>NC_064624.1:33932191-34250583 GCF_023898315.1 Schistocerca nitens | reverse complement strand
CATGGTCAATGTGAAGGTCCAAGGGATACAGTAAACCTGCACTGGTGCATCGGAATCTTATACTGGTCTCCCAGGAGCTGCTCAAAGCACGAACTCTTAGAAGATTCACTCTTCTTGTACTTCAGTCGGCATTGTGCCTTTTGTATTTAATCCCGATGCAATTTCTGTGTTTCATGGTCAATGTGAAGGTCCAAGGGATACAGTAAACTCCACTGGTGCATCCGAATCTAATACTGGTCTCCCAGGAGCCGCTCAAAGCACAAACTCTTAGAAGATTCACTCTTCTTGTACTTCAGTCGGCATTGCGCATTTTGTATTTAATCCCGAGCAATTTCTGTGTTTCATATTCAATGTGAAGGTCCAAGGGATACAATAAACCTGCACCGGTGCATCGGAAGCTAATACTGGTCTCCCAGGAGCCGCTCAAAGCACAAACTCTTAGAAGATTAACTCTTCTTGTACTTAAGATGGCATTGTCCCTTTTGTATTCAATCCCGATACAATTTCGGTGTTTCATGGTCCATGTGAAGGTCCAAGGGATACAGTAAACCCGCACTGGTCCATCGGAGGCTAATACTGGTCTCCCAGGAGCGGCTCAAAGCACAAACTCCTAGAAGATTCACTCTTCTTGTACTTAAGTCGGCATTTTGACTTTTGTATTTAATCCCGATGCAATTTCTGTGTTTGATGTTCAATGTGAGGGTCCAAGGGATACAATACACCTGCACTGGTGCATCGGAAGCTAATACTGGACTCCCAGAAGCCGCTCAAAGTACAAACTCTTAGAAGATTCACTCTTCTTGTACTTCAGTCGGCATTGTGCCTTTTGTATTTAATCCCGATGCAATTTCTGTGTTTCATGGTCAATGTGAAAGTCCAAGGGATACAATAAACCTGCACTGGTGCATCGGAAGCTAATACTGGACTCCCAGAAGACGCTCAAAGCACAAACTCTTAGAAGATTTACTCTTCTTGTACTTCAGTCGGCATTGTGCTTTTGCATTTAATCCCGATGCAATTTCTGTGTTTCATGGTCAATGTGAAAGTCCAAGGGATACAATAAACCTGCACTGGTGCATCGGAAGCTAATACTGGTCTCGCAGGAGCCGCACAAAGCACAAACTCTTAGAAGTTTCACTCTTCTAGTACTTCAGTCGGCAATGTGCCTTTTGTATTTAATCCCGATGCAATTTCTGTGTTTCATGGTCAATGTGAAGGTCCAAAGGATACAGTAAACTGCACTGGTGCATGCGAATCTAATACTGGTCTCCCAGGAGCCGCTCAAAGCACAAACTCTTAGAAGATTCACTCTTCTTGTACTTCAGTCGGCATTGTGCCTTTTGTATTTTATCCCGATCAATTTCTGTGTTTCATATTCAATGTGAAGATCCAAGGGATACAGTAAACCTGCACTGGTGCATCGGAAGCTAATACTGGTCTCCCAGGAGCCGCTCAAAGCACAAACTGTTAGAAGATTCACTCTTCTTGTAATTCAGTCGGCATTGTACCTTTTGTATTCAATCCCGATACAATTTCTGTGTTTCATGGTCAATGTGAAGGTCCAAGGTATACAATAAACCTGCACTGGTGCATCGGAAGCTAATACTGGTCACCCAGGAGCCGCTCAAAGCACAAACTCTTAGAAGATTCACTCTTCTGGTACTTAAGTCGAATTTGTGACTTTTGTATTCAATCCCGATACAATTTCTCTGTTTGATGGTCAATGTGAAGGTCCAAGGGATACAGCCAACCTGCACTGGTGCATCGGGAGCTAATACTGGTCCCCACGGAACCGCTCAAAGCAGAAACTGTTAGAAGATTCACTCTTCTTGTACTTAAGTCGGCATTGTGAGTTTTGTATTTAATCCCGATGCAATTTCTGTGTTTCATGGTCAATGTGAGAGTCCAAGGGATACAATAGACCTGCACTGGTGCATCGGAAGCTAATACTGGTCTCCCAGGAGCCGCTCAAAGCACAAACTCTTAGATGATTAACTCTTCTTGTACTTCAGTCGGCATTGTGCCTTTTGTATTTAATCCCGATGCAATTTCTGTCTTTCATGGTCAATGTGAAAGTCCAAGGGATACAATAAACCTGCACTGGTGCATCGGAAGCTAATACTGGTCTCGCAGGAGCCGCACAAAGCACAAACTTTTAGAAGATTCACTCTTCTTGTACTTCAGTCGGCATTGTGCCTTTTGTATTTAATCCCGATGCAATTTCTGTGTTTCATGGTCAATGTGAAGGTCCAAGTGATACAATAAACCTGCACTGGTGCATCGGAACCTAATACTGGTCTCCCAGGAGCCGCTCAAAGCACAAACTCTTAGAAGATTCACTCTTCTTGTACTTCAGTCGGCATTGTGCCTTTTGTATTTAATCCCGATGCAATTTATGATTTCATGGTCAATGTGAAGGTCCAAGGGATACAATAAACCTGCACTGGTGCATCGCAAGCTAATACTGGTCTCCCAGGGGCCGCTCAAAGCACAAACTCTTAGAAAATTCACTCTTCTTTTATTTAAGTCGGCATTGTGCCTATTGTATTTAATCCCGATGCAATTTCTGTGTTTCATGGTCAATGTGAAGGTCCGAGGGATACAATAAACCTCCACTGGTGCATCGGAAGCTAATACTGGTCTCCCAGGAGCCGCTCAAAGCACAAACTCTTAGAAGATTCACTCTTCTTGTACTTCAGTGGGCATTGTGCTTTTTGTAATTAATCCCCATGCAATTTCTGTGTTTCATGGTCAATCTGAAGGTCCAAGGGATACAAAAAACCTGCACTGGTGCATCGGAAGCTAATACTGGTCTCCCAGGAGCCGCTCAAAACACAAACTCTTAGAAGATTCACTCTTCTGGTACTTCAGTCGGCATTGTGCCTTTTGTACTTTATCCCGATGCAATTTCTGTGTTTCATGGTCAATGTGAAGGTCCAAGTGATACAATAAACCTGCACTGGTGCATCGGAACCTAATACTGGTCTCCCAGGAGCCGCTCAAAGCACAAACTCTTAGAAGATTCACTCTTCTTGTACTTCAGTCGGCATTGTGCCTTTTGTATTTAATCCCGATGCAATTTATGATTTCATGGTCAATGTGAAGGTCCAAGGGATACAATAAAGCTGCACTGGTGCATCGCAAGCTAACACTGGTCTCCCAGGGGCCGCTCAAAGCACAAACTCTTAGAAAATTTACTCTTCTTTTATTTAAGTCGGCATTGTGCCTATTGTATTTAATCCCGATGCAATTTCTGTGTTTCATGGTCAATGTGAAGGTCCGAGGGATACAATAAACCTCCACTGGTGCATCGGAAGCTAATACTGGTCTCCCAGGAGCCGCTCAAACCACAAACTCTTAGAAGTATCACTCTTCTTGTACTTCAGTCGGCATTGTGCCTTTTGTAAATAATCCCGATGCAATTTCTGTGTTTCATGGTCAATCTGAAGGTCCAAGGGATACAAAAAACCTGCACTGGTGCATCGGAAGCTAATACTGGTCACCCAGGAGCCGCTCAAAGCACAAAAACTTAGAAAATTCACTCTTCTTGTACTTAAGTCGGCATTGTGCCTATTGTATTTAATCCCGATGCATTTTCTGTGTTTCATGGTCAATGTGAAGGCCCAAGGGATACAGTAAACCTGCACTGGTGCATCGGAATCTAATACTGGTCTCCCAGGAGCCGCTCAAAGCACAAACTCTTAGAAGATTCACTCTCCTAGTACTTCAGTCGGCATTGTGCCTTTTGTATTTAATCCCGATGCAATTTCTGTATTTCAAGGTCAATGTGAAGGTCCATGGGATACAGTAAACTGCACTGGTGCATGCGAATCTAATACTGGTCTCCCAGGAGCCGCTCAAAGCACAAACTCTTAGAAGATTCACTCTTCTTGTACTTCAGTCGGCATTGTGCCTTTTGTATTTAATCCCAATCAATTTCTGTGTATCATATTCAATGTGAAGGTCCAAGGGATACAGTAAATCTGCACCGGTGCATCGGAAGCTAATACTGGTCTCCCAGGAGCCGCTCAAAGCACAAACTCTTAGAAGATTCACTCTTCTTGTAATTCAGTCGGCATTGTACTTTTTGTATTCAATCCCGATACAATTTCTGTGTTTCATGGCCAATGTGAAGGTCCAAGGGATACAATAAACCTGCACTGGTGCATCTGAAGCTAATACTAGTCACACAGGAGCCGCTCAAAGCACAAACTCTTAGAAAATTCACTCTTCTTGTACTTATGTCGGCATTGTGCCTATTGTATTTAATCCCGATGCATTTTCTGTGTTTCATGGTCAATGTGAAGGTCCAAGGGATACAGTAAACCTGCACTGGTGCATCGGAATCTAATACTGGTCTCCCAGGAGCTGCTCAAAGCACAAACTCTTAGAAGATTCACTCTTCTTGTACTTCAGTCGGCATTGTGCCTTTTGTATTTAATCCCGATGCAATTTCTGTGTTTCATGGTCAATGTGAAGGTCCAAGGGATACAGTAAACTGCACTGGTGCATCCGAATCTAATACTGGTCTCCCAGGAGCCGCTCAAAGCACAAACTCTTAGAAGATTCACTCTTCTTGTACTTCAGTCGGCATTGCGCATTTTGTATTTAATCCCGATCAATTTCTGTGTTTCATATTCAATGTGAAGGTCCAAGGGATACAATAAACCTGCACCGGTGCATCGGAAGCTAATACTGGTCTCCCAGGAGCCGCTCAAAGCACAAACTCTTAGAAGATTAACTCTTCTTGTACTTAAGATGGCATTGTCCCTTTTGTATTCAATCCCGATACAATTTCTGTGTTTCATGGTCCATGTGAAGGTCCAAGGGATACAGTAAACCCGCACTGGTCCATCGGAGGCTAATACTGGTCTCCCAGGAGCGGCTCAAAGCACAAACTCCTATAAGATTCACTCTTCTTGTACTTAAGTCGGCATTTTGACTTTTGTATTTAATCCCGATGCAATTTCTGTGTTTCATGTTCAATGTGAGGGTCCAAGGGATACAATAAACCTGCACTGGTGCATCGGAAGCTAATACTGGACTCCCAGAAGCCGCTCAAAGTACAAACTCTTAGAAGATTCACTCTTCTTGTACTTCAGTCGGCATTGTGCCTTTTGTATTTAATCCCGATGCAATTTCTGTGTTTCATGGTCAATGTGAAAGTGCAAGGGATACAATAAACCTGCACTGGTGCATCGGAAGCTAATACTGGACTCCCAGAAGACGCTCAAAGCACAAACTCTTAGAAGATTCACTCTTCTTGTACTTCAGTCGGCATTGTGCCTTTTGTATTTAATCCCGATGCAATTTCTGTGTTTCATGGTCAATGTGAAAGTCCAAGGGATACAATAAACCTGCACTGGTGCATCGGAAGCTAATACTGGTCTCGCAGGAAACGCACAAAGCACAAACTCTTAGAAGTTTCACTCTTCTAGTACTTCAGTCGGCAATGTCCCTTTTGTATTTAATCCCGATGCAATTTCTGTGTTTCATGGTCAATGTGAAGTTCCAAAGGATACAGAAAACTGCACTGGTGCATGCGAATCTAATACTGGTCTCCCAGGAGCCGCTCAAAGCACAAACTCTTAGAAGATTCACTCTTCTTGTACTTCAGTCGGCATTGTGCCTTTTGTATTTTATCCCGATCAATTTCTGTGTTTCATATTCAATGTGAAGATCCAAGGGATACAGTAAACCTGCACTGGTGCATCGGAAGCTAATACTGGTCTCCCAGGAGCCGCTCAAAGCACAAACTGTTAGAAGATTCACTCTTCTTGTAATTCAGTCGGCATTGTACCTTTTGTATTCAATCCCGATACAATTTCTGTGTTTCATGGTCAATGTGAAGGTCCAAGGTATACAATAAACCTGCACTGGTGCATCGGAAGCTAATACTGGTTACCCAGGAGCCGCTCAAAGCACAAACTCTTAGAAGATTCACTCTTCTGGTACTTAAGTCGAATTTGTGCCTTTTGTATTCAATCCCGATACAATTTCTCTGTTTGATGGTCAATGTGAAGGTCCAAGGGATACAGTCAACCTGCACTGGTGCATCGGGAGCTAATACTGGTCCCCCCGGAACCGCTCAAAGCAGAAACTGTTAGAAGATTCACTCTTCTTGTACTTATGTCGGCATTGTGAGTTTTGTATTTAATCCCGATGCAATTTCTGTGTTTCATGGTCAATGTGAGAGTCCAAGGGATACAATAGACCTGCACTGGTGCATCGGAAGCTAATACTGGTCTCCCAGGAGCCGCTCAAAGCACAAACTCTTAGATGATTAACTCTTCTTGTACTTCAGTCGGCATTGTGCCTTTTGTATTTAATCCCGATGCAATTTCTGTCTTTCATGGTCAATGTGAAAGTCCAAGGGATACAATAAACCTGCACTGGTGCATCGGAAGCTAATACTGGTCTCCCAGGAGCCGCTCAAAACACAAACTCTTAGAAGATTCACTCTTCTGGTACTTCAGTCGGCATTGTGCCTTTTGTACTTAATCCCGATGCAATTTCTGTGTTTCATGGTCAATGTGAAGGTCCAAGTGATACAATAAACCTGCACTGGTGCATCGGAACCTAATACTGGTCTCCCAGGAGCCGCTCAAAGCACAAACTCTTAGAAGATTCACTCTTCTTGTACTTCAGTCGGCATTGTGACTTTTGTATTTAATCCCGATGCAATTTCTGTGTTTCATGGTCAATCTGAAGGTCCAAGTGATACAATAAACCGGCACTGGTGCATCGGAACCTAATACTGGTCTCCCAGGAGCCGCTCAAAGCACAAACTCTTAGAAGATTCACTCTTCTTGTACTTCAGTCGGCATTGTGCCTTTTGTATTTAATCCCGATGCAATTTATGATTTCATGGTCAATGTGAAGGTCCAAGGGATACAATAAACCTGCACTGGTGCATCGCAAGCTAATACTGGTCCCCCCGGAACCGCTCAAAGCAGAAACTGTTAGAAGATTCACTCTTCTTGTACTTAAGTCGGCATTGTGAGTTTTGTATTTAATCCCGAAGCAAATTCTGTGTTTCATGGTCAATGTGAGAGTCCAAGGGATACAATAGACCTGCACTGGTGCATCGGAAGCTAATACTGGTCTCCCAGGAGCCGCTCAAAGCACAAACTCTTAGATGATTAACTCTTCTTGTACTTCAGTCGGCATTGTGCCTTTTGTATTTAATCCCGATGCAATTTATGATTTCATGGTCAATGTGAAAGGCCAAGGGATACAATAAACCTGCACTGGTGCATCGGAAGCTAATACTGGTCTCGCAGGAGCCGCACAAAGCACAAATTTTAGAAGATTCACTCTTCTTGTACTTCAGTCGGCATTGTGCCTTTTGTATTTAATCCCGATGCAATTTCTGTGTTTCATGGTCAATGTGAAGGTCCAAGTGATACAATAAACCTGCACTGGTGCATCGGAACCTAATACTGGTCTCCCAGGAGCCGCTCAAAGCACAAACTCTTAGAAGATTCACTCTTCTTGTACTTCAGTCGGCATTGTGCCTTTTGTATTTAATCCCGATGCAATTTCTGTGTTTCATGGTCAATCTGAAGGTCCAAGGGATACAATAAACCTGCACTGGTGCATCGCAAGCTAATACTGGTCTCCCAGGGGCCGCTCAAAGCACAAACTCTTAGAAAATTCACTCTTCTTTTATTTAAGTCGGCATTGTGCCTATTGTATTTAATCCCGATGCAATTTCTGTGTTTCATGGTCAATGTGAAGGTCCGAGGGATACAATAAACCTCCACTGGTGCATCGGAAGCTAATACTGGTCTCCCAGGAGCCGCTCAAAGCACAAACTCTTAGAAGATTCACTCTTCTTGTACTTCAGTCGGCATTGTGCCTTTTGTAATTAATCCCGATGCAATTTCTGTGTTTCATGGTCAATCTGAAGGTCCAAGGGATACAAAAAACCTGCACTGGTGCATCGGAAGCTAATACTGGTCTCCCAGGAGCCGCTCAAAACACAAACTCTTAGAAGATTCACTCTTCTGGTACTTCAGTCGGCATTGTGCCTTTTGTATTTAATCCCGATGCAATTTATGATTTCATGGTCAATGTGAAGGTCCAAGGGATACAATAAACCTGCACTGGTGCATCGCAAGCTAATACTGGTCTCCCAGGGGCCGCTCAAAGCACAAACTCTTAGAAAATTCACTCTTCTTTTATTTAAGTCGGCATTGTGCCTATTGTATTTAATCCCGATGCAATTTCTGTGTTTCATGGTCAATGTGAAGGTCCGAGGGATACAATAAACCTCCACTGGTGCATCGGAAGCTAATACTGGTCTCCCAGGAGCCGCTCAAAGCACAAACTCTTAGAAGATTCACTCTTCTTGTACTTCAGTCGGCATTGTGCCTTTTGTAATTAATCCCGATGCAATTTCTGTGTTTCATGGTCAATCTGAAGGTCCAAGGGATACAAAAAACCTGCACTGGTGCATCGGAAGCTAATACTGGTCACCCAGGAGCCGCTCAAAGCACAAAAACTTAGAAAATTCACTCTTCTTGTACTTAAGTCGGCATTGTGCCTATTGTATTTAATCCCGATGCATTTTCTGTGTTTCATGGTCAATGCGAAGGCCCAAGGGATACAGTAAACCTGCACTGGTGCATCGGTATCTAATACTGGTCTCCCAGGAGCCGCTCAAAGCACAAACTCTTAGAAGATTCACTCTCCTAGTACTTCAGTCGGCATTGTGCCTTTTGTATTTAATCCCGATGCAATTTCTGTATTTCAAGGTCAATGTGAAGGTCCAAGGGATACAGTAAACTGCACTGGTGCATGCGAATCTAATACTGGTCTCCCAGGAGCCGCTCAAAGCACAAACTCTTAGAAGATTTACTCTTCTTGTACTTCAGTCGGCATTGTGCCTTTTGTATTTAATCCCAATCAATTTCTGTGTATCATATTCAATGTGAAGGTCCAAGGGATACAGTAAATCTGCACCGGTGCATCGGAAGCTAATACTGGTCTCCCAGGAGCCGCTCAAAGCACAAACTCTTAGAAGATTCACTCTTCATGTACTTCAGTCGGCATTGTGCCTTTTGTATTTAATCCCAATCAATTTCTGTGTATCATATTCAATGTGAAGGTCCAAGGGATACAGTAAATCTGCACCGGTGCATCGGAGGCTAATACTGGTCTCCCAGGAGCGGCTCAAAGCACAAACTCCTATAAGATTCACTCTTCTTGTACTTAAGTCGGCATTTTGACTTTTGTATTTAATCCCGATGCAATTTCTGTGTTTCATGTTCAATGTGAGGGTCCAAGGGATACAATAAACCTGCACTGGTGCATCGGAACCTAATACTGGACTCCCAGAAGCCGCTCAAAGTACAAACTCTTAGAAGATTCACTCTTCTTGTACTTCAGTCGGCATTGTGCCTTTTGTATTTAATCCCGATGCAATTTCTGTGTTTCATGGTCAATGTGAAAGTCCAACGGATACAATAAACCTGCACTGGTGCATCGGAAGCTAATACTGGACTCCCAGAAGACGCTCAAAGCACAAACTCTTAGAAGATTCACTCTTCTTGTACTTCAGTCGGCATTGTGCCTTTTGTATTTAATCCCGATGCAATTTCTGTGTTTCATGGTCAATGTGAAAGTCCAAGGGATACAATAAACCTGCACTGGTGCATCGGAAGCTAATACTGGTCTCGCAGGAAACGCACCAAGCACAAACTCTTAGAAGTTTCCCTCTTCTATTACTTCAGTCGGCAATGTGCCTTTTGTATTTAATCCCGATGCAATTTCTGTGTTTCATGGTCAATGTGAAGGTCCAAAGGATACAGAAAACTGCACTGGTGCATGCGAATCTAATACTGGTCTCCCAGGAGCCGCTCAAAGCACAAACTCTTAGAAGATTCACTCTTCTTGTACTTCAGTCGGCATTGTGCCTTTTGTATTTTATCCCGATCAATTTCTGTGTTTCATATTCAATGTGAAGATCCAAGGGATACAGTAAACCTGCACTGGTGCATCGGAAGCTAATACTGGTCTCCCAGGAGCCGCTCAAAGCACAAACTGTTAGAAGATTCACTCTTTTTGTAATTCAGTCGGCATTGTACCTTTTGTATTCAATCCCGATACAATTTCTGTGTTTCATGGTCAATATGAAGGTCCAAGGTATACAATAAACCTGCACTGGTGCATCGGAAGCTAATACTGGTCACCCAGGAGCCGCTCAAAGCACAAACTCTTAGAAGATTCACTCTTCTGGTACTTAAGTCGAATTTGTGCCTTTTGTATTCAATCCCGATACAATTTCTCTGTTTGATGGTCAATGTGAAGGTCCAAGGGATACAGTCAACCAGCACTGGTGCATCGGGAGCTAATACTGGTCCCCCCGGAACCGCTCAAAGCAGAAACTGTTAGAAGATTCACTCTTCTTGTACTTATGTCGGCATTGTGAGTTTTGTATTTAATCCCGATGCAATTTCTGTGTTTCACGGTCAATGTGAGAGTCCAAGGGATACAATAGACCTGCACTGGTGCATCGGAAGCTAATACTGGTCTCCCAGGAGCCGCTCAAAGCACAAACTCTTAGATGATTAACTCTTCTTGTACTTCAGTCGGCATTGTGCCTTTTGTATTTAATCCCGATGCAATTTCTGTATTTCATGGTCAATGTGAAAGTCCAAGGGATACAATAAACCTGCACTGGTGCATCGGAAGCTAATACTGGTCTCGCAGGAGCCGCACAAAGCACAAACTTTTAGAAGATTCACTCTTCTTGTACTTCAGTCGGCATTGTGCCTTTTGTATTTAATCCCGATGCAATTTCTGTGTTTCATGGTCAATGTGAAGGTCCAAGTGATACAATAAACCTGCACTGGTGCATCGGAACCTAATACTGGTCTCCCAGGAGCCGCTCAAAGCACAAACTCTTAGAAGATTCACTCTTCTTGTACTTCAGTCGGCATTGTGCCTTTTGTATTTAATCCCGATGCAATTTATGATTTCATGGTCAATGTGAAGGTCCAAGGGATACAATAAACCTGCACTGGTGCATCGCAAGCTAATACTGGTCTCCCAGGGGCCGCTCAAAGCACAAACTCTTAGAAAATTCACTCTTCTTTTATTTAAGTCGGCATTGTGCCTATTGTATTTAAGCCCGATGCAATTTCTGTGTTTCATGGTCAATGTGAAGGTCCGAGGGATACAATAAACCTCCACTGGTGCATCGGAAGCTAATACTGGTCTCCCAGGAGCCGCTCAAAGCACAAACTCTTAGAAGATTCACTCTTCTTGTACTTCAGTCGGCATTGTGCCTTTTGTACTTAATCCCGATGCAATTTCTGTGTTTCATGGTCAATGTGAAGGTCCAAGTGATACAATAAACCTGCACTGGTGCATCGGAACCTAATACTGGTCTCCCAGGAGCCGCTCAAAGCACAAACTCTTAGAAGATTCACTCTTCTTGTACTTCAGTCGGCATTGTGCCTTTTGTATTTAATCCCGATGCAATTTATGATTTCATGGTCAATGTGAAGGTCCAAGGGATACAATAAACCTGCACTGGTGCATCGCAAGCTAATACTGGTCTCGCAGGAAACGCACAAAGCACAAACTCTTAGAAGTTTCACTCTTCTAGTACTTCAGTCGGCAATGTGCCTTTTGTATTTAATCCCGATGCAATTTCTGTGTTTCATGGTCAGTGTGAAGGTCCAAAGGATACAGAAAACTGCACTGGTGCATGCGAATCTAATACTGGTCTCCCAGGAGCCGCTCAAAGCACAAACTCTTAGAAGATTCACTCTTCTTGTACTTCAGTCGGCATTGTGCCTTTTGTATTTTATCCCGATCAATTTCTGTGTTTCATATTCAATGTGAAGGTCCAAGGGATACAGTAAACCTGCACTGGTGCATCGGAAGCTAATACTGGTCTCCCAGGAGCCGCTCAAAGCACAAACTGTTAGAAGATTCACTCTTCTTGTAATTCAGTCGGCATTGTACATTTTGTATTCAATCCCGATACAATTTCTGTGTTTCATGGTCAATGTGAAGGTCCAAGGTATACAATAAACCTGCACTGGTGCATCGGAAGCTAATACTGGTCACCCAGGAGCCGCTCAAAGCACAAACTCTTAGAAGATTCACTCTTCTGGTACTTAAGTCGAATTTGTGCCTTTTGTATTCAATCCCGATACAATTTCTCTGTTTGATGGTCAATGTGAAGGTCCAAGGGATACAGTCAACCTGCACTGGTGCATCGGGAGCTAATACTGGTCCCCCCGGAACCGCTCAAAGCAGAAACTGTTAGAAGATTCACTCTTCTTGTACTTAAGTCGGCATTGTGAGTTTTGTATTTAATCCCGATGCAACTTCTGTGTTTCATGGTCAATGTGAGAGTCCAAGGGATACAATAGACCTGCACTGGTGCATCGGAAGCTAATACTGGTCTCCCAGGAGCCGCACAAAGCACAAACTTTTAGAAGATTCACTCTTCTTGTACTTCAGTCGGCATTGTGCCTTTTGTATTTAATCCCGATGCAATTTCTGTGTTTCATGGTCAATGTGAAGGTCCGAGGGATACAATAAACCTCCACTGGTGCATCGGAAGCTAATACTGGTCTCCCAGGAGCCGCTCAAAGCACAAACTCTTAGAAGATTCACTCTTCTTGTACTTCAGTCGGCATTGTGCCTTTTGTAATTAATCCCGATGCAATTTCTGTGTTTCATGGTCAATCTGAAGGTCCAAGGGATACAAAAAACCTGCACTGGTGCATCGGAAGCTAATACTGGTCTCCCAGGAGCCGCTCAAAACACAAACTCTTAGAAGATTCACTCTTCTGGTACTTCAGTCGGCATTGTGCCTTTTGTACTTAATCCCGATGCAATTTCTGTGTTTCATGGTCAATGTGAAGGTCCAAGTGATACAATAAACCTGCACTGGTGCATCGGAACCTAATACTGGTCTCCCAGGAGCCGCTCAAAGCACAAACTCTTAGATGATTCACTCTTCTTGTACTTCAGTCGGCATTGTGCCTTTTGTATTTAATCCCGATGCTATTTATGATTTCATGGTCAATGTGAAGGTCCAAGGGATACAATAAACCTGCACTGGTGCATCGCAAGCTAATACTGGTCTCCCAGGGGCCGCTCAAAGCACAAACTCTTAGAAAATTCACTCTTCTTTTATTTAAGTCGGCATTGTGCCTATTGTATTTAATCCCGATGCAATTTCTGTGTTTCATGGCCAATGTGAAGGTCCGAGGGATACAATAAACCTCCACTGGTGCATCGGAAGCTAATACTGGTCTCCCAGGAGCCGCTCAAAGCACAAACTCTTAGAAGATTCACTCTTCTTGTACTTCAGTCGGCATTGTGCCTTTTGTAATTAATCCCGATGCAATTTCTGTGTTTCATGGTCAATGTGAAGGCCCAAGGGATACAGTAAACCTGCACTGGTGCATCGGAATCTAATACTGGTCTCCCAGGAGCCGCTCAAAGCACAAACTCTTAGAAGATTCACTCTCCTAGTACTTCAGTCGGCATTGTGCCTTTTGTATTTAATCCCGATGCAATTTCTGTATTTCAAGGTCAATGTGAAGGTCCAAGGGATACAGTAAACTGCACTGGTGCATGCGAATCTAATACTGGTCTCCCAGGAGCCGCTCAAAGCACAAACTCTTAGAAGATTTACTCTTCTTGTACTTCAGTCGGCATTGTGCCTTTTGTATTTAATCCCAATCAATTTCTGTGTATCATATTCAATGTGAAGGTCCAAGGGATACAGTAAATCTGCACCGGTGCATCGGAAGCTACTACTGGTCTCCCAGGAGCCGCTCAAAGCACAAACTCTTAGAAGATTCACTCTTCATGTACTTCAGTCGGCATTGTGCCTTTTGTATTTAATCCCAATCAATTTCTGTGTATCATATTCAATGTGAAGGTCCAAGGGATACAGTAAATCTGCACCGGTGCATCGGAGGCTAATACTGGTCTCCCAGGAGCGGCTCAAAGCACAAACTCCTATAAGATTCACTCTTCTTGTACTTAAGTCGGCATTTTGACTTTTGTATTTAATCCCGATGCAATTTCTGTGTTTCATGTTCAATGTGAGGGTCCAAGGGATACAATAAACCTGCACTGGTGCATCGGAAGCTAATACTGGACTCCCAGAAGCCGCTCAAAGTACAAACTCTTAGAAGATTCACTCTTCTTGTACTTCAGTCGGCATTGTGTCTTTTGTATTTAATCCCGATGCAATTTCTGTGTTTCATGGTCAATGTGAAAGTCCAAGGGATACAATAAACCTGCACTGGTGCATCGGAAGCTAATACTGGTCTCGCAGGAAACGCACCAAGCACAAACTCTTAGAAGTTTCACTCTTCTATTACTTCAGTCGGCAATGTGCCTTTTGTATTTAATCCCGATGCAATTTCTGTGTTTCATGGTCAATGTGAAGGTCCAAAGGATACAGAAAACTGCACTGGTGCATGCGAATCTAATACTGGTCTCCCAGGAGCCGCTCAAAGCACAAACTCTTAGAAGATTCACTCTTCTTGTACTTCAGTCGGCATTGTGCCTTTTGTATTTTATCCCGATCAATTTCTGTGTTTCATATTCAATGTGAAGATCCAAGGGATACAGTAAACCTGCACTGGTGCATCGGAAGCTAATACTGGTCTCCCAGGAGCCGCTCAAAGCACAAACTGTTAGAAGATTCACTCTTTTTGTAATTCAGTCGGCATTGTACCTTTTGTATTCAATCCCGATACAATTTCTGTGTTTCATGGTCAATATGAAGGTCCAAGGTATACAATAAACCTGCACTGGTGCATCGGAAGCTAATACTGGTCACCCAGGAGCCGCTCAAAGCACAAACTCTTAGAAGATTCACTCTTCTGGTACTTAAGTCGAATTTGTGCCTTTTGTATTCAATCCCGATACAATTTCTCTGTTTGATGGTCAATGTGAAGGTCCAAGGGATACAGTCAACCAGCACTGGTGCATCGGGAGCTAATACTGGTCCCCCCGGAACCGCTCAAATCAGAAACTGTTAGAAGATTCACTCTTCTTGTACTTATGTCGGCATTGTGAGTTTTGTATTTAATCCCGATGCAATTTCTGTGTTTCACGGTCAATGTGAGAGTCCAAGGGATACAATAGACCTGCACTGGTGCATCGGAAGCTAATACTGGTCTCCCAGGAGCCGCTCAAAGCACAAACTCTTAGATGATTAACTCTTCTTGTACTTCAGTCGGCATTGTGCCTTTTGTATTTAATCCCGATGCAATTTCTGTATTTCATGGTCAATGTGAAAGTCCAAGGGATACAATAAACCTGCACTGGTGCATCGGAAGCTAATACTGGTCTCGCAGGAGCCGCACAAAGCACAAACTTTTAGAAGATTCACTCTTCTTGTACTTCAGTCGGCATTGTGCCTTTTGTATTTAATCCCGATGCAATTTCTGTGTTTCATGGTCAATGTGAAGGTCCAAGTGATACAATAAACCTGCACTGGTGTATCGGAACCTAATACTGGTCTCCCAGGAGCCGCTCAAAGCACAAACTCTTAGAAGATTCACTCTTCTTGTACTTCAGTCGGCATTGTGCCTTTTGTATTTAATCCCGATGCAATTTATGATTTCATGGTCAATGTGAAGGTCCAAGGGATACAATAAACCTGCACTGGTGCATCGCAAGCTAATACTGGTCTCCCAGGGGCCGCTCAAAGCACAAACTCTTAGAAAATTCACTCTTCTTTTATTTAAGTCGGCATTGTGCCTATTGTATTTAATCCCGATGCAATTTCTGTGTTTCATGGTCAATGTGAAGGTCCGAGGGATACAATAAACCTCCACTGGTGCATCGGAAGCTAATACTGGTCTCCCAGGAGCCGCTCAAAGCACAAACTCTTAGAAGATTCACTCTTCTTGTACTTCAGTCGGCATTGTGCCTTTTGTAATTAATCCCGATGCAATTTCTGTGTTTCATGGTCAATCTGAAGGTCCAAGGGATACAAAAAACCTGCACTGGTGCATCGGAAGCTAATACTGGTCTCCCAGGAGCCGCTCAAAACACAAACTCTTAGAAGATTCACTCTTCTGGTACTTCAGTCGGCATTGTGCCTTTTGTACTTAATCCCGATGCAATTTCTGTGTTTCATGGTCAATGTGAAGGTCCAAGTGATACAATAAACCTGCACTGGTGCATCGGAACCTAATACTGGTCTCCCAGGAGCCGCTCAAAGCACAAACTCTTAGAAGATTCACTCTTCTTGTACTTCAGTCGGCATTGTGCCTTTTGTATTTAATCCCGATGCAATTTATGATTTCATGGTCAATGTGAAGGTCCAAGGGATACAAAAAACCTGCACTGGTGCATCGCAAGCTAATACAGGTCTCGCAGGAAACGCACAAAGCACAAACTCTTAGAAGTTTCACTCTTCTAGTACTTCAGTCGGCAATGTGCCTTTTGTATTTAATCCCGATGCAATTTCTGTGTTTCATGGTCAGTGTGAAGGTCCAAAGGATACAGAAAACTGCACTGGTGCATGCGAATCTAATACTGGTCTCCCAGGAGCCGCTCAAAGCACAAACTCTTAGAAGATTCACTCTTCTTGTACTTCAGTCGGCATTGTGCCTTTTGTATTTTATCCCGATCAATTTCTGTGTTTCATATTCAATGTGAAGGTCCAAGGGATACAGTAAACCTGCACTGGTGCATCGGAAGCTAATACTGGTCTCCCAGGAGCCGCTCAAAGCACAAACTGTTAGAAGATTCACTCTTCTTGTAATTCAGTCGGCATTGTACATTTTGTATTCAATCCCGATACAATTTCTGTGTTTCATGGTCAATGTGAAGGTCCAAGGTATACAATAAACCTGCACTGGTGCATCGGAAGCTAATACTGGTCACCCAGGAGCCGCTCAAAGCACAAACTCTTAGAAGATTCACTCTTCTGGTACTTAAGTCGAATTTGTGCCTTTTGTATTCAATCCCGATACAATTTCTCTGTTTGATGGTCAATGTGAAGGTCCAAGGGATACAGTCAACCTGCACTGGTGCATCGGGAGCTAATACTGGTCCCCCCGGAACCGCTCAAAGCAGAAACTGTTAGAAGATTCACTCTTCTTGTACTTAAGTCGGCATTGTGAGTTTTGTATTTAATCCCGATGCAACTTCTGTGTTTCATGGTCAATGTGAGAGTCCAAGGGATACAATAGACCTGCACTGGTGCATCGGAAGCTAATACTGGTCTCGCAGGAGCCGCACAAAGCACAAACTTTTAGAAGATTCACTCTTCTTGTACTTCAGTCGGCATTGTGCCTTTTGTATTTAATCCCGATGCAATTTCTGTGTTTCATGGTCAATGTGAAGGTCCGAGGGATACAATAAACCTCCACTGGTGCATCGGAAGCTAATACTGGTCTCCCAGGAGCCGCTCAAAGCACAAACTCTTAGAAGATTCACTCTTCTTGTACTTCAGTCGGCATTGTGCCTTTTGTAATTAATCCCGATGCAATTTCTGTGTTTCATGGTCAATCTGAAGGTCCAAGGGATACAAAAAACCTGCACTGGTGCATCGGAAGCTAATACTGGTCTCCCAGGAGCCGCTCAAAACACAAACTCTTAGAAGATTCACTCTTCTGGTACTTCAGTCGGCATTGTGCCTTTTGTACTTAATCCCGATGCAATTTCTGTGTTTCATGGTCAATGTGAAGGTCCAAGTGATACAATAAACCTGCACTGGTGCATCGGAACCTAATACTGGTCTCCCAGGAGCCGCTCAAAGCACAAACTCTTAGATGATTCACTCTTCTTGTACTTCAGTCGGCATTGTGCCTTTTGTATTTAATCCCGATGCTATTTATGATTTCATGGTCAATGTGAAGGTCCAAGGGATACAATAAACCTGCACTGGTGCATCGCAAGCTAATACTGGTCTCCCAGGGGCCGCTCAAAGCACAAACTCTTAGAAAATTCACTCTTCTTTTATTTAAGTCGGCATTGTGCCTATTGTATTTAATCCCGATGCAATTTCTGTGTTTCATGGCCAATGTGAAGGTCCGAGGGATACAATAAACCTCCACTGGTGCATCGGAAGCTAATACTGGTCTCCCAGGAGCCGCTCAAAGCACAAACTCTTAGAAGATTCACTCTTCTTGTACTTCAGTCGGCATTGTGCCTTTTGTAATTAATCCCGATGCAATTTCTGTGTTTCATGGTCAATCTGAAGGTCCAAGGGATACAAAAAACCTGCACTGGTGCATCGGAAGCTAATACTGGTCACCCAGGAGCCGCTCAAAGCACAAAAACTTAGAAAATTCACTCTTCTTGTACTTAAGTCGGCATTGTGCCTATTGTATTTAATCCCGATGCATTTTCTGTGTTTCATGGTCAATGTGAAGGCCCAAGGGATACAGTAAACCTGCACTGGTGCATCGGAATCTAATACTGGTCTCCCAGGAGCCGCTCAAAGCACAAACTCTTAGAAGATTCACTCTCCTAGTACTTCAGTCGGCATTGTGCCTTTTGTATTTAATCCCGATGCAATTTCTGTATTTCAAGGTCAATGTGAAGGTCCAAGGGATACAGTAAACTGCACTGGTGCATGCGAATCTAATACAGGGCTCCCAGGAGCCGCTCAAAGCACAAACTCTTAGAAGATTCACTCTTCTTGTACTTCAGTCGGCATTGTGCCTTTTGTATTTAATCCCAATCAATTTCTGTGTATCATATTCAATGTGAAGGTCCAAGGGATACAGTAAATCTGCACCGGTGCATCGGAAGCTAATACTGGTCTCCCAGGAGCCGCTCAAAGCACAAACTCTTAGAAGATTCACTCTTCTTGTAATTCAGTCGGCATTGTACTTTTTGTATTCAATCCCGATACAATTTCTGTGTTTCATGGCCAATGTGAAGGTCCAAGGGATACAATAAACCTGCACTGGTGCATCTGAAGCTAATACTAGTCACACAGGAGCCGCTCAAAGCACAAACTCTTAGAAAATTCACTCTTCTTGTACTTATGTCGGCATTGTGCCTATTGTATTTAATCCCGATGCATTTTCTGTGTTTCATGGTCAATGTGAAGGTCCAAGGGATACAGTAAACCTGCACTGGTGCATCGGAATCTAATACTGGTCTCCCAGGAGCTGCTCAAAGCACAAACTCTTAGAAGATTCACTCTTCTTGTACTTCAGTCGGCATTGTGCCTTTTGTATTTAATCCCGATGCAATTTCTGTGTTTCATGGTCAATGTGAAGGTCCAAGGGATACAGTAAACTGCACTGGTGCATCCGAATCTAATACTGGTCTCCCAGGAGCCGCTCAAAGCACAAACTCTTAGAAGATTCACTCTTCTTGTACTTCAGTCGGCATTGCGCATTTTGTATTTAATCCCGATCAATTTCTGTGTTTCATATTCAATGTGAAGGTCCAAGGGATACAATAAACCTGCACCGGTGCATCGGAAGCTAATACTGGTCTCCCAGGAGCCGCTCAAAGCACAAACTCTTAGAAGATTAACTCTTCTTGTACTTAAGATGGCATTGTCCCTTTTGTATTCAATCCCGATACAATTTCTGTGTTTCATGGTCCATGTGAAGGTCCAAGGGATACAGTAAACCCGCACTGGTCCATCGGAGGCTAATACTGGTCTCCCAGGAGCGGCTCAAAGCACAAACTCCTAGAAGATTCACTCTTCTTGTACTTAAGTCGGCATTTTGACTTTTGTATTTAATCCCGATGCAATTTATGTGTTTCATGTTCAATGTGAGGGTCCAAGGGATACAATAAACCTGCACTGGTGCATCGGAAGCTAATACTGGACTCCCAGAAGCCGCTCAAAGTACAAACTCTTAGAAGATTCATTCTTCTTGTACTTCAGTCGGCATTGTGCCTTTAGTATTTAATCCCGATGCAATTTCTGTGTTTCATGGTCAATGTGAAAGTCCAAGGGATACAATAAACCTGCACTGGTGCATCGGAAGCTAATACTGGACTCCCAGAAGACGCTCAAAGCACAAACTCTTAGAAGATTCACTCTTCTTGTACTTCAGTCGGCATTGTGCCTTTTGTATTTAATCCCGATGCAATTTCTGTGTTTCATGGTCAATGTGAAAGTCCAAGGGATACAATAAACCAGCACTGGTGCATCGGAAGCTAATACTGGTCTCGCAGGAAACGCACAAAGCACAAACTCTTAGAAGTTTCACTCTTCTAGTACTTCAGTCGGCAATGTGCCTTTTGTATTTAATCCCGATGCAATTTCTGTGTTTCATGGTCAGTGTGAAGGTCCAAAGGCTACAGAAAACTGCACTGGTGCATGCGAATCTAATACTGGTCTCCCAGGAGCCGCTCAAAGCACAAACTCTTAGAAGATTCACTCTTCTTGTACTTCAGTCGGCATTGTGCCTTTTGTATTTTATCCCGATCAATTTCTGTGTTTCATATTCAATGTGAAGGTCCAAGGGATACAGTAAACCTGCACTGGTGCATCGGAAGCTAATACTGGTCTCCCAGGAGCCGCTCAAAGCACAAACTGTTAGAAGATTCACTCTTCTTGTAATTCAGTCGGCATTGTACCTTTTGTATTCAATCCCGATACAATTTCTGTGTTTCATGGTCAATGTGAAGGTCCAAGGTATACAATAAACCTGCACTGGTGCATCGGAAGCTAATACTGGTCACCCAGGAGCCGCTCAAAGCACAAACTCTTAGAAGATTCACTCTTCTGGTACTTAAGTCGAATTTGTGCCTTTTGTATTCAATCACGATACAATTTCTCTGTTTGATGGTCAATGTGAAGGTCCAAGGGATACAGTCAACCTGCACTGGTGCATCGGGAGCTAATACTGGTCCCCCCGGAACCGCTCAAAGCAGAAACTGTTAGAAGATTCACTCTTCTTGTACTTAAGTCGGCATTGTGAGTTTTGTATTTAATCCCGATGCAACTTCTGTGTTTCATGGTCAATGTGAGAGTCCAAGGGATACAATAGACCTGCACTGGTGCATCGGAAGCTAATACTGGTCTCCCAGGAGCCGCTCAAAGCACAAACTCTTAGATGATTAACTCTTCTTGTACTTCAGTCGGCATTGTGCCTTTTGTATTTAATCCCGATGCAATTTCTGTCTTTCATGGTCAATGTGAAAGTCCAAGGGATACTATAAACCTGCACTGGTGCATCGGAAGCTAATACTGGTCTCGCAGGAGCCGCACAAAGCACAAACTTTTAGAAGATTCACTCTTCTTGTACTTCAGTCGGCATTGTGCCTTTTGTATTTAATCCCGATGCAATTTCTGTGTTTCATGGTCAATGTGAAGGTCTAAGTGATACAATAAACCTGCACTGGTGCATCGGAACCTAATACTGGTCTCCCAGGAGCCGCTCAAAGCACAAACTCTTAGAAGATTCACTCTTCTTGTACTTCAGTCGGCATTGTGCCTTTTGTATTTAATCCCGATGCAATTTATGATTTCATGGTCAATGTGAAGGTCCAAGGGATACAATAAACCTGCACTGGTGCATCGCAAGCTAATACTGGTCTCCCAGGGGCCGCTCAAAGCACAAACTCTTAGAAAATTCACTCTTCTTTTATTTAAGTCGGCATTGTGCCTATTGTATTTAATCCCGATGCAATTTCTGTGTTTCATGGTCAATGTGAAGGTCCGAGGGATACAATAAACCTCCACTGGTGCATCGGAAGCTAATACTGGTCTCCCAGGAGCCGCTCAAAGCACAAACTCTTAGAAGATTCACTCTTCTTGTACTTCAGTCGGCATTGTGCCTTTTGTAATTAATCCCGATGCAATTTCTGTGTTTCATGGTCAATGTGAAGGTCCAAGTGATACAATAAACCTGCACTGGTGCATCGGAACGTAATACTGGTCTCCCAGGAGCCGCTCAAAGCACAAACTCTTAGAAGATTCACTCTTCTTGTACTTCAGTCGGCATTGTGCCTTTTGTATTTAATCCCGATGCAATTTATGATTTCATGGTCTATGTGAAGGTCCAAGGGATACAATAAACCTGCACTGGTGCATCGCAAGCTAATACTGGTCTCCCAGGGGCCGCTCAAAGCACAAACTCTTAGAAAATTCACTCTTCTTTTATTTAAGTCGGCATTGTGCCTATTGTATTTAATCCCGATGCAATTTCTGTGTTTCATGGTCAATGTGAAGGTCCGAGGGATACAATAAACCTCCACTGGTGCATCGGAAGCTAATACTGGTCTCCCAGGAGCCGCTCAAAGCACAAACTCTTAGAAGATTCACTCTTCTTGTACTTCAGTCGGCATTGTGCCTTTTGTAATTAATCCCGATGCAATTTCTGTGTTTCATGGTCAATCTGAAGGTCCAAGGGATACAAAAAACCTGCACTGGTGCATCGGAAGCTAATACTGGTCACCCAGGAGCCGCTCAAAGGACAAAAACTTAGAAAATTCACTCTTCTTGTACTTAAGTCGGCATTGTGCCTATTGTATTTAATCCCGATGCATTTTCTGTGTTTCATGGTCAATGTGAAGGTCCAAGGGATACAGTAAACCTGCACTGGTGCATCGGAATCTAATACTGGTCTCCCAGGAGCTGCTCAAAGCACAAACTCTTAGAAGATTCACTCTTCTTGTACTTCAGTCGGCATTGTGCCTTTTGTATTTAATCCCGATGCAATTTCTGTGTTTCATGGTCAATGTGAAGGTCCAAGGGATACAGTAAACTGCACTGGTGCATCCGAATCTAATACTGGTCTCCCAGGAGCCGCTCAAAGCACAAACTCTTAGAAGATTCACTCTTCTTGTACTTCAGTCGGCATTGCGCATTTTGTATTTAATCCCGATCAATTTCTGTGTTTCATATTCAATGTGAAGGTCCAAGGGATACAATAAACCTGCACCGGTGCATCGGAAGCTAATACTGGTCTCCCAGGAGCCGCTCAAAGCACAAACTCTTAGAAGATTAACTCTTCTTGTACTTAAGATGGCATTGTCCCTTTTGTATTCAATCCCGATACAATTTCTGTGTTTCATGGTCCATGTGAAGGTCCAAGGGATACAGTAAACCCGCACTGGTCCATCGGAGGCTAATACTGGTCTCCCAGGAGCGGCTCAAAACACAAACTCCTAGAAGATTCACTCTTCTTGTACTTAAGTCGGCATTTTGACTTTTGTATTTAATCCCGATGCAATTTCTGTGTTTCATGTTCAATGTGAGGGTCCAAGGGATACAATAAACCTGCACTGGTGCATCGGAAGCTAATACTGGACTCCCAGAAGCCGCTCAAAGTACAAACTCTTAGAAGATTCACTCTTCTTGTACTTCAGTCGGCATTGTGCCTTTTGTATTAATCCCGATGCAATTTCTGTGTTTCATGGTCAATGTGAAAGTCCAAGGGATACAATAAACCTGCACTGGTGCATCGGAAGCTAATACTGGACTCCCAGAAGACGCTCAAAACACAAACTCTTAGAAGATTCACTCTTCTTGTACTTCAGTCGGCATTGTGCCTTTTGTATTTAATCCCGATGCAATTTCTGTGTTTCATGGTCAATGTGAAAGTCCAAGGGATACAATAAACCTGCACTGGTGCATCGGAAGCTAATACTGGTCTCGCAGGAAACGCACAAAGCACAAACTCTTAGAAGTTTCACTCTTCTAGTACTTCAGTCGGCAATGTGCCTTTTGTATTTAATCCCGATGCAATTTCTGTGTTTCATGGTCAATGTGAAGGTCCAAAGGATACAGAAAACTGCACTGGTGCATGCGAATCTAATACTGGTCTCCCAGGAGCCGCTCAAAGCACAAACTCTTAGAAGATTCACTCTTCTTGTACTTCAGTCGGCATTGTGCCTTTTGTATTTTATCCCGATCAATTTCTGTGTTTCATATTCAATGTGAAGATCCAAGGGATACAGTAAACCTGCACTGGTGCATCGGAAGCTAATACTGGTCTCCCAGGAGCCGCTCAAAGCACAAACTGTTAGAAGATTCACTCTTCTTGTAATTCAGTCGGCATTGTACCTTTTGTATTCAATCCCGATACAATTTCTGTGTTTCATGGTCAATGTGAAGGTCCAAGGTATACAATAAACCTGCACTGGTGCATCGGAAGCTAATACTGGTGACCCAGGAGCCGCTCAAAGCACAAACTCTTAGAAGATTCACTTTTCTGGTACTTAAGTCGAATTTGTGCCTTTTGTATTCAATCCCGATACAATTTCTCTGTTTGATGGTCAATGTGAAGGTCCAAGGGATACAGTCAACCTGCACTGGTGCATCGGGAGCTAATACTGGTCCCCCCGGAACCGCTCAAAGCAGAAACTGTTAGAAGATTCACTCTTCTTGTACTTAAGTCGGCATTGTGAGTTTTGTATTTAATCCCGATGCAATTTCTGTGTTTCATGGTCAATGTGAGAGTCCAAGGGATACAATAGACCTGCACTGGTGCATCGGAAGCTAATACTGGTCTCCCAGGAGCCGCTCAAAGCACAAACTCTTAGATGATTAACTCTTCTTGTACTTCAGTCGGCATTGTGCCTTTTGTATTTAATCCCGATGCAATTTCTGTCTTTCATGGTCAATGTGAAAGTCCAAGGGATACAATAAACCTGCACTGGTGCATCGGAAGCTAATATTGGTCTCGCAGGAGCCGCACAAAGCACAAACTTTTAGAAGATTCACTCTTCTTGTACTTCAGTCGGCATTGTGCCTTTTGTATTTAATCCCGATGCAATTTCTGTGTTTCATGGTCAATGTGAAGGTCCAAGTGATACAATAAACCTGCACTGGTGCATCGGAACCTAATACTGGTCTCCCAGGAGCCGCTCAAAGCACAAACTCTTAGAAGATTCACTCTTCTTGTACTTCAGTCGGCATTGTGCCTTTTGTATTTAATCCCGATGCAATTTATGATTTCATGGTCAATGTGAAGGTCCAAGGGATACAATAAACCTGCACTGGTGCATCGCAAGCTAATACTGGTCTCCCAGGGGCCGCTCAAAGCACAAACTCTTAGAAAATTCACTCTTCTTTTATTTAAGTCGGCATTGTGCCTATTGTATTTAATCCCGATGCAATTTCTGTGTTTCATGGTCAATGTGAAGGTCCGAGGGATACAATAAACCTCCACTGGTGCATCGGAAGCTAATACTGGTCTCCCAGGAGCCGCTCAAAGCACAAACTCTTAGAAGATTCACTCTTCTGGTACTTAAGTCGAATTTGTGCCTTTTGTATTCAATCCCGATACAATTTCTCTGTTTGATGGTCAATGTGAAGGTCCAAGGGATACAGTCAACCTGCACTGGTGCATCGGGAGCTAATACTGGTCCCCCCGGAACCGCTCAAAGCAGAAACTGTTAGAAGATTCACTCTTCTTGTACTTAAGTCGGCATTGTGAGTATTGTATTAATCCCGATGCAATTTCTGTGTTTCATGGTCAATGTGAGAGTCCAAGGGATACAATAGACCTGCACTGGTGCATCGGAAGCTAATACTGGTCTCCCAGGAGCCGCTCAAAGCACAAACTCTTAGATGGTTAACTCTTCTTGTACTTCAGTCGGCATTGTGCCTTTTGTATTTAATCCCGATGCAGTTTCTGTCTTTCATGGTCAATGTGAAAGTCCAAGGGATACAATAAACCTGCACTGGTGCATCGGAAGCTAATACTGGTCTCGCAGGAGCCGCACAAAGCACAAACTTTTAGAAGATTCACTCTTCTTGTACTTCAGTCGGCATTGTGCCTTTTGTATTTAATCCCGATGCAATTTCTGTGTTTCATGGTCAATGTGAAGGTCCAAGTGATACAATAAACCTGCACTGGTGCATCGGAACCTATTACTGGTCTCCCAGGAGCCGCTCAAAGCACAAACTCTTAGAAGATTCACTCTTCTTGTACTTCAGTCGGCATTGTGCCTTTTGTATTTAATCCCGATGCAATTTATGATTTCATGGTCAATGTGAAGGTCCAAGGGATACAATAAACCTGCACTGGTGCATCGCAAGCTAATACTGGTCTCCCAGGGGCCGCTCAAAGCACAAACTCTTAGAAAATTCACTCTTCTTTTATTTAAGTCGGCATTGTGCCTATTGTATTTAATCCCGATGCAATTTCTGTGTTTCATGGTCAATGTGAAGGTCCGAGGGATACAATAAACCTCCACTGGTGCATCGGAAGCTAATACTGGTCTCCCAGGAGCCGCTCAAAGCACAAACTCTTAGAAGATTCACTCTTCTTGTACTTCAGTCGGCATTGTGCCTTTTGTAATTAATCCCGATGCAATTTCTGTGTTTCATGGTCAATCTGAAGGTCCAAGGGATACAAAAAACCTGCACTGGTGCATCGGAAGCTAATACTGGTCTCCCAGGAGCCGCTCAAAACACAAACTCTTAGAAGATTCACTCTTCTGGTACTTCAGTCGGCATTGTGCCTTTTGTATTTAATCCCGATGCAATTTCTGTGTTTCATGGTCAATGTGAAGGTCCAAGTGATACAATAAACCTGCACTGGTGCATCGGAACCTAATACTGGTCTCCCAGGAGCCGCTCAAAGCACAAACTCTTAGAAGATTCACTCTTCTTGTACTTCAGTCGGCATTGTGCCTTTTGTATTTAATCCCGATGCAATTTATGATTTCATGGTCAATGTGAAGGTCCAAGGGATACAATAAACCTGCACTGGTGCATCGCAAGCTAATACTGGTCTCCCAGGGGCCGCTCAAAGCACAAACTCTTAGAAAATTCACTCTTCTTTTATTTAAGTCGGCATTGTGCCTATTGTATTTAATCCCGATACAATTTCTGTGTTTCATGGTCAATGTGAAGGTCCAAGGGATACAGTAAACTGCACTGGTGCATGCGAATCTAATACTGGTCTCCCAGGAGCCGCTCACAGCACAAACTCTTAGAAGATTCACTCTTCTTGTACTTCAGTCGGCAGTGTGCCTTTTGTATTTAATCCCGATGCAATTTCTGTGTTTCATGGTCAATGTGAAGGTCCAAGGGATACAATAAACCTGCACTGGTGCATCGGAAGCTAATACTGGTCACCCAGGAGCCGCTCAAAGCACAAAAACTTAGAAAATTCACTCTTCTTGTACTTAAGTCGGCATTGTGCCTATTGTATTTAATCCCGATGCATTTTCTGTGTTTCATGGTCAATGTGAAGGCCCAAGGGATACAGTAAACCTGCACTGGTGCATCGGAATCTAATACTGGACTACCAGGAGCCGCTCAAAGCACAAACTCTTAGAAGATTCACTCTCCTAGTACTTCAGTCGGCATTGTGCCTTTTGTATTTAATCCCGATGCAATTTCTGTGTTTCATGGTCAATGTGAAGGTCCAAGGGATACAGTAAACTGCACTGGTGCATGCGAATCTAATACTGGTCTCCCAGGAGCCGCTCAAAGCACAAACTCTTAGAAGATTCACTCTTCTTGTACTTCAGTCGGCATTGTGTCTTTTGTATTTAATCCCAATCAAATTCTGTGTTTCATATTCAATGTGAAGGTCCAAGGGGTACAGTAAATCTGCACCGGTGCATCGGAAGCTAATACTGGTCACCCAGGAGCCGCTCAAAGCACAAATTCTTAGAAGATTTACTCTTCTTGTAATTCAGTCCGCATTGTACTTTTTGTATTCAATCCCGATACAATTTATGTGTTTCATGGTCAATGTGAAGGTCCAAGGGATACAATAAACCTGCACTGGTGCATCTGAAGCTAATACTGGTCACACAGGAGCCGCTCAAAGCACAAACTCTTAGAAAATTCACTCTTCTTGTACTTATGTCGGCATTGTGCCTATTGTATTTAATCCCGATGCATTTTCTGTGTTTCATGGTCAATGTGAAGGTCCAAGGGATACAGTAAACCTGCACTGGTGCATCGGAATCTAATACTGGTCTCCCAGGAGCCGCTCAAAGCACAAACTCTTAGAAGATTCACTCTTCTTGTACTTCAGTCGGCATTGTGCCTTTTGTATTTAATCCCGATGCAATTTCTGTGTTTCATGGTCAATGTGAAGGTCCAAGGGATACAGTAAACTGCACTGGTGCATCCGAATCTAATACTGGTCCCCCAGGAGCCGCTCAAAGCACAAACTCTTAGAAGATTCACTCTTCTTGTACTTAAGTCGGCATTTTGAATTTTGTATTTAATCCCGATGCAATTTCTGTGTTTCATGGTCAATGTGAGGGTCCAAGGGATACAATAAACCAGCACTGGTGCATCGGAAGCTAATACTGGACTCTCAGAAGCCGCTCTAAGCACAAACTCTTAGAAGATTCACTCTTCTTGTACTTCAGTCGGCATTGTGCCTTTTGTATTTAATCCCGATGCAATTTCTGTGTTTCACGGACAATGTGAAAGCCCAAGGGATACAATAAACCTGCACTGGTGCATCGGAAGCTAATACTGGACTCGCAGGAGCCGCACAAAGCACAAACTCTTAGAAGATTCACTCTTCTTGTGCTTCAGTCGGCATTGTGCCTTTTGTATTTAATCCCGAAGCATTTTCTGTGTTTCATGGTCAATGTGAAGGTCCAAGTGATACAATAAACCAGCACTGGTGCATCGGAAGCTAATACTGGTCTCCCAGGAGCCGCTCAAAGCACAAACTCTTAGAAGATTCACTCTTATTGTACTTAAGTCGAATTTGTGCCTTTTGTATTCAATCCCGATACAATTTCTCTGTTTCATGGTCAATGTGAAGGTCCAATTGATACTAAAACCTGCACTGCTGCATCGGAAGCTAATACTGGTCTGCCAGGAGCCGCTCAAAGCACAAACTCTTAGAAGATTCACTCTTCTTGTACTTCAGTCGGCATTGTGCCTTTTGTATTCAATCCCGATACAATTTCTGTCTTTCATGGTCAATGTGAAGTTCCAAGGGATACAATAAACCTGCACTGGTGCATCGGAAGCTAATACTGCTCTCCCAGGAGCCGCTCAAAGCACAAACTCTTAGAAGATTCACTCTTCTTGTACTTCAGTCGGCATTGTGCCTTTTGTATTTAATCCCGATGCAATTTCTGTGTTTCATGGTCAATGTGAAGGTCCAAAGGATACAGTAAACTGCACTGGTGCATGCGAATCTAATACTGGTCTCCCAGGAGCCGCTCAAAGCACAAACTCTTAGAAGATTCACTCTTCTTGTACTTCAGTCGGCATTGTGCCTTTTGTATTTTATCCCGATCAATTTCTGTGTTTCATGGTCAATGTGAAGGTCTAAGGAATACAATAAACCTGCAGTGGTGCATCGGAAGCTAATACTGGTCCCCCCGGAGCCGCTCAAAGCACAAACTCTTAGAAGATTCACTCTTCTTGTACTTAAGTCGGCATTGTGCCTTTTGAATTTAATCCCGATCAATTTCTGTAATTCATATTCAATGTGAAGATCCAAGGGATACAGTAAACCTGCACTGGTGCATCGGAAGCTAATACTGGTCTCCCAGGAGCCGCTCAAAGCACAAACTCTTAGAAGATTCACTCTTCTTGTAATTCAGTCGGCATTGTACCTTTTGTATTCAATCCCGATACAATTTCTGGGTTTCATTGTCAATGTGAAGGTCCAAGGGATACAATAAACCTGCACTGGTGCATCGGAAGCTAATACTGGTCACCCAGGAGCCGCTCAAAGCACAAACTCTTAGAAGATTCACTCTTCTGGTACTTAAGTCGAATTTGTGCCTTTTGTATTCAATCCCGATACAATTTCTCTGTTTGATCGTCAATGTGAAGGTCCAAGGGGTACAGTCAACCTGCACTGGTGCATCGGAATCTAATACTGGTCTCCCAGGAGCGGCTCAAAGCACAAACTCCTAGAAGATTCACTCTTCTTGTACTTAAGTGG
Organism: Schistocerca nitens; assembly: GCF_023898315.1. Taxonomy (NCBI): domain Eukaryota; kingdom Metazoa; phylum Arthropoda; class Insecta; order Orthoptera; family Acrididae; genus Schistocerca; species Schistocerca nitens. The sequence goes on along the minus strand of NC_064624.1, from coordinate 34,220,761 downwards.
GCATTGTGAGTTTTGTATTTAATCCCGATGCAATTTCTGTGTTTCATGGTCAATGTGAGGGTCCAAGGGATACAATAAACCTGCACTGGTGCATCGGAAGCTAATACTGGACTCCCAGAAGCCGCTCAAAGCACAAACTCTTAGAAGATTCACTCTTCTTGTACTTCAGTCGGCATTGTGCCTTTTGTATTTAATCCCGATGCAATTTCTGTGTTTCATGGTCAATGTGAAAGTCCAAGGGATACAATAAACCTGCACTGGTGCATCGGAAGCTAATACTGGTCTCGCAGGAGCCGCACAAAGCACAAACTCTTAGAAGATTCACTCTTCTTGTACTTCAGTCGGTATTGTGCCTTTTGTATGTAATCCCGATGCAATTTCTGTGTTTCATGGTCAATGTGAAGGTCCAAGTGATACAATAAACCTGCACTGGTGCATCGGAACCTAATACTGGTCTCCCAGGAGCCGCTCAAAGCACAAATTCTTAGAAGATTCACTCTTCTTGTACTTCAGTCGGCATTGTGCCTTTTGTATTTAATCCCGATGCAATTTATGATTTCATGGTCAATGTGAAGGTCCAAGGGATACAATAAACCTGCACTGGTGCATCGCAAGCTAATACTGGTCTCCCAGGGGCCGCTCAAAGCACAAACTCTTAGAAAATTCACTCTTCTTTTATTTAAGTCGGCATTGTGCCTATTGTATTTAATCCCGATGCAATTTCTGTGTTTCATGGTCAATGTGAAGGTCCGAGGGATACAATAAACCTCCACTGGTACATCGGAAGCTAATACTGGTCTCCCAGGAGCCGCTCAAAGCACAAACTCTTAGAAGATTCACTCTTCTTGTACTTCAGTCGGCATTGTGCCTTTTGTAATTAATCCCGATGCAATTTCTGTGTTTCATGGTCAATCTGAAGGTCCAAGGGATACAAAAAACCTGCACTGGTGCATCGGAAGCTAATACTGGTCTCCCAGGAGCCGCTCAAAACACAAACTCTTAGAAGATTCACTCTTCTGGTACTTCAGTCGGCATTGTGCCTTTTGTACTTAATCCCGATGCAATTTCTGTGTTTCATGGTCAATGTGAAGGTCCAAGTGATACAATAAACCTGCACTGGTGCATCGGAACCTAATACTGGTCTCCCAGGAGCCGCTCAAAGCACAAACTCTTAGAAGATTCACTCTTCTTGTACTTCAGTCGGCATTGTGACTTTTGTATTTAATCCCGATGCAATTTCTGTGTTTCATGGTCAATCTGAAGGTCCAAGTGATACAATAAACCGGCACTGGTGCATCGGAACCTAATACTGGTCTCCCAGGAGCCGCTCAAAGCACAAACTCTTAGAAGATTCACTCTTCTTGTACTTCAGTCGGCATTGTGCCTTTTGTATTTAATCCCGATGCAATTTATGATTTCATGGTCAATGTGAAGGTCCAAGGGATACAATAAACCTGCACTGGTGCATCGCAAGCTAATACTGGTCCCCCCGGAACCGCTCAAAGCAGAAACTGTTAGAAGATTCACTCTTCTTGTACTTAAGTCGGCATTGTGAGTTTTGTATTTAATCCCGATGCAATTTCTGTGTTTCATGGTCAATGTGAGAGTCCAAGGGATACAATAGACCTGCACTGGTGCATCGGAAGCTAATACTGGTCTCCCAGGAGCCGCTCAAAGCACAAACTCTTAGATGATTGACTCTTCTTGTACTTCAGTCGGCATTGTGCCTTTTGTATTTAATCCCCATGCAATTTCTGTCTTTCATGGTCAATGTGAAAGTCCAAGGGATACAATAAACCTGCACTGGTGCATCGGAAGCTAATACTGGTCTCGCAGGAGCCGCACAAAGCACAAACTTTTAGAAGATTCACTCTTCTTGTACTTCAGTCGGCATTGTGCCTTTTGTATTTAATCCCGATGCAATTTCTGTGTTTCATGGTCAATGTGAAGGTCCAAGTGATACAATAAACCTGCACTGGTGCATCGGAACCTAATACTGGTCTCCCAGGAGCCGCTCAAAGCACAAACTCTTAGAAGATTCACTCTTCTTGTACTTCAGTCGGCATTGTGCCTTTTGTATTTAATCCCGATGCAATTTATGATTTCATGGTCAATGTGAAGGTCCAAGGGATACAATAAACCTGCACTGGTGCATCGCAAGCTAATACTGGTCTCCCAGGGGCCGCTCAAAGCACAAACTCTTAGAAAATTCACTCTTCTTTTATTTAAGTCGGCATTGTGCCTATTGTATTTAATCCCGATGCAATTTCTGTCTTTCATGGTCAATGTGAAGGTCCGAGGGATACAATAAACCTCCACTGGTGCATCGGAAGCTAATACTGGTCTCCCAGGAGCCGCTCAAAGCACAAACTCTTAGAAGATTCACTCTTCTTGTACTTCAGTCGGCATTGTGCCTTTTGTATTTAATCCCGATGCAATTTCTGTGTTTCATGGTCAATCTGAAGGTCCAAGGGATACAAAAAACCTGCACTGGTGCATCGGAAGCTAATACTGGTCTCCCAGGAGCCGCTCAAAACACAAACTCTTAGAAGATTCACTCTTCTGGTACTTCAGTCGGCATTGTGCCTTTTGTACTTAATCCCGATGCAATTTCTGTGTTTCATGGTCAATGTGAAGGTCCAAGTGATACAATAAACCTGCACTGGTGCATCGGAACCTAATACTGGTCTCCCAGGAGCCGCTCAAAGCACAAACTCTTAGAAGATTCACTCTTCTTGTACTTCAGTCGGCATTGTGCCTTTTGTATTTAATCCCGATGCAATTTATGATTTCATGGTCAATGTGAAGGTCCAAGGGATACAATAAACCTGCACTGGTGCATCGCAAGCTAATACTGGTCTCCCAGGGGCCGCTCAAAGCACAAACTCTTAGAAAATTCACTCTTCTTTTATTTAAGTCGGCATTGTGCCTATTGTATTTAATCCCGATGCAATTTCTGTGTTTCATGGTCAATGTGAAGGTCCGAGGGATACAATAAACCTCCACTGGTGCATCGGAAGCTAATACTGGTCTCCCAGGAGCCGCTCAAAGCACAAACTCTTAGAAGATTCACTCTTCTTGTACTTCAGTCGGCATTGTGCCTTTTGTAATTAATCCCGATGCAATTTCTGTGTTTCATGGTCAATCTGAAGGTCCAAGGGATACAAAAAACCTGCACTGGTGCATCGGAAGCTAATACTGGTCACCCAGGAGCCGCTCAAAGCACAAAAACTTAGAAAATTCACTCTTCTTGTACTTAAGTCGGCATTGTGCCTATTGTATTTAATCCCGATGCATTTTCTGTGTTTCATGGTCAATGTGAAGGCCCAAGGGATACAGTAATCCTGCACTGGTGCATCGGAATCTAATACTGGTCTCCCAGGAGCCGCTCAAAGCACAAACTCTTAGAAGATTCACTCTCCTAGTACTTCAGTCGGCATTGTGCCTTTTGTATTTAATCCCGATGCAATTTCTGTATTTCAAGGTCAATGTGAAGGTCCAAGGGATACAGTAAACTGCACTGGTGCATGCGAATCTAATACTGGTCTCCCAGGAGCCGCTCAAAGCACAAACTCTTAGAAGATTTACTCTTCTTGTACTTCAGTCGGCATTGTGCCTTTTGTATTTAATCCCAATCAATTTCTGTGTATCATATTCAATGTGAAGGTCCAAGGGATACAGTAAATCTGCACCGGTGCATCGGAAGCTAATACTGGTCTCCCAGGAGCCGCTCAAAGCACAAACTCTTAGAAGATTCACTCTTCTTGTACTTCAGTCGGCATTGTGCCTTTTGTATTTAATCCCAATCAATTTCTGTGTATCATATTCAATGTGAAGGTCCAAGGGATACAGTAAATCTGCACCGGTGCATCGGAGGCTAATACTGGTCTCCCAGGAGCGGCTCAAAGCACAAACTCCTATAAGATTCACTCTTCTTGTACTTAAGTCGGCATTTTGACTTTTGTATTTAATCCCGATGCAATTTCTGTGTTTCATGTTCAATGTGAGGGTCCAAGGGATACAATAAACCTGCACTGGTGCATCGGAAGCTAATACTTGACTCCCAGAAGCCGCTCAAAGTACAAACTCTTAGAAGATTCACTCTTCTTGTACTTCAGTCGGCATTGTGCCTTTTGTATTTAATCCCGATGCAATTTCTGTGTTTCATGGTCAATGTGAAAGTCCAAGGGATACAATAAACCTGCACTGGTGCATCGGAAGCTAATACTGGACTCCCAGAAGACGCTCAAAGCACAAACTCTTAGAAGATTCACTCTTCTTGTACTTCAGTCGGCATTGTGCCTTTTGTATTTAATCCCGATGCAATTTCTGTGTTTCATGGTCAATGTGAAAGTCCAAGGGATACAATAAACCTGCACTGGTGCATCGGAAGCTAATACTGGTCTCGCAGGAAACGCACCAAGCACAAACTCTTAGAAGTTTCACTCTTCTATTACTTCAGTCGCCAAAGTGCCTTTTGTATTTAATCCCGATGCAATTTCTGTGTTTCATGGTCAATGTGAAGGTCCAAAGGATACAGAAAACTGCACTGGTGCATCGGAACCTAATACTGGTCTCCCAGGAGCCGCTCAAAGCACAAACTCTTAGAAGATTCACTCTTCTTGTACTTCAGTCGGCATTGTGCCTTTTGTATTTAATCCCGATGCAATTTATGATTTCATGGTCAATGTGAAGGTCCAAGGGATACAATAAACCTGCACTGGTGCATCGCAAGCTAATACTGGTCTCCCAGGGGCCGCTCAAAGCACAAACTCTTAGAAAATTCACTCTTCTTTTATTTAAGTCGGCATTGTGCCTATTGTATTTAATCCCGATGCAATTTCTGTGTTTCATGGTCAATGTGAGAGTCCAAGGGATACAATAGACCTGCACTGGTGCATCGGAAGCTAATACTGGTCTCCCAGGAGCCGCTCAAAGCACAAACTCTTAGATGATTAACTCTTCTTGTACTTCAGTCGGCATTGTGCCTTTTGTATTTAATCCCGATGCAATTTCTGTCTTTCATGGTCAATGTGAAAGTCCAAGAGATACAATAAACCTGCACTGGTGCATCGGAAGCTAATACTGGTCTCGCAGGAGCCGCACAAAGCACAAACTTTTAGAAGATTCACTCTTCTTGTACTTCAGTCGGCATTGTGCCTTTTGTATTTAATCCCGATGCAATTTCTGTGTTTCATGGTCAATGTGAAGGTCCAAGTGATACAATAAACCTGCACTGGTGCATCGGAACCTAATACTGGTCTCCCAGGAGCCGCTCAAAGCACAAACTCTTAGAAGATTCACTCTTCTTGTACTTCAGTCGGCATTGTGCCTTTTGTATTTAATCCCGATGCAATTTATGATTTCATGGTCAATGTGAAGGTCCAAGGGATACAATAAACCTGCACTGGTGCATCGCAAGCTAATACTGGTCTCCCAGGGGCCGCTCAAAGCACAAACTCTTAGAAAATTCACTCTTCTTTTATTTAAGTCGGCATTGTGCCTATTGTATTTAATCCCGATGCAATTTCTGTGTTTCATGGTCAATGTGAAGGTCCGAGGGATACAATAAACCTCCACTGGTGCATCGGAAGCTAATACTGGTCTCCCAGGAGCCGCTCAAAGCACAAACTCTTAGAAGGTTCACTCTTCTTGTACTTCAGTCGGCATTGTGCCTTTTGTAATTAGTCCCGATGCAATTTCTGTGTTTCATGGTCAATCTGAAGGTCCAAGGGATACAAAAAACCTGCACTGGTGCATCGGAAGCTAATACTGGACTCCCAGGAGCCGCTCAAAACACAAACTCTTAGAAGATTCACTCTTCTGGTACTTCAGTCGGCATTGTGCCTTTTGTACTTAATCCCGATGCAATTTCTGTGTTTCATGGTCAATGTGAAGGTCCAAGTGATACAATAAACCTGCACTGGTGCATCGGAACCTAATACTGGTCTCCCAGGAGCCGCTCAAAGCACAAACTCTTAGAAGATTCACTCTTCTTGTACTTCAGTCGGCATTGTGCCTTTTGTATTTAATCCCGATGCAATTTATGATTTCATGGTCAATGTGAAGGTCCAAGGGTTACAATAAACCTGCACTGGTGCATCGCAAGCTAATACTGGTCTCCCAGGGGCCGCTCAAAGCACAAACTCTTAGAAAATTCACTCTTCTATTGTTTAAGTCGGCATTGTGCCTATTGTATTTAATCCCGATGCAATTTCTGTGTTTCATGGTCAATGTGAAGGTCCGAGGGATACAATAAACCTCCACTGGTCCATCGGAAGCTAATACTGGTCTCCCAGGAGCCGCTCAAAGCACAAACTCTTAGAAGATTCACTCTTCTTGTACTTCAGTCGGCATTGTTGCTTTTGTAATTAATCCCGATGCAATTTCTGTGTTTCATGGTCAATCTGAAGGTCCAAGTGATACAATAAACCTGCACTGGTGCATCGGAAGCTAATACTGGTCTCCCAGGAGCCGCTCAAAGCACAAACTCTTAGATGATTAACTCTTCTTGTACTTCAGTCGGCATTGTGCCTTTTGTATTTAATCCCGATGCAATTTCTGTCTTTCATGGTCAATGTGAAAGTCCAAGGGATACAATAAACCTGCACTGGTGCATCGGAAGCTAATACTGGTCTCGCAGGAGCCGCACAAAGCACAAACTTTTAGAAGATTCACTCTTCTTGTACTTCAGTCGGCATTGTGCCTTTTGTATTTAATCCCGATGCAATTTCTGTGTTTCATGGTCAATGTGAAGGTCCAAGTGATACAATAAACCTGCACTGGTGCATCGGAACATAATACTGGTCTCCCAGGAGCCGCTCAAAGCACAAACTCTTAGAAGATTCACTCTTCTTGTACTTCAGTCGGCATTGTGCCTTTTGTATTTAATCCCGATGCAATTTATGATTATATGGTCAATGTGAAGGTCCAAGGGATACAATAAACCTGCACTGGTGCATCGCAAGCTAATACTGGTCTCCCAGGGGCCGCTCAAAGCACAAACTCTTAGAAAATTCACTCTTCTTTTATTTAAGTCGGCATTGTGCCTATTGTATTTAATCCCGATGCAATTTCTGTGTTTCATGGTCAATGTGAAGGTACGAGGGATACAATAAACCTCCACTGGTGCATCGGAAGCTAATACTGGTCTCCCAGGAGCCGCTCAAAGCACAAACTCTTAGAAGATTCACTCTTCTTGTACTTCAGTCGGCATTGTGCCTTTTGTAATTAATCCCGATGCAATTTCTGTGTTTCATGGTCAATCTGAAGGTCCAAGGGATACAAAAAACCTGCACTGGTGCATCGGAAGCTAATACTGGTCTCCCAGGAGCCGCTCAAAACACAAACTCTTAGAAGATTCACTCTTCTGGTACTTCAGTCGGCATTGTGCCTTTTGTACTTAATCCCGATGCAATTTCTGTGTTTCATGGTCAATGTGAAGGTCCAAGTGATACAATAAACCTGCACTGGTGCATCGGAACCTAATACTGGTCTCCCAGGAGCCGCTCAAAGCACAAACTCTTAGAAGATTCACTCTTCTTGTACTTCAGTCGGCATTGTGCCTTTTGTATTTAATCCCGATGCAATTTATGATTTCATGGTCAATGTGAAGGTCCAAGGGATACAATAAACCTGCACTGGTGCATCGCAAGCTAATACTGGTCTCCCAGGGGCCGCTCAAAGCACAAACTCTTAGAAAATTCACTCTTCTGGTACTTCAGTCGGCATTGTGCCTTTTGTACTTAATCCCGATGCAATTTCTGTGTTTCATGGTCAATGTGAAGGTCCAAGTGATACAATAAACCTGCACTGGTGCATCGGAACCTAATACTGGTCTCCCAGGAGCCGCTCAAAGCACAAACTCTTAGAAGATTCACTCTTCTTGTACTTCAGTCGGCATTGTGCCTTTTGTATTTAATCCCGATGCAATTTATGATTTCATGGTCAATGTGAAGGTCCAAGTGATACAATAAACCTGCACTGGTGCATCGGAACCTAATACTGGTCTCCCAGGAGCCGCTCAAAGCACAAACTCTTAGAAGATTCACTCTTCTTGTACTTAAGTCGGCATTGTGCCTATTGTATTTAATCCCGATGCATTTTCTGTGTTTCATGGTCAATGTGAAGGCCCAAGGGATACAGTAAACCAGCACTGGTGCATCGGAATCTAATACTGGTCTCCCAGGAGCCGCTCAAAGCACAAACTCTTAGAAGATTCACTCTCCTAGTACTTCAGTCGGCATTGTGCCTTTTGTATTTAATCCCGATGCAATTTCTGTATTTCAAGGTCAATGTGAAGGTCCAAGGGATACAGTAAACTGCACTGGTGCATGCGAATCTAATACAGGGCTCCCAGGAGCCGCTCAAAGCACAAACTCTTAGAAGATTCACTCTTCTTGTACTTCAGTCGGCATTGTGCCTTTTGTATTTAATCCCAATCAATTTCTGTGTATCATATTCAATGTGAAGGTCCAAGGGATACAGTAAATCTGCACCGGTGCATCGGAAGCTAATACTGGTCTCCCAGGAGCCGCTCAAAGCACAAACTCTTAGAAGATTCACTCTTCTTGTAATTCAGTCGGCATTGTACTTTTTGTATTCAATCCCGATACAATTTCTGTGTTTCATGGCCAATGTGAAGGTCCAAGGGATACAATAAACCTGCACTGGTGCATCTGAAGCTAATACTAGTCACACAGGAGCCGCTCAAAGCACAAACTCTTAGAAAATTCACTCTTCTTGTACTTATGTCGGCATTGTGCCTATTGTATTTAATACCGATGCATTTTCTGTGTTTCATGGTCAATGTGAAGGTCCAAGGGATACAGTAAACCTGCACTGGTGCATCGGAATCTAATACTGGTCTCCCAGGAGCTGCTCAAAGCACAAACTCTTAGAAGATTCACTCTTCTTGTACTTCAGTCGGCATTGTGCCTTTTGTATTTAATCCCGATGCAATTTCTGTGTTTCATGGTCAATGTGAAGGTCCAAGGTATACAGTAAACTGCACTGGTGCATGCGAATCTAATACTGGTCTCCCAGGAGCCGCTCAAAGCACAAACTCTTAGAAGATTCACTCTTCTTGTACTTCAGTCGGCATTGCGCATTTTGTATTTAATCCCGATCAATTTCTGTGTTTCATATTCAATGTGAAGGTCCAAGGGATACAATAAACCTGCACCGGTGCATCGGAAGCTAATACTGGTCTCCCAGGAGCCGCTCAAAGCACAAACTCTTAGAAGATTAACTCTTCTTGTACTTAAGATGGCATTGTCCCTTTTGTATTCAATCCCGATACAATTTCTGTGTTTCATGGTCCATGTGAGGGTCCAAGGGATACAGTAAACCCGCACTGGTCCATCGGAGGCTAATACTGGTCTCCCAGGAGCGGCTCAAAGCACAAACTCCTAGAAGATTCACTCTTCTTGTACTTAAGTCGGCATTTTGACTTTTGTATTTAATCCCGATGCAATTTATGTGTTTCATGTTCAATGTGAGGGTCCAAGGGATACAATAAACCTGCACTGGTGCATCGGAAGCTAATACTGGACTCCCAGAAGCCGCTCAAAGTACAAACTCTTAGAAGATTCACTCTTCTTGTACTTCAGTCGGCATTGTGCCTTTTGTATTTAATCCCGATGCAATTTCTGTGTTTCATGGTCATTGTGAAAGTCCAAGGGATACAATAAACCTGCACTGGTGCATCGGAAGCTAATACTGGTCTCGCAGGAAACGCACAAAGCACAAACTCTTAGAAGTTTCACTCTTCTAGTACTTCAGTCGGCAATGTGCCTTTTGTATTTAATCCCGATGCAATTTCTGTGTTTCATGGTCAGTGTGAAGGTCCAAAGGATACAGAAAACTGCACTGGTGCATGCGAATCTAATACTGGTCTCCCAGGAGCCGCTCAAAGCACAAACTCTTAGAAGATTCACTCTTCTTGTACTTCAGTCGGCATTGTGCCTTTTGTATTTTATCCCGATCAATTTCTGTGTTTCATATTCAATGTGAAGGTCCAAGGGATACAGTAAACCTGCACTGGTGCATCGGAAGCTAATACTGGTCTCCCAGGAGCCGCTCAAAGCACAAACTGTTAGAAGATTCACTCTTCTTGTAATTCAGTCGGCATTGTACCTTTTGTATTCAATCCCGATACAATTTCTGTGTTTCATGGTCAATGTGAAGGTCCAAGGTATACAATAAACCTGCACTGGTGCATCGGAAGCTAATACTGGTCACCCAGGAGCCGCTCAAAGCACAAACTCTTAGAAGATTCACTCTTCTGGTACTTAAGTCGAATTTGTGCCTTTTGTATTCAATCCCGATACAATTTCTCTGTTTGATGGTCAATGTGAAGGTCCAAGGGATACAGTCAACCTGCACTGGTGCATCGGGAGCTAATACTGGTCCCCCCGGAACCGCTCAAAGCAGAAACTGTTAGAAGATTCACTCTTCTTGTACTTAAGTCGGCATTGTGAGTTTTGTATTTAATCCCGATGCAACTTCTGTGTTTCATGGTCAATGTGAGAGTCCAAGGGATACAATAGACCTGCACTGGTGCATCGGAAGCTAATACTGGTCTCCCAGGAGCCGCTCAAAGCACAAACTCTTAGATGATTAACTCTTCTTGTACTTCAGTCGGCATTGTGCCTTTTGTATTTAATCCCGATGCAATTTCTGTCTTTCATGGTCAATGTGAAAGTCCAAGGGATACTATAAACCTGCACTGGTGCATCGGAAGCTAATACTGGTCTCGCAGGAGCCGCACAAAGCACAAACTTTTAGAAGATTCATTCTTCTTGTACTTCAGTCGGCATTGTGCCTTTTGTATTTAATCCCGATGCAATTTCTGTGTTTCATGGTCAATGTGAAGGTCCAAGTGATACAATAAACCTGCACTGGTGCATCGGAACCTAATACTGGTCTCCCAGGAGCCGCTCAAAGCACAAACTCTTAGAAGATTCACTCTTCTTGTACTTCAGTCGGCATTGTGCCTTTTGTATTTAATCCCGATGCAATTTATGATTTCATGGTCAATGTGAAGGTCCAAGGGATACAATAAACCTGCACTGGTGCATCGCAAGCTAATACTGGTCTCCCAGGGGCCGCTCAAAGCACAAACTCTTAGAAAATTCACTCTTCTTTTATTTAAGTCGGCATTGTGCCTATTGTATTTAATCCCGATGCAATTTCTGTGTTTCATGGTCAATGTGAAGGTCCGAGGGATACAATAAACCTCCACTGGTGCATCGGAAGCTAATACTGGTCTCCCAGGAGCCGCTCAAAGCACAAACTCTTAGAAGATTCACTCTTCTTGTACTTCAGTAGGCATTGTGCCTTTTGTAATTAATCCCGATGCAATTTCTGTGTTTCATGGTCAATCTGAAGGTCCAAGGGATACAAAAAACCTGCACTGGTGCATCGGAAGCTAATACTGGTCTCCCAGGAGCCGCTCAAAACACAAACTCTTAGAAGATTCACTCTTCTGGTACTTCAGTCGGCATTGTGCCTTTTGTACTTAATCCCGATGCAATTTCTGTGTTTCATGGTCAATGTGAAGGTCCAAGTGATACAATAAACCTGCACTGGTGCATCGGAACCTAATACTGGTCTCCCAGGAGCCGCTCAAAGCACAAACTCTTAGAAGATTCACTCTTCTTTTACTTCAGTCGGCATTGTGCCTTTTGTATTTAATCCCGATGCAATTTATGATTTCATGGTCAATGTGAAGGTCCAAGGGATACAATAAACCTGCACTGGTGCATCGCAAGCTAATACTGGTCTCCCAGGGGCCGCTCAAAGCACAAACTCTTAGAAAATTCACTCTTCTTTTATTTAAGTCGGCATTGTGCCTATTGTATTTAATCCCGATGCAATTTCTGTGTTTCATGGTCAATGTGAAGGTCCGAGGGATACAATAAACCTCCACTGGTGCATCGGAAGCTAATACTGGTCTCCCAGGAGCCGCTCAAAGCACAAACTCTTAGAAGATTCACTCTTCTTGTACTTCAGTCGGCATTGTGCCTTTTGTAATTAATCCCGATGCAATTTCTGTGTTTCATGGTCAATCTGAAGGTCCAAGGGATACAAAAAACCTGCACTGGTGCATCGGAAGCTAATACTGGTCACCCAGGAGCCGCTCAAAGCACAAAAACTTAGAAAATTCACTCTTCTTGTACTTAAGTCGGCATTGTGCCTATTGTATTTAATCCCGATGCATTTTCTGTGTTTCATGGTCAATGTGAAGGCCCAAGGGATACAGTAAACCTGCACTGGTGCGTCGGAATCTAATACTGGTCTCCCAGGAGCCGCTCAAAGCACAAACTCTTAGAAGATTCACTCTCCTAGTACTTCAGTCGGCATTGTGCCTTTTGTATATAATCCCGATGCAATTTCTGTATTTCAAGGTCAATGTGAAGGTCCAAGGGATACAGTAAACTGCACTGGTGCATGCGAATCTAATACTGGTCTCCCAGGAGCCGCTCAAAGCACAAACTCTTAGAAGATTCACTCTTCTTGTACTTCAGTCGGCATTGTGCCTTTTGTATTTAATCCCAATCAATTTCTGTGTATCATATTCAATGTGAAGGTCCAAGGGATACAGTAAATCTGCACCGGTGCATCGGAAGCTAATACTGGTCTCCCAGGAGCCGCTCAAAGCACAAACTCTTAGAAGATTCACTCTTCTTGTAATTCAGTCGGCATTGTACTTTTTGTATTCAATCCCGATACAATTTCTGTGTTTCATGGCCAATGTGAAGGTCCAAGGGATACAATAAACCTGTACTGGTGCATCTGAAGCTAATACTAGTCACACAGGAGCCGCCCAAAGCACAAACTCTTAGAAAATTCACTCTTCTTGTACTTATGTCGGCATTGTGCCTATTGTATTTAATCCCGATGCATTTTCTGTGTTTCATGGTCAATGTGAAGGTCCAAGGGATACAGTAAACCTGCACTGGTGCATCGGAATCTAATACTGGTCTCCCAGGAGCTGCTCAAAGCACAAACTCTTAGAAGATTCACTCTTCTTGTACTTCAGTCGGCATTGTGCCTTTTGTATTTAATCCCGATGCAATTTCTGTGTTTCATGGTCAATGTGAAGGTCCAAGGGATACAGTAAACTGCACTGGTGCATCCGAATCTAATACTGGTCTCCCAGGAGCCGCTCAAAGCACAAACTCTTAGATGATTAACTCTTCTTGTACTTCAGTCGGCATTGTGCCTTTTGTATTTAATCCCGATGCAATTTCTGTCTTTCATGGTCAATGTGAAAGTCCAAGGGATACAATAAACCTGCACTGGTGCATCGGAAGCTAATATTGGTCTCGCAGGAGCCGCACAAAGCACAAACTTTTAGAAGATTCACTCTTCTTGTACTTCAGTCGGCATTGTGCCTTTTGTATTTAATCCCGATGCAATTTCTGTGTTTCATGGTCAATGTGAAGGTCCAAGTGATACAATAAACCTGTACTGGTGCATCGGAACCTAATACTGGTCTCCCAGGAGCCGCTCAAAGCACAAACTCTTAGAAGATTCACTCTTCTTGTACTTCAGTCGGCATTGTGCCTTTTGTATTTAATCCCGATGCAATTTATGATTTCATGGTCAATGTGAAGGTCCAAGGGATACAATAAACCTGCACTGGTGCATCGCAAGCTAATACTGGTCTCCCAGGGGCCGCTCAAAGCACAAACTCTTAGAAAATTCAATCTTCTTTTATTTAAGTCGGCATTGTGCCTATTGTATTTAATCCCGATGCAATTTCTGTGTTTCATGGTCAATGTGAAGGTCCGAGGGATACAATAAACCTCCACTGGTGCATCGGAAGCTAATACTGGTCTCCCAGGAGCCGCTCAAAGCACAAACTCTTAGAAGATTCACTCTTCTGGTACTTAAGTCGAATTTGTGCCTTTTGTATTCAATCCCGATACAATTTCTCTGTTTGATGGTCAATGTGAAGGTCCAAGGGATACAGTCAACCTGCACTGGTGCATCGGGAGCTAACACTGGTCCCCTCGGAACCGCTCAAAGCAGAAACTGTTAGAAGATTCACTCTTCTTGTACTTAAGTCGGCATTGTGAGTTTTGTATTAATCCCGATGCAATTTCTGTGTTTCATGGTCAATGTGAGAGTCCAAGGGATACAATAGACCTGCACTGGTGCATCGGAAGCTAATACTGGTCTCCCAGGAGCCGCTCAAAGCACAAACTCTTAGATGGTTAACTCTTCTTGTACTTCAGTCGGCATTGTGCCTTTTGTATTTAATCCCGATGCAATTTCTGTCTTTCATGGTCAATGTGAAAGTCCAAGGGATACAATAAACCTGCACTGGTGCATCGGAAGCTAATACTGGTCTCGCAGGAGCCGCACAAAGCACAAACTTTTAGAAGATTCACTCTTCTTGTACTTCAGTCGGCATTGTGCCTTTTGTATTTAATCCCGATGCAATTTCTGTGTTTCATGGTCAATGTGAAGGTCCAAGTGATACAATAAACCTGCACTGGTGCATCGGAACCTAATACTGGTCTCCCAGGAGCATCTCAAAGCACAAACTCTTAGAAGATTCACTCTTCTTGTACTTCAGTCGGCATTGTGCCTTTTGTATTTAATCCCGATGCAATTTATGATTTCATGGTCAATGTGAAGGTCCAAGGGATACAATAAACCTGCACTGGTGCATCGCAAGCTAATACTGGTCTCCCAGGGGCCGCTCAAAGCACAAACTCTTAGAAAATTCACTCTTCTTTTATTTAAGCCGGCATTGTGCCTATTGTATTTAATCCCGATGCAATTTCTGTGTTTCATGGTCAATGTGAAGGTCCGAGGGATACAATAAACCTCCACTGGTGCATCGGAAGCTAATACTGGTCTCCCAGGAGCCGCTCAAAGCACAAACTCTTAGAAGATTCACTCTTCTTGTACTTCAGTCGGCATTGTGCCTTTTGTAATTAATCCCGATGCAATTTCTGTGTTTCATGGTCAATCTGAAGGTCCAAGGGATACAAAAAACCTGCACTGGTGCATCGGAAGCTAATACTGGTCTCCCAGGAGCCGCTCAAAACACAAACTCTTAGAAGATTCACTCTTCTGGTACTTCAGTCGGCATTGTGCCTTTTGTATTTAATCCCGATGCAATATCTGTGTTTCATGGTCAATGTGAAGGTCCAAGTGATACAATAAACCTGCACTGGTGCATCGGAACCTAATACTGGTCTCCCAGGAGCCGCTCAAAGCACAAACTCTTAGAAGATTCACTCTTCTTGTACTTCAGTCGGCATTGTGCCTTTTGTATTTAATCCCGATGCAATTTATGATTTCATGGTCAATGTGAAGGTCCAAGGGATACAATAAACCTGCACTGGTGCATCGCAAGCTAATACTGGTCTCCCAGGGGCCGCTCAAAGCACAAACTCTTAGAAAATTCACTCTTCTTTTATTTAAGTCGGCATTGTGCCTATTGTATTTAATCCCGATACAATTTCTGTGTTTCATGGTCAATGTGAAGGTCCAAGGGATACAGTAAACTGCACTGGTGCATGCGAATCTAATACTGGTCTCCCAGGAGCCGCTCAAAGCACAAACTCTTAGAAGATTCACTCTTCTTGTACTTCAGTCGGCAGTGTGCCTTTTGTATTTAATCCCGATGCAATTTCTGTGTTTCATGGTCAATGTGAAGGTCCAAGGGATACAGTAAACTGCACTGGTGCATGCGAATCTAATACTGGTCTCCCAGGAGCCGCTCAAAGCACAAACTCTTAGAAGATTCACTCTTCTTGTACTTCAGTCGGCATTGTGCCTTTTGTATTTAATCCCAATCAAATTCTGTGTTTCATATTCAATGTGAAGGTCCAAGGGGTACAGTAAATCTGCACCGGTGCATCGGAAGCTAATACTGGTCACCCAGGAGCCGCTCAAAGCACAAATTCTTAGAAGATTTACTCTTCTTGTAATTCAGTCCGCATTGTACTTTTTGTATTCAATCCCGATACAATTTATGTGTTTCATGGTCAATGTGAAGGTCCAAGGGATACAATAAACCTGCACTGGTGCATCTGAAGCTAATACTGGTCACACAGGAGCCGCTCAAAGCACAAACTCTTAGAAAATTCACTCTTCTTGTACTTATGTCGGCATTGTGCCTATTGTATTTAATCCCGATGCATTTTCTGTGTTTCATGGTCAATGTGAAGGTCCAAGGGATACAGTAAACCTGCACTGGTGCATCGGAATCTAATACTGGTCTCCCAGGAGCCGCTCAAAGCACAAACTCTTAGAAGATTCACTCTTCTTGTACTTCAGTCGGCATTGTGCCTTTTGTATTTAATCCCGATGCAATTTCTGTGTTTCATGGTCAATGTGAAGGTCCAAGGGATACAGTAAACTGCACTGGTGCATCCGAATCTAATACTGGTCCCCCAGGAGCCGCTCAAAGCACAAACTCTTAGAAGATTCACTCTTCTTGTACTTAAGTCGGCATTTTGAATTTTGTATTTAATCCCGATGCAATTTCTGTGTTTCATGGTCAATGTGAGGGTCCAAGGGATACAATAAACCAGCACTGGTGCATCGGAAGCTAATACTGGACTCTCAGAAGCCGCTCTAAGCACAAACTCTTAGAAGATTCACTCTTCTTGTACTTCAGTCGGCATTGTGCCTTTTGTATTTAATCCCGATGCAATTTCTGTGTTTCACGGACAATGTGAAAGCCCAAGGGATACAATAAACCTGCACTGGTGCATCGGAAGCTAATACTGGTCTCGCAGGAGCCGCACAAAGCACAAACTCTTAGAAGATTCACTCTTCTTGTGCTTCAGTCGGCATTGTGCCTCTTGTATTTAATCCCGAAGCATTTTCTGTGTTTCATGGTCAATGTGAAGGTCCAAGTGATACAATAAACCTGCACTGGTGCATCGGAAGCTAATACTGGTCTCCCAGGAGCCGCTCAAAGCACAAACTCTTAGAAGATTCACTCTTATTGTACTTAAGTCGAATTTGTGCCTTTTGTATTCAATCCCGATACAATTTCTCTGTTTCATGATCAATGTGAAGGTCCAATTGATACTAAATCCTGCACTGCTGCATCGGAAGCTAATACTGGTCTGCCAGGAGCCGCTCAAAGCACAAACTCTTAGAAGATTCACTCTTCTTGTACTTCAGTCGGCATTGTGCCTTTTGTATTCAATCCCGATACAATTTCTGTCTTTCATGGTCAATGTGAAGGTCCAAGGGATACAATAAACCTGCACTGGTGCATCGGAAGCTAATACTGCTCTCCCAGGAGCCGCTCAAAGCACAAACTCTTAGAAGATTCACTCTTCTTGTACTTCAGTCGGCATTGTGCCTTTTGTATTTAATCCCGATGCAATTTCTGTGTTTCATGGTCAATGTGAAGGTCCAAAGGATACAGTAAACTGCACTGGTGCATGCGAATCTAATACTGGTCTCCCAGGAGCCGCTCAAAGCACAAACTCTTAGAAGATTCACTCTTCTTGTACTTCAGTCGGCATTGTGCCATTTGTATTTTATCCCGATCAATTTCTGTGTTTCATGGTCAATGTGAAGGTCTAAGGAATACAATAAACCTGCAGTGGTGCATCGGAAGCTAATACTGGTCCCCCCGGAGCCGCTCAAAGCACAAACTCTTAGAAGATTCACTCTTCTTGTACTTAAGTCGGCATTGTGCCTTTTGAATTTAATCCCGATCAATTTCTGTAATTCATATTCAATGTGAAGATCCAAGGGATACAGTAAACCTGCACTGGTGCATCGGAAGCTAATACTGGTCTCCCAGGAGCCGCTCAAAGCACAAACTCTTAGAAGATTCACTCTTCTTGTAATTCAGTCGGCATTGTACCTTTTGTATTCAATCCCGATACAATTTCTGGGTTTCATTGTCAATGTGAAGGTCTAAGGGATACAATAAACCTGCACTGGTGCATCGGAAGTTAATACTGGTCACCCAGGAGCCGCTCAAAGCACAAACTCTTAGAAGATTCACTCTTCTGGTACTTAAGTCGAATTTGTGCCTTTTGTATTCAATCCCGATACAATTTCTCTGTTTGATCGTCAATGTGAAGGTCCAAGGGGTACAGTCAACCTGCACTGGTGCATCGGAATCTAATACTGGTCTCCCAGGAGCGGCTCAAAGCACAAACTCCTAGAAGATTCACTCTTCTTGTACTTAAGTGGGCATTGTGAGTTTTGTATTTAATCCCGATGCAATTTCTGTGTTTCATGGTCAATGTGAGGGTCCAAGGGATACAATAAACCTGCACTGGTGCATCGGAAGCTAATACTGGACTCCCAGAAGCCGCTCAAAGCACAAACTCTTAGAAGATTCACTCTTCTTGTACTTCAGTCGGCATTGTGCCTTTTGTATTTAATCCCGATGCAATTTCTGTGTTTCATGGTCAATGTGAAAGTCCAAGGGATACAATAAACATGCACTGGTGCATCGGAAGCTAATACTGGTCTCGCAGGAGCCGCACAAAGCACAAACTCTTAGAAGATTCACTCTTCTTGTACTTCAGTCGGTATTGTGCCTTTTGTATGTAATCCCGATGCAATTTCTGTGTTTCATGGTCAATGTGAAGGTCCAAGTGATACAATAAACCTGCACTGGTGCATCGGAACCTAATACTGGTCTCCCAGGAGCCGCTCAAAGCACAAATTCTTAGAAGATTCACTCTTCTTGTACTTCAGTCGGCATTGTGCCTTTTGTATTTAATCCCGATGCAATTTATGTGTTTCATGGTCAATGTGAAGGTCCAAGGGATACAATAAACCTGCACTGGTGCATCGCAAGCTAATACTGGTCTCCCAGGGGCCGCTCAAAGCACAAACTCTTAGAAAATTCACTCTTCTTTTATTTAAGTCGGCATTGTGCCTATTGTATTTAATCCCGATGCAATTTCTGTGTTTCATGGTCAATGTGAAGGTCCGAGGGATACAATAAACCTCCACTGGTGCATCGGAAGTTAATACTGGTCTCCCAGGAGCCGCTCAAAGCACAAACTCTTAGAAGATTCACTCTTCTTGTACTTCAGTCGGCATTGTGCCATTTGTAATTAATCCCGATGCAATTTCTGTGTTTCATGGTCAATGTGAAGGTCCAAGGGATACAAAAAACCTGCACTGGTGCATCGGAAGCTAATACTGGTCTCCCAGGAGCCGCTCAAAGCACAAACTCTTAGAAGATTCAGTCTTCTGGTACTTAAGTCGAATTTGTGACTTTTGTATTCAATCCCGATACAATTTCTCTGTTTGATGGTCATTGTGAAGGTCCAAGGGATACTAAAACCTGCACTGCTGCATCGAAAGCTAATACTGGTCTTCCAGGAGCCGCTCAAAGCACAAACTCTTAGAGGATTCACTGTTCTTGTACTTCAGTCGGCAGTGTGCCTTTTGTATTTAATCCCGATGCAATTTCTGTGTTTCATGGTCAATGTGAAGGTCCAAGGGATACAATAAACCTGCACTGGTGCATCGGAAGCTAATACTGGTCACCCAGGAGCCGCTCAAAGCACAAAAACTTAGAAAATTCAATTTTCTTGTACTTAAGTCGGCATTGTGCCTATTGTATTTAATCCCGATGCATTTTCTGTGTTTCATGGTCAATGTGAAGGCCCAAGGGATACAGTAAACTGCACTGGTGCATGCGAATCTAATACTGGTCTCCCAGGAGCCGCTCAAAGCACAAACTCTTAGAAGATTCACTCTTCTTGAACTTCAGTCGGCATTGTGCCTTTTGTATTTAATCCCAATCAATTTCTGTGTATCATATTCAATGTGAAGGTCCAAGAGATACAGTAAATCTGCACCGGTGCATCGGAAGCTAATACTGGTCTCCCAGGAGCCGCTCAAAGCACAAACTCTTAGAAGATTCACTCTTCTTGTAATTCAGTCGGCATTGTACTCTTTGTATTCAATCCCGATACAATTTCTGTGTTTCATGGCCAATGTGAAGGTCCAAGGGATACAATAAACCTGCACTGGTGCATCTGAAGCTAATACTAGTCACACAGGAGCCGCTCAAAGCACAAACTCTTAGAAAATTCACTCTTCTTGTACTTATGTCGGCATTGTGCCTATTGTATTTAATCCCGATGCATTTTCTGTGTTTCATGGTCAATGTGAAGGTCCAAGGGATACAGTAAACCTGCACTGGTGCATCGGAATCTAATACTGGTCTCCCAGGAGCTGCTCAAAGCACAAACTCTTAGAAGATTCACTCTTCTTGTACTTCAGTCGGCATTGTGCCTTTTGTATTTAATCCCGATGCAATTTCTGTGTTTCATGGTCAATGTGAAGGTCCAAGGGATACAGTAAACTGCACTGGTGCATCCGAATCTAATACTGGTCTCCCAGGAGCCGCTCAAAGCACAAACTCTTAGAAGATTCACTCTTCTTGTACTTCAGTCGGCATTGCGCATTTTGTATTTAATCCCGATCAATTTCTGTGTTTCATATTCAATGTGAAGGTCCAAGGGATACAATAAACCTGCACCGGTGCATCGGAAGCTAATACTGGTCTCCCAGGAGCCGCTCAAAGCACAAACTCTTAGAAGATTAACTCTTCTTGTACTTAAGATGGCAATGTCCCTTTTGTATTCAATCCCGATACAATTTCTGTGTTTCATGGTCCATGTGAAGGTCCAAGGGATACAGTAAACCCGCACTGGTCCATCGGAGGCTAATACTGGTCTCCCAGGAGCGGCTCAAAGCACAAACTCCTAGAAGATTCACTCTTCTTGTACTTAAGTCGGCATTTTGACTTTTGTATTTAATCCCGATGCAATTTCTGTGTTTCATGTTCAATGTGAGGGTCCAAGGGATACAATAAACCTGCACTGGTGCATCGGAAGCTAATACTGGACTCCCAGAAGCCGCT
The DNA here is from genome assembly GCF_023898315.1 of Schistocerca nitens. Taxonomy (NCBI): domain Eukaryota; kingdom Metazoa; phylum Arthropoda; class Insecta; order Orthoptera; family Acrididae; genus Schistocerca; species Schistocerca nitens. The sequence continues at coordinate 34,199,865 of NC_064624.1, read as the reverse complement.
CAAAGTACAAACTCTTAGAAGATTCACTCTTCTTGTACTTCAGTCGGCATTGTGCCTTTTGTATTTAATCCCGATGCAATTTCTGTGTTTCATGGTCAATGTGAAAGTCCAAGGGATACAATAAATCTGCACTGGTGCATCGGAAGCTAATACTGGACTCCCAGAAGACGCTCAAAGCACAAACTCTTAGAAGATTCACTCTTCTTGTACTTCAGTCGGCATTGTGCCTTTTGTATTTAATCCCGATGCAATTTCTGTGTTTCATGGTCAATGTGAAAGTCCAAGGGATACAATAAACCTGCACTGGTGCATCGGAAGCTAGTACTGGTCTCCCAGGAGCCGCACAAAGCACAAACTCTTAGAAGTTTCACTCTTCTAGTACTTCAGTCGGCAATGTGCCTATTGTATTTAATCCCGATGCAATTTCTGTGTTTCATGGTCAATGTGAAGGTCCAAAGGATACAGTAAACTGCACTGGTGCATGCGAATCTAATACTGGTCTCCCAGGAGCCGCTCAAAGCACAAACTCTTAGAAGATTACTCGTCTTGTACTTCAGTCGGCATTGTGCCTTTTGTATTTTATCCCGATCAATTTCTGTGTTTCATATTCAATGTGAAGATCCAAGGGATACAGTAAACCTGCACTGGTGCATCGGAAGCTAATACTGGTCTCCCAGGAGCCGCTCAAAGCACAAACTGTTAGAAGATTCACTCTTCTTGTAATTCAGTCGGCATTGTACCTTTTGTATTCAATCCCGATACAATTTCTGTGTTTCATGGCCAATGTGAAGGTCCAAGGTATACAATAAACCTGCACTGGTGCATCGGAAGCTAATACTGGTCACCCAGGAGCTGCTCAAAGCACAAACTCTTAGAAGATTCACTCTTCTCGTACTTAAGTCGAATTTGTGCCTTTTGTATTCAATCCCGATACAATTTCTCTGTTTGATGGTCAATGTGAAGGTCCAAGGGATACAGTCAACCTGCACTGGTGCATCGGGAGCTAATACTGGTCCCCCCGGAGCCGCTCAAAGCAGAAACTGTTAGAAGATTCACTCTTCTTGTACTTAAGTCGGCATTGTGAGTTTTGTATTTAATCCCGATGCAATTTCTGTGTTTCATGGTCAATGTGAGAGTCCAAGGGATACAATAGACCTGCACTGGTGCATCGGAAGCTAATACTGGTCTCCCAGGAGCCGCTCAAAGCACAAACTCTTAAATGATCAACTCTTCTTGTACTTCAGTCGGCATTGTGCCTTTTGTATTTAATCCCGATGCAATTTCTGTCTTTCATGGTCAATGTGAAAGTCCAAGGGATACAATAAACCTGCACTGGTGCATCGGAAGCTAATACTGGTCTCGCAGGAGCCGCACAAAGCACAAACTCTTAGAAGATTCACTCTTCTTGTATTTCAGTCGGCATTGTGCCTTTTGTATTTAATCCCGATGCAATTTCTGTGTTTCATGGTCAATGTGAAGGTCCAAGTGATACAATAAACCTGCACTGGTGCATCGGAACCTAATACTGGTCTCCCAGGAGCCGCTCAAAGCACAAACTCTTAGAAGATTCACTCTTCTTGTACTTCAGTCGGCATTGTGCCTTTTGTATTTAATCCCGATGCAATTTATGATTTCATGGTCAATGTGAAGGTCCAAGGGATACAATAAACCTGCACTGGTGCATCGCAAGCTAATACTGGTCTCCCAGGGGCCGCTCAAAGCACAAACTCTTAGAAAATTCACTCTTCTTTTATTTAAGTCGGCATTGTGCCTATTGTATTTAATCCCGATGCAATTTCTGTGTTTCATGGTCAATGTGAAGGTCCGAGGGATACAATAAACCTCCACTGGTGCATCGGAAGCTAATACTGGTCTCCCAGGAGCCGCTCAAAGCACAAACCCTTAGAAGATTCACTCTTCTTGTACTTCAGTCGGCATTGTGCTTTTGTAATTAATCCCGATGCAATATCTGTGTTTCATGGTCAATCTGAAGGTCCAAGGGATACAAAAAACCTGCACTGGTGCATCGGAAGCTAATACTGGTCTCCCAGGAGCCGCTCAAAACACAAACTCTTAGAAGATTCACTCTTCTGGTACTTCAGTCGGCATTGTGCCTTTTGTATTTAATCCCGATGCAATTTCTGTGTTTCATGGTCAATGTGAAGGTCCAAGTGATACAATAAACCTGCACTGGTGCATCGGAACCTAATACTGGTCTCCCAGGAGCCGCTCAAAGCACAAACTCTTAGAAGATTCACTCTTCTTGTACTTCAGTCGGCATTGTGCCTTTTGTATTTAATCCCGATGCAATTTATGATTTCATGGTCAATGTGAAGGTCCAAGGGATACAATAAACCTGCACTGGTGCATCGCAAGCTAATACTGGTCTCCCAGGGGCCGCTCAAAGCACAAACTCTTAGAAAATTCACTCTTCTTTTATTTAAGTCGGCATTGTGCCTATTGTATTTAATCCCGATACAATTTCTGTATTTCATGGTCAATGTGAAGGTCCAAGGGATACAGTAAACTGCACTGGTGCATGCGAATCTAATACTGGTCTCCCAGGAGCCGCTCAAAGCACAAACTCTTAGAAGATTCACTCTTCTTGTACTTCAGTCGGCAGTGTGCCTTTTGTATTTAATCCCGATGCAATTTCTGTGTTTCATGGTCAATGTGAAGGTCCAAGGGATACAATAAACCTGCACTGGTGCATCGGAAGCTAATACTGGTCACCCAGGAGCCGCTCAAAGCACAAAAACTTAGAAAATTCACTCTTCTTGTACTTAAGTCGGCATTGTGCCTATTGTATTAAATCCCGATGCATTTTCTGTGTTTCATGGTCAATGTGAAGGCCCAAGGGATACAGTAAACCTGCACTGGTGCATCGGAATCTAATACTGGTCTCCCAGGAGCCGCTCAAAGCACAAACTCTTAGAAGATTCACTCTCCTAGTACTTCAGTCGGCATTGTGCCTTTTGTATTTAATCCCGATGCAATTTCTGTGTTTCATGGTCAATGTGAAGGTCCAAGGGATACAGTAAACTGCACTGGTGCATGCGAATCTAATACTGGTCTCCCAGGAGCCGCTCAAAGCACAAACTCTTAGAAGATTCACTCTTCTTGTACTTCAGTCAGCATTGTGCCTTTTGTATTTAATCCCAATCAATTTCTGTGTTTCATATTCAATGTGAAGGTCCAAGGGGTACAGTAAATCTGCACCGGTGCATCGGAAGCTAATACTGGTCACCCAGGAGCCGCTCAAAGCACAAACTCTTAGAAGATTCACTCTTATTGTAATTCAGTCCGCATTGTACTTTTTGTATTCAATCCCGATACAATTTATGTGTTTCATGGTCAATGTGAAGGTCCAAGGGATACAATAAACCTGCACTGGTGCATCTGAAGCTAATACTGGTCACACAGGAGCCGCTCAAAGCACAAACTCTTAGAAAATTCACTCTTCTTGTACTTATGTCGGCATTGTGCCTATTGTATTTAATCCCGATGCATTTTCTGTGTTTCATGGTCAATGTGAAGGTCCAAGGGATACAGTAAACCTGCACTGGTGCATCGGAATCTAATACTGGTCTCCCAGGAGCCGCTCAAAGCACAAACTCTTAGAAGATTCACTCTTCTTGTACTTCAGTCGGCATTGTGCCTTTTGTATTTAATCCCGATGCAATTTCTGTGTTTCATGGTCAATGTGAAGGTCCAAGGGATACAGTAAAGTGCACTGGTGCATCCGAATCTAATACTGGTCCCCCGGAGCCGCTCAAAGCACAAACTCTTAGAAGATTCACTCTTCTTGTACTTAAGTCGGCATTTTGAATTTTGTATTTAATCCCGATGCAATTTCTGTGTTTCATGGTCAATGTGAGGGTCCAAGGGATACAATAAACCTGCACTGGTGCATCGGAAGCTAATACTAGACTCCCAGAAGCCGCTCTAAGCACAAACTCTTAGAAGATTCACTCTTCTTGTACTTCAGTCGGCATTGTGCCTTTTGTATTTAATCCCGATGCAATTTCTGTGTTTCACGGTCAATGTGAAAGCCCAAGGGATACAATAAACCTGCACTGGTGCATCGGAAGCTAATACTGGTCTCGCAGGAGCCGCACAAAGCACAAACTCTTAGAAGATTCACTCTTCTTGTGCTTCAGTCGGCATTGTGCCTTTTGTATATAATCCCGATACAATTTCTCTGTTTGATGGTCAATGTGAAGGTCCAAGGGATACAGTCAACCTGCACTGGTGCATCGGGAGCTAATACTGGTCCCCCCGGAGCCGCTCAAAGCAGAAACTGTTAGAAGATTCACTCTTCCTGTACTTAAGTCGGCATTGTGAGTTTTGTATTTAATCCCGATGCAATTTCTGTGTTTCATGGTCAATGTGAGAGTCCAAGGGATACAATAGACCTGCACTGGTGCATCGGAAGCTAATACTGGTCTCCCAGGAGCCGCTCAAAGCACAAACTCTTAAATGATCAACTCTTCTTGTACTTCAGTCGGCATTGTGCCTTTTGTATTTAATCCCGATGCAATTTCTGTCTTTCATGGTCAATGTGAAAGTCCAAGGGATACAATAAACCTGCACTGGTGCATCGGAAGCTAATACTGGTCTCGCAGGAGCCGCACAAAGCACAAACTCTTAGAAGATTCACTCTTCTTGTATTTCAGTCGGCATTGTGCCTTTTGTATTTAATCCCGATGCAATTTCTGTGTTTCATGGTCAATGTGAAGGTCCAAGTGATACAATAAACCTGCACTGGTGCATCGGAACCTAATACTGGTCTCCCAGGAGCCGCTCAAAGCACAAACTCTTAGAAGATTCACTCTTCTTGTACTTCAGTCGGCATTGTGCCTTTTGTATTTAATCCCGATGCAATTTATGATTTCATGGTCAATGTGAAGGTCCAAGGGATACAATAAACCTGCACTGGTGCATCGCAAGCTAATACTGGTCTCCCAGGGGCCGCTCAAAGCACAAACTCTTAGAAAATTCACTCTTCTTTTATTTAAGTCGGCATTGTGCCTATTGTATTTAATCCCGATGCAATTTCTGTGTTTCATGGTCAATGTGAAGGTCCGAGGGATACAATAAACCTCCACTGGTGCATCGGAAGCTAATACTGGTCTCCCAGGAGCCGCTCAAAGCACAAACCCTTAGAAGATTCACTCTTCTTGTACTTCAGTCGGCATTGTGCTTTTGTAATTAATCCCGATGCAATATCTGTGTTTCATGGTCAATCTGAAGGTCCAAGGGATACAAAAAACCTGCACTGGTGCATCGGAAGCTAATACTGGTCTCCCAGGAGCCGCTCAAAACACAAACTCTTAGAAGATTCACTCTTCTGGTACTTCAGTCGGCATTGTGCCTTTTGTATTTAATCCCGATGCAATTTCTGTGTTTCATGGTCAATGTGAAGGTCCAAGTGATACAATAAACCTGCACTGGTGCATCGGAACCTAATACTGGTCTCCCAGGAGCCGCTCAAAGCACAAACTCTTAGAAGATTCACTCTTCTTGTACTTCAGTCGGCATTGTGCCTTTTGTATTTAATCCCGATGCAATTTATGATTTCATGGTCAATGTGAAGGTCCAAGGGATACAATAAACCTGCACTGGTGCATCGCAAGCTAATACTGGTCTCCCAGGGGCCGCTCAAAGCACAAACTCTTAGAAAATTCACTCTTCTTTTATTTAAGTCGGCATTGTGCCTATTGTATTTAATCCCGATACAATTTCTGTATTTCATGGTCAATGTGAAGGTCCAAGGGATACAGTAAACTGCACTGGTGCATGCGAATCTAATACTGGTCTCCCAGGAGCCGCTCAAAGCACAAACTCTTAGAAGATTCACTCTTCTTGTACTTCAGTCGGCAGTGTGCCTTTTGTATTTAATCCCGATGCAATTTCTGTGTTTCATGGTCAATGTGAAGGTCCAAGGGATACAATAAACCTGCACTGGTGCATCGGAAGCTAATACTGGTCACCCAGGAGCCGCTCAAAGCACAAAAACTTAGAAAATTCACTCTTCTTGTACTTAAGTCGGCATTGTGCCTATTGTATTAAATCCCGATGCATTTTCTGTGTTTCATGGTCAATGTGAAGGCCCAAGGGATACAGTAAACCTGCACTGGTGCATCGGAATCTAATACTGGTCTCCCAGGAGCCGCTCAAAGCACAAACTCTTAGAAGATTCACTCTCCTAGTACTTCAGTCGGCATTGTGCCTTTTGTATTTAATCCCGATGCAATTTCTGTGTTTCATGGTCAATGTGAAGGTCCAAGGGATACAGTAAACTGCACTGGTGCATGCGAATCTAATACTGGTCTCCCAGGAGCCGCTCAAAGCACAAACTCTTAGAAGATTCACTCTTCTTGTACTTCAGTCAGCATTGTGCCTTTTGTATTTAATCCCAATCAATTTCTGTGTTTCATATTCAATGTGAAGGTCCAAGGGGTACAGTAAATCTGCACCGGTGCATCGGAAGCTAATACTGGTCACCCAGGAGCCGCTCAAAGCACAAACTCTTAGAAGATTCACTCTTATTGTAATTCAGTCCGCATTGTACTTTTTGTATTCAATCCCGATACAATTTATGTGTTTCATGGTCAATGTGAAGGTCCAAGGGATACAATAAACCTGCACTGGTGCATCTGAAGCTAATACTGGTCACACAGGAGCCGCTCAAAGCACAAACTCTTAGAAAATTCACTCTTCTTGTACTTATGTCGGCATTGTGCCTATTGTATTTAATCCCGATGCATTTTCTGTGTTTCATGGTCAATGTGAAGGTCCAAGGGATACAGTAAACCTGCACTGGTGCATCGGAATCTAATACTGGTCTCCCAGGAGCCGCTCAAAGCACAAACTCTTAGAAGATTCACTCTTCTTGTACTTCAGTCGGCATTGTGCCTTTTGTATTTAATCCCGATGCAATTTCTGTGTTTCATGGTCAATGTGAAGGTCCAAGGGATACAGTAAAGTGCACTGGTGCATCCGAATCTAATACTGGTCCCCCGGAGCCGCTCAAAGCACAAACTCTTAGAAGATTCACTCTTCTTGTACTTAAGTCGGCATTTTGAATTTTGTATTTAATCCCGATGCAATTTCTGTGTTTCATGGTCAATGTGAGGGTCCAAGGGATACAATAAACCTGCACTGGTGCATCGGAAGCTAATACTAGACTCCCAGAAGCCGCTCTAAGCACAAACTCTTAGAAGATTCACTCTTCTTGTACTTCAGTCGGCATTGTGCCTTTTGTATTTAATCCCGATGCAATTTCTGTGTTTCACGGTCAATGTGAAAGCCCAAGGGATACAATAAACCTGCACTGGTGCATCGGAAGCTAATACTGGTCTCGCAGGAGCCGCACAAAGCACAAACTCTTAGAAGATTCACTCTTCTTGTGCTTCAGTCGGCATTGTGCCTTTTGTATATAATCCCGAAGCATTTTCTGTGTTTCATGGTCAATGTGAAGGTCCAATTGATACTAAAACCTGCACTGCTGCATCGGAAGCTAATACTGGTCTTCCAGGAGCCGCTCAAAGGACAAACTCTTAGAGGAATCACTGTTCTTGTACTTGAGTCGGCAGTGTGCCTTTTGTGTTTAATCCCGATGCAATATCTGTGTTTCATGGTCAACGTGAAGGTCCAAGGGATCCAATAAACCTGCACTGGTGCATCGGAAGCTAATACTGGTCTGCCAGGAGCCGCTCAAAGCACAAACTCTTAGAAGATTCACTCTTCTTGTACTTCAGTCGGCATTGTGCCTTTTGTATTCAATCCCGATAGAATTTCTGTCTTTCATGGTCAATGTGAAGGTCCAAGGGATACAATAAACCTGCACTGGTGCATCGGAAGCTAATACTGCTCTCCCAGGAGCCGCTCAAAGCACAAACTCTTAGAAGATTCACTCTTCTTGTACTTCAGTCGGCATTGTGCCTTTTGTATTTAATCCCGATGCAATTTCTGTGTTTCATGGTCAATGTGAAGGTCCAAAGGATACAGTAAACTGCACTGGTGCATGCGAATCTAATACTGGTCTCCCAGGAGCCGCTCAAAGCACAAACTCTTAGAAGATTCACTCTTCTTGTACTTCAGTCGGCATTGTGCCTTTTGTATTTTATCCCGATCAATTTCTGTGTTTCATATTCAATGTGAAGATCCAAGGGATACAGTAAACCTGCACTGGTGCAACGGAAGCTAATACTGGTCTCCCAGGAGCCGCTCAAAGCACAAACTCTTAGAAGATTCACTCTTCTTGTAATTCAGTCGGCATTGTACCTTTTGTATTCAATCCCGATACAATTTCTGTGTTTCATGGTCAATGTGAGGGTCCAAGGTATACAATAAACCTGCACTGGTGCATCTGAAGCTGATACTGGTCACCCAGGAGCCGCTCAAAGCACAAACTCTTAGAAGATTCACTCTTCTGGTACTTAAGTCGAATTTGTGCCTTTTGTATTCAATCCCGATACAATTTCTCTGTTTGATGGTCAATGTGAAGGTCCAAGGGATACAGTCAACCTGCACTGGTGCATCGGAATCTAATACTGGTCTCCCAGGAGCGGCTCAAAGCACAAACTCCTAGAAGATTCACTCTTCTTGTACTTAAGTCGGCATTGTGAGTTTTGTATTTAATCCCGATGCAATTTCTGTGTTTCATGGTCAATGTGAGGGTCCAAGGGATACAATAAACCTGCACTGGTGCATCGGAAGCTAATACTGGACTCCCAGAAACCGCTCAAAGCACTAACTCTTAGAAGATTCACTCTTCTTGTACTTCAGTCGGCATTGTGCCTTTTGTATTTAATCCCGATGCAATTTCTGTCTTTCATGATCAATGTGAAAGTCCAAGGGATACAATAAACCTGCACTGGTGCATCGCAAGCTAATACTGGTCTCCCAGGGGCCGCTCAAAGCACAAACTCTTAGAAAATTCACTCTTCTTTTATTTAAGTCGGCATTGTGCCTATTGTATTTAATCCCGTTGCAATTTCTGTGTTTCATGGTCAATGTGAAGGTCCGAGGGATACAATAAACCTCTACTGGTGCATCGGAAGCTAATACTGGTCTCCCAGGAGCCGCTCAAAGCACAAACTCTTAGAGGATTCACTGTTCTTGTACTTCAGTCGGCAGTGTGCCATTTGTATTTAATCCCGATGCAATTTCTGTGTTTCATGGTCCAAGGGAAACAATAAACCTGCACTGGTGCATCGGAAGCTAATACTGGTCACCCAGGAGCCGCTCAAAGCACAAACTCTTAGAAGATTCACTCTTCTTGTACTTCAGTCGGCATTGTGCCTTTTGTATTTAATCCCGATGCAATTTCTGTGTTTCATGGTCAATGTGAAGGTCCAAGGGATACAGTAAAGTGCACTGGTGCATCCGAATCTAATACTGGTCCCCCGGAGCCGCTCAAAGCACAAACTCTTAGAAGATTCACTCTTCTTGTACTTAAGTCGGCATTGTGCCTATTGTATTTAATCCCGATGCATTTTCTGTGTATCATGGTCAATGTGAAGGCCCAAGGGATACAGTAAACCTGCACTGGTGCATCGGAATCTAATACTGGTCTCCCAGGAGCCGCTCAAAGCACAAACTCTTAGAAGATTCACTCTCCTAGTACTTCAGTCGGCATTGTGCCTTTTGTATTTAATCCCGATGCAATTTCTGTGTTTCATGGTCAATGTGAAGGTCCAAGGGATACAGTAAACTGCACTGGTGCATGCGAATCTAATACTGGTCTCCCAGGAGCCGCTCAAAGCACAAATTCTTAGAAGATTCACTCTTCTTGTACTTCAGTCGGCATTGTGCCTTTTGTATTTAATCCCAATCAATTTCTGTGTTTCATATTCAATGTGAAGGTCCAAGGGATACAGTAAATCTGCACCGGTGCATCGGAAGCTAATACTGGTCTCCCAGGAGCCGCTCAATGCACAAACTCTTAGAAGATTCACTCTTCTTGTAATTCAGTCGGCATTGTACTTTTTGTATTCAATCCCGATACAATTTCTGTGTTTCATGGTCAATGTGAAGGTCCAAGGGTTACAATAAACCTGCACTGGTGCATCTGAAGCTAATTCTGGTCACACAGGAGCCGCTCAAAGCACAAACTCTTAGAAAATTCACTCTTCTTGTACTTATGTCGGCATTGTGCCTATTGTATTTAATCCCGATGCATTTTCTGTGTTTCATGGTCAATGTGAAGGTCCAAGGGATACAGTAAACCTGCACTGGTGCACCGGAATCTAATACTGGTCTCCCAGGAGCCGCTCAAAGCACAAACTCTTAGAAGATTCACTCTTCTTGTACTTCAGTCGGCATTGTGCCTTTTGTATTTAATCCCGATGCAATTTCTGTGTTTCATGGTCAATGTGAAGGTCCAAGGGATACAGTAAAGTGCACTGGTGCATCCGAATCTAATACTGGTCCCCCAGGAGCCGCTCAAAGCACAAACTCTTAGAAGATTCACTCTTCTTGTACTTAAGTCGGCATTTTGAATTTTGTATTTAATCCCGATGCAATATCTGTGTTTCATGGTCAATGTGAGGGTCCAAGGGATACAATAAACCTGCACTGGTGCATCGGAAGCTAATACTGGACTCCCAGAAGCCGCTCTAAGCACAAACTCTTAGAAGATTCACTATTCTTGTACTTCAGTCGGCATTGTGCCTTTTGTATTTAATCCCGAAGCAATTTCTGTGTTTCACGGTCAATGTGAAAGCCCAAGGGATACAATAAACCTGCACTGGTGCATCGGAAGCTAATACTGGTCTCGCAGGAGCCGCACAAAGCACAAACTCTTAGAAGATTCACTCTTCTTGTGCTTCAGTCTGCATTGTGCCTTTTGTATTTAATCCCGAAGCATTTCTGTGTTTCATGGTCAAAGTGAAGGTCCAAGTGATACAGTAAACCTGCACTGGTGCATCGGAAGCTAATACTGGTCTCCCAGGAGCCGCTCAAAGCACAAACTCTTAGAAGATTCACTCTTATTGTACTTAAGTCGAATTTGTGCCTTTTGTATTCAATCCCGATACAATTTCTCTGTTTCAAGGTCAATGTGAAGGTCCAATTGATACTAAAACCTGCACTGCTGCATCGAAAGCTAATACTGGTCTTCCAGGAGCCGCTCAAAGCACAAATTCTTAGAGGAATCACTGTTCTTGTACTTGAGTCGGCAGTGTGCCTTTTGTATTTAATCCCGATGCAATTTCTGTGTTTCATGGTCAACGTGAAGGTTTAAGGGATCCAATAAACCTGCACTGGTGCATCGGAAGCTAATACTGGTCTGCCAGGAGCCGCTCAAAGCACAAACTCTTAGAAGATTCACTCTTCTTGTACTTCAGTCGGCATTGTGCCTTTTGTATTCAATCCCGATACAATTTCTGTCTTTCATGGTCAATGTGAAGGTCCAAGGGATACAATAAACCTGCACTGGTGCATCGGAAGCTAATACTGGTCTCCCAGGAGCCGCTCAAAGCACAAACTCTTAGAAGATTCACTCTTCTTGTACTTCAGTCGGCATTGTGCCTTTTGTATTTAATCCCGATGCAATTTCTGTGTTTCATGGTCAATGTGAAGGTCCAAGGGATACAGTAAACTGCACTGGTGCATGCGAATCTAATACTGGTCTCCCAGGAGCCGCTCAAAGCACAAATTCTTAGAAGATTCACTCTTCTTGTACTTCAGTCGGCATTGTGCCTTTTGTATTTAATCCCAATCAATTTCTGTGTTTCATATTCAATGTGAAGGTCCAAGGGATACAGTAAATCTGCACCGGTGCATCGGAAGCTAATACTGGTCTCCCAGGAGCCGCTCAAAGCACAAACTCTTAGAAGATTCACTCTTCTTGTAATTCAGTCGGCATTGTACTTTTTGTATTCAATCCCGATACAATTTCTGTGTTTCATGGTCAATGTGAAGGTCCAAGGGTTACAATAAACCTGCACTGGTGCATCTGAAGCTAATTCTGGTCACACAGGAGCCGCTCAAAGCACAAACTCTTAGAAAATTCACTCTTCTTGTACTTATGTCGGCATTGTGCCTATTGTATTTAATCCCGATGCATTTTCTGTGTTTCATGGTCAATGTGAAGGTCCAAGGGATACAGTAAACCTGCACTGGTGCACCGGAATCTAATACTGGTCTCCCAGGAGCCGCTCAAAGCACAAACTCTTAGAAGATTCACTCTTCTTGTACTTCAGTCGGCATTGTGCCTTTTGTATTTAATCCCGATGCAATTTCTGTGTTTCATGGTCAATGTGAAGGTCCAAGGGATACAGTAAAGTGCACTGGTGCATCCGAATCTAATACTGGTCCCCCAGGAGCCGCTCAAAGCACAAACTCTTAGAAGATTCACTCTTCTTGTACTTAAGTCGGCATTTTGAATTTTGTATTTAATCCCGATGCAATTTCTGTGTTTCATGGTCAATGTGAGGGTCCAAGGGATACAATAAACCTGCACTGGTGCATCGGAAGCTAATACTGGACTCCCAGAAGCCGCTCTAAGCACAAACTCTTAGAAGATTCACTATTCTTGTACTTCAGTCGGCATTGTGCCTTTTGTATTTAATCCCGAAGCAATTTCTGTGTTTCACGGTCAATGTGAAAGCCCAAGGGATACAATAAACCTGCACTGGTGCATCGGAAGCTAATACTGGTCTCGCAGGAGCCGCACAAAGCACAAACTCTTAGAAGATTCACTCTTCTTGTGCTTCAGTCGGCATTGTGCCTTTTGTATTTAATCCCGAAGCATTTTCTGTGTTTCATGGTCAAAGTGAAGGTCCAAGTGATACAATAAACCTGCACTGGTGCATCGGAAGCTAATACTGGTCTCCCAGGAGCCGCTCAAAGCACAAACTCTTAGAAGATTCACTCTTATTGTACTTAAGTCGAATTTGTGCCTTTTGTATTCAATCCCGATACAATTTCTCTGTTTCAAGGTCAATGTGAAGGTCCAATTGATACTAAAACCTGCACTGCTGCATCGAAAGCTAATACTGGTCTTCCAGGAGCCGCTCAAAGCACAAATTCTTAGAGGAATCACTGTTCTTGTACTTGAGTCGGCAGTGTGCCTTTTGTGTTTAATCCCGATGCAATTTCTGTGTTTCATGGTCAACGTGAAGGTCCAAGGGATCCAATAAACCTGCACTGGTGCATCGGAAGCTAATACTGGTCTGCCAGGAGCCGCTCAAAGCACAAACTCTTAGAAGATTCACTCTTCTTGTACTTCAGTCGGCATTGTGCCTTTTGTATTCAATCCCGATACAATTTCTGTCTTTCATGGTCAATGTGAAGGTCCAAGGGATACAATAAACCTGCACTGGTGCATCGGAAGCTAATACTGCTCTCCCAGGAGCCGCTCAAAGCACAAACTCTTAGAAGATTCACTCTTCTTGTACGTCAGTCGGCATTGTGCCTTTTGTATTTAATCCCGATGCAATTTCTGTGTTTCATGGTCAATGTGAAGGTCCAAAGGATACAGTAAACTGCACTGGTGCATGCGAATCTAATACTGGTCTCCCAGGAGCCGCTCAAAGCACAAACTCTTAGAAGATTCACTCTTCTTGTACTTCAGTCGGCATTGTGCCTTTTGTATTTTATCCCGATCAATTTCTGTGTTTCATATTCAATGTGAAGATCCAAGGGATACAGTAAACCTGCACTGGTGCAAAGGAAGCTAATACTGGTCTCCCAGGAGCCGCTCAAAGCACAAATTCTTAGAAGATTCACTCCTCTTGTAATTCAGTCGGCATTGTACCTTTTGTATTCAATCCCGATACAATTTCTGTGTTTCATGGTCAATGTGAGGGTCCAAGGTATACAATAAACCTGCACTGGTGCATCTGAAGCTGATACTGGTCACCCAGGAGCCGCTCAAAGCACAAACTCTTAGAAGATTCACTCTTCTGGTACTTAAGTCGAATTTGTGCCTTTTGTATTCAATCCCGATACAATTTCTCTGTTTGATGGTCAATGTGAAGGTCCAAGGGATACAGTCAACCTGCACTGGTGCATCGGAATCTAATACTGGTCTCCCAGGAGCGGCTCAAAGCACAAACTCCTAGAAGATTCACTCTTCTTGTACTTAAGTCGGCATTGTGAGTTTTGTATTTAATCCCGATGCAATTTCTGTGTTTCATGGTCAATGTGAGGGTCCAAGGGATACAGTAAACCTGCACTGGTGCATCGGAAGCTAATACTGGACTCCCAGAAGCCGCTCAAAGCACAAACTCTTAGAAGATTCACTCTTCTTGTACTTCAGTCGGCATTGTGCTTTTGTATTTAATACCGATGCAATTTCTGTCTTTCATGGTCAATGTGAAAGTCCAAGGGATACAATAAACCTGCACTGGTGCATCGGAAGCTAATACTGGTCTCGCAGGAGCCGCACAAAGCACAAACTCTTAGAAGATTCACTCTTCTTGTACTTCAGTCGGCATTGTGCCTTTTGTATTTAATCCCGATGCAATTTCTGTGTTTCATGGTCAATGTGAAGGTCCAAGTGATACAATAAACCTGCACTGGTGCATCGGAACCTAATACTGGTCTCCCAGGAGCCGCTCAAAGCACAAACTCTTAGAAGATTCACTCTTCTTGTACTTCAGTCGGCATTGTGCCTTTTGTATTTAATCCCGATGCAATTTATGATTTCATGGTCAATGTGAAGGTCCAAGGGATACAATAAACCTGCACTGATGCATCGCAAGCTAATACTGGTCTCCCAGGGGCCGCTCAAAGCACAAACTCTTAGAAAATTCACTCTTCTTTTATTTAAGTTGGTATTGTGCCTATTGTATTTAATCCCGTTGCAATTTCTGTGTTTCATGGTCAATGTAAAGGTCCGAGGGATACAATAAACCTCTACTGGTGCATCGGAAGCTAGTACTGGTCTCCCAGGAGCCGCTCAAAGCACAAACTCTTAGAGGATTCACTGTTCTTGTACTTCAGTCGGCAGTGTGCCTTTTGTATTTAATCCCGATGCAATTTCTGTGTTTCATGGTCCAAGGGAAACAATAAACCTGCACTGGTGCATCGGAAGCTAATACTGGTCACCCAGGAGCCGCTCAAAGCACAAAAACTTAGAAAATTCACTCTTCTTGTACTTAAGTCGGCATTGTGCCTATTGTATTTAATCCCGATGCATTTTCTGTGTTTCATGGTCAATGTGAAGGCCCAAGGGATACAGTAAACCTGCACTGGTGCATCGGAATCTAATACTGGTCTCCCAGGAGCCGCTCAAAGCACAAACTCTTAGAAAATTCACTCTTCTTGTACTTATGACGGCATTGTGCCTATTGTATTTAATCCCGATGCATTTTCTGTGTTTCATGGTCAATGTGAAGGTCCAAGGGATACAGTAAACCTGCACTGGTGCATCGGAATCTAATACTGGTCTCCCAGGAGCCGCTCAAAGCACAAACTCTTAGAAGATTCACTCTCCTAGTACTTCAGTCGGCATTTTGCCTTTTGTATTTAATCCCGATGCAATTTCTGTGTTTCATGGTCAATGTGAAGGTCCAAGGGATACAGTAAACTGCACTGGTGCATGCGAATCTAATACTGGTCTCCCAGGAGCCGCTCAAAGCACAAATTCTTACAAGATTCACTCTTCTTGTACTTCAGTCGGCATTGTGACTTTTGTATTTAATCCCAATCAATTTCTGTGTTTCATATTCAATGTGAAGGTCCAAGGGATACAGTAAATCTGCACCGGTGCATCGGAAGCTAATACTGGTCTCCCAGGAGCCGCTCAAAGCACAAACTCTTAGAAGATTCACTCTTCTTGTAATTCAGTCGGCATTGTACTTTTTGTATTCAATCCCGATACAATTTCTGTGTTTCATGGTCAATGTGAAGGTCCAAGGGTTACAATAAACCTGCACTGGTGCATCTGAAGCTAATTCTGGTCACACAGGAGCCGCTCAAAGCACAAACTCTTAGAAAATTCACTCTTCTTGTACTTATGACGGCATTGTGCCTATTGTATTTAATCCCGATGCATTTTCTGTGTTTCATGGTCAATGTGAAGGTCCAAGGGATACAGTAAACCTGCACTGGTGCATCGGAATCTAATACTGGTCTCCCAGGAGCCGCTCAAAGCACAAACTCTTAGAAGATTCAATCTTCTTGTACTTCAGTCGGCATTGTGCCTTTTGTATTTAATCCCGATGCAATTTCTGTGTTTCATGGTCAATGTGAAGGTCCAAGGGATACAGTAAACTGCACTGGTGCATCCGAATCTAATACTGGTCTCCCAGGAACCGCTCAAAGCACAAACTCTTAGAAGATTCTCTCTTCTTGTACTTCAGTCGGCATTGCGGATTTTGTATTTAATCCCGATCAGTTTCTGTGTTTCATATTCAATGTGAAGGTCCAAGGGATACAATAAACCTGCACCGGTGCATCGGAAGCTAATACTGGTCTCCCAGGAGCCGCTCAAAGCACAAACTCTTAGAAGATTAACTCTTCTTGTACTTAAGATGGCATTGTCCCTTTTGTATTCAATCCCGATACAATTTCTGTGTTTCATGGTCCATGTGAAGGTCCAAGGGATACAGTAAACCCGCACTGGTCCATCGGAGGCTAATACTGGTCTCCCAGGAGCGGCTCAAAGCACAAACTCCTAGAAGATTCACTCTTCTTGTACTTAAGTCGGCATTTTGACTTTTGTATTTAATCCCGATGCAATTTCTGTGTTTCATGGTCAATGTGAGGGTCCAAGGGATACAATAATCCTGCACTGGTGCATCGGAAGCTAATACTGGACTCCCAGAAGCCGCTCAAAGCACAAACTCTTAGAAGATTCACTCTTCTTGTACTTCAGTCGGCATTGTGCCTTTTGTATTTAATCCCGATGCAATTTCTGTGTTTCATGGTCAATGTGAAAGCCCAAGGGATACAATAAACCTGCACTGGTGCATCGGAAGCTAATACTGGTCTCGCAGGAGCCGCACAAAGCACAAACTCTTAGGAGATTCACTCTTCTTGTGCTTCAGTCGGCATTGTGCCTTTTGTATTTAATCCTGAAGCATTTTCTGTGTTTCATGTTCAATGTGAAGGTCCAAGTGATACAATAAACCTGCACTGGTGAATCGGAAGCTAATACTGGTCTCCCAGGAGCCGCTCAAAGCACAAACTCTTAGAAGATTCACTCTTATTGTACTTAAGTCGAATTTGTGCCTTTTGTATTCAATCCCGATACAATATCTCTGTTTCATGGTCAATGTGAACGTCCAAGGGATACTAAAACCTGCACTGCTGCATCGGAAGCTAATACTGGTCTTCCAGGAGCCGCTCAAAGCACAAACTCTTAGAGGAATCACTGTTCTTGTACTTGAGTCGGCAGTGTGCCTTTTGTGTTTAATCCCGATGCAATTTCTGTGTTTCATGGTCAATGTGAAGGTCCAAGGGATCCAATAAACCTGCACTGGTGCATCGGAAGCTAATACTGGTCTCCCAGGAGCCGCTCAAAGCACAAACTCTTAGAAGATTCACTCTTCTTGTACTTCAGTCGGCATTGTGCCTTTTGTATTCAATCCCGATACAATTTCTGTGTTTCATGGTAATTGTGAAGAACCAAGGGATACAATAAACCTGCACTGGTGCATCGGAAGCTAATACTGCTCTCCCAGGAGCCGCTCAAAGCACAAACTCTTAGAAGATTCACTCTTCTTGTTCTTCAGTCGGCATTGTGCCTTTTGTATTTAATCCCGATGAAATTTCTGTGTTTCATGGTCAATGTGAAGGCCCAAGGGATACAATAAACCTGCACTGGTGCATCGGAATCTAATACTGGTCTCCCAGGAGCCGCTCAAAGCACAAACCCTTAGAAGATTCACTCTTCTTGTACTTCCGTCGGCATTGTGCCTTTTGTATTTAATCCCGATGCAATTTCTGTGTTTCATGGTCAATGTGAAGGTCTAAGGGATACCATAAACCTGCACTGGTGCATCGGGAGCTAATACTGGTCCCCCCGGAGCCGCTCAAAGCAGAAACTGTTAGAAGATTCACTCTTCTTGTACTTAAGTCGGCATTGTTCCCTTTGTATTTAATCCCGATGCAATTTCTGTATTTCATGGTCAATGTGAAGGTCCAAGGGATACAATAAACTTGCACTGGTGCATCGGAAGCTAATACTGGTCACCCAGGAGCCGCTCAAAGCACAAACTCTTAGAAAATTCACTCTTCTTGTACTTAAGTCGGCATTGTGCCTATTGTATTTAATCCCGATGCATTTTCTGTGTTTCATGGTCAATGTGAAGGTCCAAGGGATACAATAAACCTCCACTGGTGCATCGGAAGCTAATACTGGTCTCCCAGGAGCCGCTCCTAGCACAAACTCTTAGAAGATTCACTCTTCTTGTACTTCAGTCGGCATTGTGCCTTTTGTATTCAATCCGGATGCAATTTCTGTGTTTCATGGTCAATGTGAAGGTCTAAGGGATACAGTAAACCTGCAGTGGTGCATCGGAAGCTAATACTGGTCCCCCCGGAGCCGCTCAAAGCAGAAACTGTTAGAAGATTCATTCTTCTTGTACTTAAGTCGGCATTGTGCATTTTGTATTTAATCCCGATGCAATTTCTGTGATTCATTGTCAATGTGAAGGTCCAAGGGATACAATAAACCTGCACTGGTGCATCGGATGCTAATACTGGTCACCCAGGAGCCGCTCAAAGCACAAAAACTTAGAAAATTCACTCTTCTTGTACTTAAGTCGGCATTGTGCCTATTGTATTTAATCCCGATGCATTTTCTGTGTTTCATGGTCAATGTCAGGCCCAAGGGATACAGTAAACCTGCACTGGTGCATCGGAATCTAATACTGGTCTCCCAGGAGCCGCTCAAAGCACAAACTCTTAGAAGATTCACTCTTCTAGTACTTCAGTCGGCATTGTGCCTTTTGTATTTAATCCCGATGCAATTTCTGTGTTTCATGGTCAATGTTAAGGTCCAAGGGATACAGTAAACTGCACTGGTGCATGCGAATCTAATACTGGTCTCCCAGGAGACGCTCAAAGCACAAACTCCTAGAAGATTTGCTCTTCTTGTACTTAAGTCGGCATTGTGACTTTTGTGTTTAATCCCGATGCAATTTCTGTGTTTCATGGTCAATGTGAGGGTCCAAGGGATACAATAAACCTGCACTGGTGCATCGGAAGCTAATACTGGACTCCCAGAAGCCGCTCAAAGCACAAACTCTTAGAAGATTCACTCTTCTTGTACTTCAGTCGGCATTGTGCCTTTTGTATTTAATCCCGATGCAATTTCTGTGTTTCATGGTCAATGTGAAGGTCCAAGGGATACAATAATCCTGCACTGGTGCATGGGAGGCTAATACTGGTCTCCCAGGAGCCGCTCAAAGCACAAACTCTTAGAAGATTCACTCTTCTTGTACTTCAGTCGGCATTGTGCCTTTTGTATTTAATCCCGATGCAATTTCTGTGTTTCATCGTCAATGTGAAGGTCCAAGGGATACAATAAACCAGCACTGGTGCATCGGAAGCTAATACTGGTCACCCAGGAGCCGCTCAAAGCACAAACTCTTAGAAAATTCACTCTTCTTGTACTTAAGTCGGCATTGTGCCCTTTGTATTTTATTCCGATGCAATTTCTGTGTTTCATGGTCAATGTGAATGTCCAAGGGATACAATAAGCCTGCACTTGTGCATCGGAAGCTAATACTCGTCTCCTAGGCGCCGCTCAAAGCACTAACTCTTAGAAGATTCACTCTTCTTGCACTTCAGTCGGCTTTGTATCTTTTGTATTTATTCCCGATGCAATTTCTGTGTTTCATGGTCAATGGGAAGGTCCAAGGAATACAATAAACCTGCACTGGTGCATGGGAATCTAATTCTGGTCTCCCAGGAGCCGCTCAAAGCACAAACTCTTAGAAGATTCACTCTTCTTGTTCTTAAATCGGCATTGTGCCTTTTGTATTTAATCCCGATGCAATTTCTGTGTTTCATGGTCAATGTGAAGGTCCAAGGGATACAGTAAACCTGCACTGGTGCATCGAAAGCTAATACTGGTCTCCCAGGAGCCGCTCAAAGCAGAAACTCTTAGAAGATTCACTCTTCTTGTACTTCAGTCGGCATTGTGCCTTTTGTATTTAATCCCGATGCAATTTCTGTGTTTCATGGTCAATGTGAAGGTCCAAGGGATACAATAAACCTGCACTGGTGCATCGGAAGCTAATACTGGTCTCGCCGGAGACGCTCAAAACACAAACTCTTAGAAGATTCACTCTTCTTGTAATTCAGTGGGCATTGTACCTTTTGAATTTAATCCCGATACAATTTCTGTGTTTCATGGTCAATGTGAAGGTCCAAGGGATACAAAAACCAGCACTGGTGCATCGGAAGCTATTACTGGTCTCTTAGGAGCCGCTAAAAGAACAAACTCTTAGAGGATTCACTGTTCTTGTACTTCAGTCGGCATTGTGCATTTTGTATTTAGTCCCGATGCAATTTCTGTGTTTCATGGTCAATGTGAAGGTCCAAGGGATACAATAAACCTGCACTGGTGCATGGGAGGCTAATACTGGTCTCCCAGGAGCCGCTCAAAGCACAAACTCTTAGAAGATTCACTCTTCTTGTACTTCAGTCGGCATTGTGCATTTTGTATTTAATCCCGATGCAATTTTTGTGTTTCATCGTCAATGTGAAGGTCCAAGGGATACAATAAACCTGCACTGGTGCATCGGAAGCTAATACTGGTCTCCAGGGAGCCGCTCAAAGCCCAAACTCTTAGAGGATTCACTCTTCTTGTACTTCCGTCGGCATTGTGCATTTTGTATTTAATCCCGATGCAATTTCTGTGTTTCATGGTCAATGTGAAGGTCTTAGGGATACAATAAACCTGCAGTGGTGCATCGGAAGCTAATACTGGTCCCCCCGGAGCCGCTCAAAGCACAAACTGTTAGAAGATTCACTCTTCTTGTACTTAAGTCGGCATTGTGCATTTTGTATTTAATCCCGATGCAATTTCTGTGTTTCATGGACAATGTGAAGGTCCAAGGGATACAATAAACCTACGCTGGTGCATCGGAAGCTAATACTGGTCTCCCAGGAGCCTCTCAAAGCACAAACTCTTAGAAGATTCACTCTTCTTGTACTTCAGTCGGCATTGTGCCTTTTGTATTTAATCCCGATCAATTTCTATGTTTCATATTCAATGTGAAGATCAAAGGGATACAGTAAACCTGCACTGGTGCATGGGAAGCTAATACTGGTCTCCCAGGAGCCGCTCAAAGCACAAACTCTTAGAAGATTCACTCTTCTTGTAATTCAGTCGGCATTGTACCTTTTGTATTCAATCCCGATACAATTTCTGTGTTTCATGGTCAATGTGAAGATCCAAGGGATACAATAAACCTGCACTGGTGCATCGCAAGCTAATACTGGTCTCCCAGGGGCCGGTCAAAGCACAAAATCTTAGAAAATTCACTCTTCTTTTATTTAAGTCGGCATTGTGCCTATTGTATTTAATCCCGATACAATTTCTGTATTTCATGGTCAATGTGAAGGTCCAAGGGATACAGTAAACTGCACTGGTGCATGCGAATCTAATACTGGTCTCCCAGGAGCCGCTCATAGCACAAACTCTTAGAAGATTCACTCTTCTTGTACTTCAGTCGGCATTGTGCCTTTTGTATTTAATCCCGATCAATTTCTGTGTTTCATATTCAATGTGAAGATCCAAGGGATACAGTAAACCTGCACTGGTGCATCGGAAGCTAATACTGGTCTCCCAGGGGCCGCTCAAAGCACAAACTCTTATAACATTCACTCTTCTTGTAATTCAGTCGGCATTGTACCTTTTGTATTCAATCCCGATACAATATCTGTGTTTCATTGTCAATGTGAAGGTCCAAGGGATACAATAAACCTGCACTGGTGCATCGGAAGCTAATACTGGTCACCCAGGAGCCGCTCAAAGCACAAACTCTTAGAAGATTCACTCTTCTGGTACTTAAGTCGAATTTGTGCCTTTTGTATTCAATCCCGATACAATTTCTCTGTTTGATGGTCAATGTGAAGGTCCAAGGTGTACAGTCAACCTGCACTGGTGCATCGGAATCTAATACTGGTCTCCCAGGAGCAGCTCAAAGCACAAAGTCCTAGAAGATTCACTCTTCTTGTACTTAAGTCGGCATTGTGAGTTTTGTATTTAATCCCGATGCAATTTCTGTGTTTCATGGTCAATGTGAGGGTCCAAGGGATACAATAAACCTGCACTGGTGCATCGGAAGCTAATACTGGACTCCCAGAAGCCGCTCAAAGCACAAACTCTTAGAAGATTCACTCTTCTTGTACTTCAGTCGGCATTGTGCCTTTTGTATTTAATCCCGATGCAATTTCTGTCTTTCATGGTCAATGTGGAGTTCCAAGTGATACAATAAACCTGCACTGGTGCATCGGAACCTAATACTGGTCTCCCAGGAGCCGCTCAAAGCACAAATTCTTAGAAGATTCACACTTCTTGTACTTCAGTCGGCATTGTGCCTTTTGTATTTAATCCCGATGCAATTTATGTGTTTCATGGTCAATGTGAAGGTCCAAGGGATACAATAAACCTGCACTGGTGCATCGCAAGCTAATACTGGTCTCCCAGGGGCCGCTCAAAGCACAAACTCTTAGAAAATTCACTCTTCTTTTATTTAAGTCGGCATTGTGCCTATTGTATTTAATCCCGATGCAATTTCTGTGTTTCATGGTCAATGTGAAGGTCCGAGGGATACAATAAATCTCCACTGGTGCATCGGAAGCTAATACTGGTCTCCCAGGAGCCGCTCAAAGCACAAACTCTTAGAAGATTCACACTTCTTGTACTTCAGTCGGCATTGTGCCTTTTGTAATTAATCCCGATGCAATTTCTGTGTTTCATGTTCAATGTGAAGGTCCAAGGGATACAAAAAACCTGCACTGGTGCATCGGAAGCTAATACTGGTCACCCAGGAGCCGCTCAAAGCACAAACTCTTAGAAGATTCACTCTTCTGGTACTTAAGTCGAATTTGTGCCTTTTGTATTCAATCCCGATACAATTTCTCTGTTTGATGGTCAATGTGAAGGTCCAAGGGATACTAAAACCTGCACTGCTGCATCGGAAGCTAATACTGGTCTTCCAGGAGCCGCTCAAAGCACAAACTCTTAGAGGATTCACTGTTCTTGTACTTCAGTCGGCATCGTGCCTTTTGTATTTAATCCCGATGCAATTTCTGTGTTTCATGGTCAATGTGAAGGTCCAAGGGATACAATAAACCTGCACTGGTGCATCGGAAGCTAATACTGGTCACCCAGGAGTCGCTCAAAGCTCAAAAACTTAGAAAATTCACTCTTCTTGTACTTAAGGCGGCATTGTGCCTATTGTATTTAATCCCGATGCATTTTCTGTGTTTCATGGTCAATGTGAAGGCCCAAGGGATACAGTAAACCTGCACTGGTGCATCGGAATCTAATACTGGTCTCCCAGGAGCCGCTCAAAGCACAAACTCTTAGAAGATTCACTCTCCTAGTACTTCAGTCGGCATTGTGCCTTTTGTATTTAATCCCGATGAAATTTCTGTGTTTCAAGGTCAATGTGAAGGTCCAAGGGATACAGTAAACTGCACTGGTGCATGCGAATCTAATACTGGTCTCACAGGAGCCGCTCAAAGAACAAACTCTTAGAAGATTCACTCTTCTTGTACTTCAGTCGGCATTGCGCATTTTGTATTTAATTCCGATCAATTTCTGTGTTTCATATTCAATGTGAAGGTCCAAGGGATACAATAAACCTGCACCGGTGCATCGGAAGCTAATACTGGTCTCCCAGGAGCCGCTCAAAGCACAAACTCTTAGAAGATTAACACTTCTTGTACTTAAGATGGCATTGTCCCTTTTGTATTCAATCCCGATACAATTTCTGTGTTTCATGGTCCATGTGACGGTCCAAGGGATACAGTAAACCCGCACTGGTCCATCGGAGGCTAATACTGGTCTCCCAGGAGCGGCTCAAAGCACAAACTCCTAGAAGATTCACTCTTCTTGTACTTAAGTCGGCATTTTGACTTTTGTATTTAATCCCGATGCAATTTCTGTGTTTCATGGTCAATGTGAGGGTCCAAGGGATACAATAAACCTGCACTGGTGCATCGGAAGCTAATACTGGACTCCCAGAAGCCGCTCTAAGTACAAACTCTTAGAAGATTCACTCTTCTTGTACTTCAGTTGGCATTGTGTCTTTTGTATTTAATCCCGATGCAATTTCTGTGTTTCATGGTAAATGTGAAAGTCCAAGGGATACAATAAACCTGCACTGGTGCATCGGAAGCTAATACTGGACTCCCAGAAGACGCTCAAAGCACAAACTCTTAGAAGATTCACTCTTCTTGTACTTCAGTCGGCATTGTGCCTTTTGTATTTAATCCCGATGCAATTTATGTGTTTCATGGTCAATGTGAAAGTCCAAGGGATACAATAAACCTGCACTGGTGCATCGGAAGCTAATACTGGTCTCGCAGGAGCCGCACAAAGCACAAACTCTTAGAAGATTCACTCTTCTTGTACTTCAGTCGGCATTGTGCCTTTTGTATTCAATCCCGATACAATTTCTGTGTTTCATGGTCAATGTGAAGGTCTAAGGGATACAATAAACCTGCAGTGGTGCATCGGAAGCTATTACTGGTCCCCCCGGAGCCGCTCAAAGCACAAACTGTTAGATGATTCACTCTTCTTGTACTTAAGTCGGCATTGTGCATTTTGTATTTAATCGCGATGCAATTTCTGTGTTTCATGGTCAATGTGAAGGTCCAAGGGATACAATAAACCTGCACTGGAGCATCGGAAGCTAATACTGGTCTCCCAGGAGACGCTCAAAGCACAAAAACTTAGAAAAATCACTCTTCTTGTACTTAAGTCGGCATTGTGCCTATTGTATTTAATCCCGATGCATTTTCTGTGTTTCATGGTCAATGTGAAGGCCCAAGGGATACAGTAAACCTGTACTGGTTCATCGGAATCTAATACTGGTCCCCCAGGAGCCGCTCAAAGCACAAACTCTTAGAAGATTCACGCTTCTAGTACTTCAGTCGGCATTGTGCCTTTTGTATTTAATCCCGATGCAATTTCTGTGTTTCATGGTCAATGTGAAGGTCCAAGGGATACAGTAAACTGCACTGGTGCATGCGAATCTAATACTGGTCTCCCAGGAGCCTCTCAAAGCACAAACTCTTAGAAGATTCACTCTTCTTGTACTTCAATCGGCATTGTGCCTTTGGTATTTAATCCGGATCAATTTCTATGTTTCATATTCAATGTGAAGATCAAAGGGATACAGTAAACCTGCACTGGTGCATGGGAAGCTAATACTGGTCTCCCAGGAGCCGCTCAAAGCACAAACTCTTAGAAGATTCACTCTTCTTGTAATTCAGTCGGCATTGTACTTTTGTATTCAATCCCGATACAATTTCTGTGTTTCATGGTCAATGTGAAGGTCCAAGGGATACAATAAACCTGCACTGGTGCATCGGAAGCTAATACTGGTCACCCAGGAGCCGCTCAAAGCACAAACTCTTACAAAATTCACTCTTCTTGTACTTAAGTCGTCATTGTGCCTATTGTAATTAATCCCGATGCATTTTCTGTGTTTCATGGTCAATGTGAAGGTCCAAGGGATACAATAAACCTGCACTGGTGCATCGGAAGCTAATACTGGTCTCCCAGGAGACGCTCAAAGCACAAACTCCTAGAAGATTCACTCTTCTTGTACTTAAGTCGGCATTGTGACTTTTGCGTTTAATCCCGATGCAATTTCTGTGTTTTCATGGTCAATGTGAGGGTCCAAGGGATACAATAAACCTGCACTGATGCATCGGAAGCTAATACTGGACTCCTAGAAGCCGCTCAAAGCACAAACTCTTAGAAGATTCACTCTTCTTGTACTTCAGTCGGCATTGTGCCTTTTGTATTTAATCCCGATGCAATTGCTGTGTTTCATGGTCAATGTGAAGGTCCAAGGGATACAATAAACCTGCACTGGTGCATGGGAGGCTAATACTGGTCTCCCAGGAGCCGCTCAAAACACAAACTCTTAGAAGATTCACTCTTCTTGTACTTCAGTCGGCATTGTGCCTTTTGTATTTAATCCCGATGCAATTTCTGTGTTTCATCGTCAATGTGAAGGTCCAAGGTATACAATAAACCTGCACTGGTGCATGGGAGGCTAATACTGGTCCCCCAGGAGCCGCTCAAATCACAAACTCTTAGAAGATTCACTCTTCTTGTACTACAGTCGGCATTGTGCATTTCGTATTTAATCCCGATGCAATTTCTGTGTTTCATCGTCAATGTGAAGGTCCAAGGGATACAATAAACCTGCACTGGTGCATCGGAAGCTAATACTGGTCACCCAGGAGCCGCTCAAAGCACAAAAACTAAGAAAATTCACTCTTCTTGTACTTAAGTCGGCATTGTGCCTATTGCATTTAATCCCGATGCATTTTCTGTGTTTCATGGTCAATGTGAAGGCCCAAGGGATACAGTAAACCTGCCTTGGTGCATCGGAATCTAATACTGGTCTCGCAGGAGCCGCTCAAAGCACAAACTCTTAGAAGATTCACTCTTCTAGTACTTCAGTCGGCATTGTGCATTTTGTATTTAATCCCGATGCAATTTCTGTGTTTCATGGTCAATGTGAAGTTCCAAGGGATACAGTAAACTGCACTGGTGCATGCGAATCTAATACTGGTCTCCCAGGAGCCGCTCAAAGCACAAACTCTTAGAAGATTCACTCTTCCTGTACTTCAGTCGGCATTGTGCCTTTTGTATTTAATCCCGATCAATTTCTGTGTTTCATATTCAATGTGAAGATCCAAGGGATACAGTAAACCTGCACTGGTGCATCGGAAGCTAATACTGGTCTCCCAGGGGCCGCTCAAAGCACAAACTCTTAGAACATTCACTCTTCTTGTAATTCAGTCGGCATTGTACCTTTTGTATTCAATCCCGATACAATTTCTGTGTTTCATTGTCAATGTGAAGGTCCAAGGGATACAATAAACCTGCACTGGTGCATCGGAAGCTAATACTGGTCACCCAGGAGCCGCTCAAAGCACAAACTCTTAGAAGATTCACTCTTCTGGTACTTAAGTCGAATTTGTGCCTTTTGTATTCAATCCCGATACAATTTCTCTGTTTGATGGTCAATGTGAAGGTCCAAGGGGTACAGTCAACCTGCACTGGTGCATCGGAATCTAATACTGGTCTCCCAGGAGCAGCTCAAAGCACAAACTCTTAGAAGATTCACTCTTCTTGTACTTCAGTCGGCATTGTGCCTTTTGTATTTAATCCCGATGCAATTTCTGTCTTTCATGGTCAATGTGGAGGTCCAAGTGATACAATAAACCTGCACTGGTGCATCGGAACCTAATACTGGTCTCCCAGGAGCCGCTCAAAGCACAAATTCTTAGAAGATTCACTCTTCTTGTACTTCAGTCGGCATTGTGCCTTTTGTAATTAATCCCGATGCAATTTCTGTGTTTCATGGTCAATGTGAAGGTCCAAGGGATCCAAAAAACCTGCACTGGTGCATCGGAAGCTAATACTGGTCTCCCAGGAGCCGCTCAAAGCACAAACTCTTAGAAGATTCACTCTTCTGGTACTTAAGTCGAATTTGTGCCTTTTGTATTCAATCCCGATACAATTTCTCTGTTTGATGGTCAATGTGAAGGTCCAAGGAATACTAAAACCTGCACTGCTGCATCGGAAGCTAATACTGGTCTTCCAGGAGCCGCTCAAAGCACAAACTCTTAGAGGATTCACTGTTCTTGTACTTCAGTCGGCAGTGTGCCTTTTGTATTTAATCCCGATGCAATTTCTGTGTTTCATAGTCAATGTGAAGGTCCAAGGGATACAGTAAACTGCACTGGTGCATGCGAATCTAATACTGGTCTCACAGGAAACGCTCAAAGAACAAACTCTTAGAAGATTCACTCTTCTTGTACTTCAGTCGGCATTGTGCCTATTGTATTTAATCCCGATGCATTTTCTGTGTTTCATGGTCAATGTGAAGGTCCAAGGGATACAGTAAACCTGCACTGGTGCATCGGAATCTAATACTGGTCTCCCAGGAGCCGCTCAAAGCACAAACTCTTAGAAGATTCACTCTTCTTGTACTTCAGTCGGCATTGCGCATTTTGTATTTAATCCCGATCAATTTCTGTGTTTCATATTCAATTTGAAGGTCCAAGGGATACAATAAACCAGCACCGGTGCATCGGAAGCTAATACTGGTCTCCCAGGAGCCGCTCAAAGCAGAAACTCTTAGAAGATTAACACTTCTTGTACTTAAGATGGCATTCTCCCTTTTGTATTCAATCCCGATACAATTTCTGTGTTTCATGGTCCATGTGAAGGTCCAAGGGATACAGTAAACCCGCACTGGTCCATCGGAGGCTAATACTGGTCTCCCAGGAGCGGCTCAAAGCACAAACTCCTAGAAGATTCACTCTTCTTGTACTTAAGTCGGCATTTTGACTTTTGTATTTAATCCCGATGCAATTTCTGTGTTTCATGGTCAATGTGAGGGTCCAAGGGATACAATAAACCTGCACTGGTGCATCGGAAGCTAATACTGGACTCCCAGAAGACGCTCAAAGCACAAACTCTTAGAAGATTCACTCTTCTTGTACTTCAGTCGGCATTGTGCCTTTGTATTTAATCCCGATGCAATTTCTGTGTTTCATGGTCAATGTGAAAGTCCAAGGGATTCAATAAACCTGCACTGGTGCATCGGAAGCTAATACTGGTCTCGCAGGAGCCGCACAAAGCACAAACTCTTAGAAGATTCACTCTTCTAGTACTTCAGTCGGCAATGTGCCTTTTGTATTTCATCCCGATGCAATTTCTGTGTTTCACGGTCAATGTGAAGGTCCAAAGGATACAGTAAACTGCACTGGTGCATGTGAATCTAATACTGGTCTCCCAGGAGCCGCTCAAAGCACAAACTCTTAGAAGATTCACTCTTCTTGTACTTCAGTCGGCATTGTGCCTTTTGTATTTTATCCCGATCAATTTCTGTGTTTCATGGTCAATGTGAGGGTCCAAGGGATACAATAAACGTGCACTGGTGCATCGGAAGCTAATACTGGACTCCCAGAAGCCGCTCAAAACACAAACTCTTAGAAGATTCACTCTTCTTGTACTTCAGTCGGCATTGTTCCTTTTGTATTTAATCCCGATGCAATTTCTGTGTTTCATGGTCAATGTGAAAGCCCAAGGGATACAATAAACCTGCACTGGTGCATGCGAATCTAATACTGGTCTCCCAGGAGCCGCTCAAAGCACAAACTCTTAGAAGATTCACTCTTCTTGTACTTCAGTCGGCATTGTGCCTTTTGTATTTTATCCCGATCAATTTCTGTGTTTCATATTCAATGTGAAGTTCCAAGGGATACAGTAAACCTGCACTGGTGCATCGGAAGCTAATACTGGTCTCCCAGGAGCCGCTCAAAGCACAAACTCTTAGAAGATTCACTCTTCTTGTACTTCAGTCGGCATTGTACCTTTTGTATTCAATCCCGATACAATTTCTGTGTTTCATGGTCAATGTGAAGGTCCAAGGGATACAATAAACCTGCAGTGGTGCATCGGAAGCTAATACTGGTCACCCAGGAGCCGCTCAAAGCACAAACTCTTAGAAGATTCACTCTTCTGGTACTTAAGTCGATTTTGAGCCTTTTGTATTCAATCCCGATACAATTTCTCTGTTTGATGGTCAATGTGAAGGTCCAAGGGATACAGTCAATCTGCACTGGTGCATCGGAATCTAATACTGGTCTCCCAGGAGCGGCTCAAAGCACAAACTCCTAGAAGATTCACTCTTCTTGTACTTAAGTCGGCATTGTGAGTTTTGTATTTAATCCCGAAGCAATTTCTGTGTTTCATGGTCAATGTGAGGGTCCAAGGGATACAATAAACGTGCACTGGTGCATCGGAAGCTAATACTGGACTCCCAGAAGCCGCTCAAAACACAAACTCTTAGAAGATTCACTCTTCTTGTACTTCAGTCGGCATTGTGCCTTTTGTATTTAATCCCGATGCAATTTCTGTCTTTCATGGTCAATGTGAAAGTCCAAGGGATACAATAAACCTGCACTGGTGCATCGGAAGCTAATACTGGTCTCGCAGGAGCCGCACAAAGCACAAACTCTTAGAAGATTCACTCTTCTTGTAAATCAGTCGGCATTGTGCCTTTTGTATTTAATCCCGATGCAATTTCTGTGTTTCATGGTCAATGTGAAGGTCCAAGTGATACAATAAACCTGCACTGGTGCATCGGAACCTAATAGTGGTCTCCCAGGTGCCGCTCAAATCACAAACTCTTAGAAGATTCACTTTTCTTGTACTTCAGTCGGCATTGTGCCTTTTGTATTTAATCCCGATGCAATTTATGATTTCATGGTCAATGTGAAGGTCCAAGGGATACAATAAACCTGCACTGGTGCATCGCAAGCTAATACTGGTCTCCCAGGGGCCGCTCAAAACACAAACTCTTAGAAAATTCACTCTTCTTTTATTTAAGTCGGCATTGTGCCTATTGTATTTAATCCCGATGCAATTTCTGTGTTTCATGGTCAATGTGAAGGTCCGAGGGATACAATAAACCTCCACTGGTGCATCGGAAGCTAATACTGGTCTCCCAGGAGCCGCTCAAAGCACAAACTCTTAGAAGATTCACTCTTCTTGTACTTCAGTCGGCATTGTGCCTTTTGTAATTAATCCCGATGCAATTTCTGTGTTTCATGGTCAATCTGAAGGTCCAAGGGATACAAAAAACCTGCACTGGTGCATCGGAAGCTATTACTGGTCTCCCAGGAGCCGCTCAAAACACAAACTCTTAGAAGATTCACTCTTCTGGTACTTAAGTCGAATTTGTGCCTTTTGTATTCAATCCCGATACAATTTCTCTGTTTGATGGTCAATGTGAAGGTCCAAGGGATACTAAAACCTGCACTGCTGCATCGGAAGCTAAAACTGGTCTTCCAGGAGCCGCTCAAAGCACAAACTCTTAGAGGATTCACTGTTCTTGTACTTCAGTCGGCAGTGTGCATTTTGTATTTAATCCCGATGCAATTTCTGTGTTTCATGGTCAATGTGAAGGTCCAAGGGATACAATAAACCTGCACTGGTGCATCGCAAGCTAATACTGGTCACCCAGGAGCCGCTCAAAGGACAAAAACTTAGAAAATTCTCTCTTCTTGTACTTAAGTCGGCATTGTGCCTATTGTATTTAATCCCGATGCATTTTCTGTGTCTCATGGTCAATGTGAAGGCCCAAGGGATACAGTAAACCTGCACTGGTGCATCGGAATCTAATACTGGTCTCCCAGGAGCCGCTCAAAGCACAAACTCTTAGAAGATTCACTCTCCTAGTACTTCAGTCGGCATTGTGCCTTTTGTATTTAATCCCGATGCAATTTCTGTGTTTCATGGTCAATGTGAGGGTCCAAGGGATACAATAAACGTGCACTGGTGCATCGGAAGCTAATACTGGACTCCCAGAAGCCGCTCAAAGCACAAAATCTTAGAAGATTCACTCTTCTTGTACTTCAGTCGGCATTGTGCCTTTTGTATTTAATCCCGATGCAATTGCTGTCTTTCATGGTCAATGTGAAAGTCCAAGAGATACAATAAACCTGCACTGGTGCATCGGAAGCTAATACTGGTCTCGCAGGAGCCGCACAAAGCACAAACTCTTAGAAGATTCACTCTTCTTGTACTTCAGTCGGCATTGTGCCTTTTGTATTTAATCCCGATGCAATTTCTGTGTTTCATGGTCAATGTGAAGGTCCAAGTGATACAATAAACCTGCACTGGTGCATCGGAACCTAATACTGGTCTCCCAGGAGCCGCTGAAAGCACAAACTCTTAGAAGATTCACTCTTCTTGTACTTCAGTCGGCATTGTGCTTTTTGTATTTAATCCCGATGCAATTTATGATTTCATGGTCAATGTGAAGGTCCAAGGGATACAATAAACCTGCACTGGTGCATCGCAAGCTAATACTGGTCTCCCAGGGGCCGCTCAAAGCACAAACTCTTAGAAAATTCACTCTTCTTTTATTTAAGTCGGCATTGTGCCTATTGTATTTAATCCCGGTGCAATTTCTGTGTTTCATGGTCAATATGAAGATCCGAGGGATACAATAAACCTCCACTGGTGCATCGGAAGCTAATACTGGTCTTCCAGGAGCCGCTCAAAGCACAAACTCTTAGAAGATTCACTCTTCTTGTACTTCAGTCGGCATTGTGCATTTTGTAATTAATCCCGATGCAATTTCTGTGTTTCATGGTCAATCTGAAGGTCCAAGGGATACAAAAAACCTGCACTGGTGCATCG
The DNA here is from genome assembly GCF_023898315.1 of Schistocerca nitens. Classification (NCBI taxonomy): domain Eukaryota; kingdom Metazoa; phylum Arthropoda; class Insecta; order Orthoptera; family Acrididae; genus Schistocerca; species Schistocerca nitens. The sequence continues at coordinate 34,167,476 of NC_064624.1, read as the reverse complement.
GAAGCTAATACTGGTCTCCCAGGAGCCGCTCAAACACAAACTCTTAGAAGATTCACTCTTCTGGTACTTAAGTCGAATTTGTGCCTTTTGTATTCAATCCCGATACAATTTCTCTGTTTGATGGTCAATGTGAAGGTCCAAGGGATACTAAAACCTGCACTGCTGCATCGGAAGCTAATACTGGTCTTCCAGGAGCCGCTCAAAGCACAAACTCTTAGAGGATTCACTGTTCTTGTACTTCAGTCGGCAGTGTGCCTTTTGTATTTAATCCCGATGCAATTTCTGTGTTTCATGGTCAATGTGAAGGTCCAAGGGATACAATAAACCTGCACTGGTGCATCGCAAGCTAATACTGGTCACCCAGGAGCCGCTCAAAGGACAAAAACTTAGAAAATTCTCTCTTCTTGTACTTAAGTCGGCATTGTGCCTATTGTATTTAATCCCGATGCATTTTCTGTGTCTCATGGTCAATGTGAAGGCCCAAGGGATACAGTAAACCTGCACTGGTGCATCGGAATCTAATACTGGTCTCCCAGGAGCCGCTCAAAGCACAAACTCTTAGAAGATTCACTCTCCTAGTACTTCAGTCGGCATTGTGCCTTTTGTATTTAATCCCGATGCAATTTCTGTGTTTCATGGTCAATGTGAAGGTCCAAGGGATACAGTAAACTGCACTGGTGCATGCGAATGTAATACTGGTCTCCCAGGAGCCGCTCAAAGCCCAAACTCTTAGAAGATTCACTCTTCTTGTACTTCAGTCGGCATTGTGCCTTTTGCATTTAATCCCAATCAATTTCTGTGATTCATATTCAATGTGAAGGTCCAAGGGATACAGTAAATCTGCACCGGTGCATCGGAAGCTAATACTGGTCTCCCAGGAGCCGCTCAAAGCACAAACTCTTAGAAGATTCACTCTTCTTGTGATTCAGTCGGCATTGTACTTTTTGTATTCAATCCCGATACAATTTCTGTGTTTCATGGTCAATGTGAAGGTCCAAGGGATACAATAAACCTGCACTGGTGCATCTGAAGCTAATACTGGTCACACAGGAGCCGCTCAAAGCACAAACTCTTAGAAAATTCACTCTTCTTGTACTTATGTCGGCATTGTGCCTACTGTATTTAATCCCGATGCATTTTCTGTGTTTCATGGTCAATGTGAAGGTCCAAGGGATACAGTAAACCTGCACTGGTGCATCGGAATCTAATACTGGTCTCCCAGGAGCCGCTCAAAGCACAAACTCTTAGAAGATTCACTCTTCTTGTACTTCAGTCGGCATTGTGCCTTTTGTATTTAATCCCGATGCAATTTCTGTGTTTCATGGTCAATGTGAAGGTCCAAGGGATACATTAAACTGCACTGGTGCATCCGAATCTAGTACTGGTCTCCCAGGAGCCGCTCAAAGCACAAACTCTTGGAAGATTCACTCTTCTTGTAATTCAGTCGGCATTGTACCTTTTGTATTCAATCCCGATACAATTTCTGTGTTTCATGGTCAATGTGAAGGTCCAAGGGATACAATAAACCTGCACTGGTGCTTCGGAAGCTAATACTGGTCACCCAGGAGCCGCTCAAAGCACAAACTCTTAGAAGATTCACTCTTCTGGTACTTAAGTCGAATTTGTGCCTTTTGTATTCAATCCCGATACAATTTCTCTGTTTGATGGTCAATGTGAAGGTCCAAGGGATACAGTCAACCTGCACTGGTGCATCGGAATCTAATACTGGTCTCCCAGGAGCGGCTCAAAGCACAAACTCCTAGAAGATTCACTCTTCTTGTACTTAAGTCGGCATTGTGAGTTTTGTATTTAATCCCGATGCAATTTCTGTGTTTCATGGTCAATGTGAGGGTCCAAGGGATACAATAAACGTGCACTGGTGCATCGGAAGCTAATACTGGACTCCCAGAAGCCGCTCAAAGCACAAAATCTTAGAAGATTCACTCTTCTTGTACTTCAGTCGGCATTGTGCCTTTTGTATTTAATCCCGATGCAATTGCTGTCTTTCATGGTCAATGTGAAAGTCCAAGAGATACAATAAACCTGCACTGGTGCATCGGAAGCTAATACTGGTCTCGCAGGAGCCGCACAAAGCACAAACTCTTAGAAGATTCACTCTTCTTGTACTTCAGTCGGCATTGTGCCTTTTGTATTTAATCCCGATGCAATTTCTGTGTTTCATGGTCAATGTGAAGGTCCAAGTGATACAATAAACCTGCACTGGTGCATCGGAACCTAATACTGGTCTCCCAGGAGCCGCTGAAAGCACAAACTCTTAGAAGATTCACTCTTCTTGTACTTCAGTCGGCATTGTGCTTTTTGTATTTAATCCCGATGCAATTTATGATTTCATGGTCAATGTGAAGGTCCAAGGGATACAATAAACCTGCACTGGTGCATCGCAAGCTAATACTGGTCTCCCAGGGGCCGCTCAAAGCACAAACTCTTAGAAAATTCACTCTTCTTTTATTTAAGTCGGCATTGTGCCTATTGTATTTAATCCCGGTGCAATTTCTGTGTTTCATGGTCAATATGAAGATCCGAGGGATACAATAAACCTCCACTGGTGCATCGGAAGCTAATACTGGTCTCCCAGGAGCCGCTCAAAGCACAAACTCTTAGAAGATTCACTCTTCTTGTACTTCAGTCGGCATTGTGCATTTTGTAATTAATCCCGATGCAATTTCTGTGTTTCATGGTCAATCTGAAGGTCCAAGGGATACAAAAAACCTGCACTGGTGCATCGGAAGCTAATACTGGTCTCCCAGGAGCCGCTCAAACACAAACTCTTAGAAGATTCACTCTTCTGGTACTTAAGTCGAATTTGTGCCTTTTGTATTCAATCCCGATACAATTTCTCTGTTTGATGGTCAATGTGAAGGTCCAAGGGATACTAAAACCTGCACTGCTGCATCGGAAGCTAATACTGGTCTTCCAGGAGCCGCTCAAAGCACAAACTCTTAGAGGATTCACTGTTCTTGTACTTCAGTCGGCAGTGTGCCTTTTGTATTTAATCCCGATGCAATTTCTGTGTTTCATGGTCAATGTGAAGGTCCAAGGAATACAATAAACCTGCACTGGTGCATCGGAAGCTAATACTGGTCACCCAGGAGCCGATCAAAGCACAAAAACTTAGAAAATTCACTCTTCTTGTACTTAAGTCGGCATTGTGCCTATTGTATTTAATCCCGATGCATTTTCTGTGTTTCATGGTCAATGTGAAGGCCCAAGGGATACAGTAAACCTGCACTGGTGCATCGGAATCTAATACTGGTCTCCCAGGAGCCGCTCAAAGCACAAACTCTTAGAAGATTCACTCTTCTTGTACTTCAGTCGGCATTGTACTTTTTGTATTCAATCCCGATACAATTTCTGTGTTTCATGGTCAATGTGAAGGTCCAAGGGATACAATAAACCTGCACTGGTGCATCTGAAGCTAATACTGGTCACACAGGAGCCGCTCAAAGCACAAACTCTATGAAAATTCACTCTTCTTGTACTTATGTCGGCATTGTGCCTATTGTATTTAATCCCGATGCATTTTCTGTGTTTCATGGTCAATGTGAAGGTCCAAGGGATACAGTAAACCTGCACTGGTGCATCGGAATCTAATAATGGTCTCCCAGGAGCCGCTCAAAGCACAAACTCTTGGAAGATTCACTCTTCTTGTACTTCAGTCGGCATTGTGCCTTTTGTATTTAATCCCGATGCAATTTCTGTGTTTCATGGTCAATGTGAAGGTCCAAGGGATACAGTAAACTGCACTGGTGCATCCGAAACTAATACTGGTCTCCCAGGAGCCGCTCAAAGCACAAACTCTTAGAAGATTTACTCTTCTTGTACTTCAGTCGGTATTGCGCATTTTGTATTTAATCCCGATCAATTTCTGTGTTTCATATTCAATGTGAAGGTCCAAGGGATACAATAAACCTGCACCGGTGGATCGTAAGCTAATACTGGTCTCCCAGGAGCCGCTCAAAGCACAAACTCTTAGAAGATTAAATCTTCTTGTACTTAAGATGGCATTGTCCCTTTTGTATTCAATCCCGATACAATATCTGTGTTTCATGGTCCATGTGAAGGTCCAAGGGATACAGTAAACCCGCACTGGTCCAGCGGAGGCTAATACTGGTCTCCCAGGAGCGGCTCAAAGCACAAACTCCTAGAAGATTCACTCTTCTTGTACTTAAGTCGGCATTTTGACTTTTGTATTTAATCCCGATGCAATTTCTGTGTTTCATGGTCAATGTGAGGGTCCAAGGGATACAATAAACCTGCACTGGTGCATCGGAAGCTAATACTGGACTCCCAGAAGCCGCTCAAAGCACAAACTCTTAGAAGATTCACTCTTCTTGTACTTCAGTCGGCATTGTGCTTTTGTATTTAATCCCGATGCAATTTCTGTGTTTCATGGTCAATGTGAAAGCCCAAGGGATACAATAAACCTGCACTGGTGCATCGGAAGCTAATACTGGTCTCGCAGGAGCCGCAAAAAGCACAAACTCTTAGAAGATTCACCCTTATTGTACTTAAGTCGAATTTGTGCCTTTTGTATTCAATCCCGATACAATTTCTCTGTTTCATGGTCAATGTGAAGGTCCAAGGGATACTAAAACCTGCACTGCTGCATCGGAAGCTAATACTGGTCTTCCAGGAGCCGCTCAAAGCACAAACTCTTAGAGGAATCACTGTTCTTGTACTTGAGTCGGCAGTGTGCCTTTTGTGTTTAATCCCGATGCAATTTCTGTGTTTCATGGTCAATGTGAAGGTCCAAGGGATACAATAAACCTGCACTGGTGCATCGGGAGCTAATACTGGTCCCCCCGGAGCCGCTCAAAGCAGAAACTGTTAGAAGATTCACTCTTCTTGTACTTAAGTCGGCATTGTGCCTTTTGTATTTAATCCCGATGCAATTTCTGTATTTCATGGTCAATGTGAAGGTCCAATGGATACACTAAACTTGCACTGGTGCATCGGAAGCTAATACTGGTCACCCAGGAGCCGCTCAAAGCAGAAACTCTTAGAAAATTCACTCTTCTTGTACTTAAGTCGGCATTGTGCCTATTGTATTTAATCCCGATGCATTTTCTGTGTTTCATGGTCAATGTGAAGGTCCAAGGGATACAATAAACCTGCACTGGTGCATCGGAAGCTAATACTGGTCTCCCAGGAGCCGCTCATAGCACAAACTCTTAGAAGATTCACTCTTCTTGTACTTCAGTCGGCATTGTGCCTTTTGTATTCAATCCCGATGCAATTTCTGTGTTTCATGGTCAATGTGAATGTCTAAGGGATACAATAAACCTGCACTGGTGCATCGGAAGCTAATACTGGTCCCCCCGGAGCCGCTCAAAGCAGAAACTGTTAGAAGATTCATTCTTCTTGTACTTAAGTCGGCATTGTGCATTTTGTATTTAATCCCGATGCAATTTCTGTCTTTCATGGTCAATGTGAAGGTCCAAGGGATACAATAAACCTGCACTGGTGCATCGGAAGCTAATACTGGTCACCCAGGAGCCGCTCAAAGCACAAAAACTTAGAAAATTCACTCTTCTTGTACTTAAGTCGGCATTGTGCCTATTGTATTTAATCCCGATGCATTTTCTGTGTTTCATGGTCAATGTCAGGCCCAAGGGATACAGTAAACCTGCACTGGTGCATCGGAATCTAATACTGGTCTCCCAGGAGCCGCTCAAAGCACAAACTCTTAGAAGATTCACTCTTCTAGTACTTCAGTCGGCATTGTGCCTTTTCTATTTAATCCCGATGCAATTTCTCTGTTTCATGGTCAATGTGAAGGTCCAAGGGATACTAAAACCTGCACTGCTGCATCGGAAGCTAATACTGGTCTTCCAGGAGCCGCTCAAAGCACAAACACTTAGAGGAATCACTGTTCTTGTACTTGAGTCGGCAGTGTGCCTTTTGTGTTTAATCCCGATGCAATTTCTGTGTTTAATGGTCAATGTGAAGGTCCAAGGGATACAATAAACCTGCACTGGTGCATCGGAAGCTAATACTGGTCTCCCAGGAGCCGCTCAAAGCACAAACTCTTAGAAGATTCACTCTTCTTGTACTTCAGTCGGCATTGTGCCTTTTGTATTTAATCCCGATGCAATTTCTGTGTTTCATGGTCAATGTGAAGGTCTAAGGGATACCATAAACCAGCACTGGTGCATCGGGAGCTAATACTGGTCCCCCCGGAGCCGCTCAAAGCAGACACTGTTAGAAGATTCACTCTTCTTGTACTTAAGTCGGCATTGTGCCTTTTGTATTTAATCCCGATGCAATTTCTGTATTTCATGGTCAATGTGAAGGTCCAAGGGATACAATAAACTTGCACTGGTGCATCGGAAGCTAATACTGGTCACCTAGGAGCCGCTCAAAGCACAAAAACTTAGAAAATTCACTCTTCTTGTACTTAAGTCGGCATTGTGCCTATTGTATTTAATCCCGATGCATTTTCTGTGTTTCATGGTCAATGTCAGGCCCAAGGGATACAGTAAACCTGCACTGGTGCATCGGAATCTAATACTGGTCTCCCAGGAGTCGCTCAAAGCACAAACTCTTAGAAGATTCACTCTTCTAGTACTTCAGTCGGCATTGTGCCTTTTGTATTTAATCCCGATGCAATTTCTGTGTTTAATGGTCAATGTTAAGGTCCAAGGGATACAGTAAACCTGCACTGGTGCATCGGAATCTAATAATGGTCTCCCAGGAGCCGCTCAAAGCACAAACTCTTGGAAGATTCACTCTTCTTGTACTTCAGTCGGCATTGTGCCTTTTGTATTTAATCCCGATGCAATTTCTGTGTTTCATGGTCAATGTGAAGGTCCAAGGGATACAGTAAACTGCACTGGTGCATCCGAAACTAATACTGGTCTCCCAGAAGCCGCTCAAAGCACAAACTCTTAGAAGATTCACTCTTCTTGTACTTCAGTCGGTATTGCGCATTTTGTATTTAATCCCGATCAATTTCTGTGTTTCATATTCAATGTGAAGGTCCAAGGGATACAATAAACCTGCACCGGTGCATCGTAAGCTAATACTGGTCTCCCAGGAGCCGCTCAAAGAACAAACTCTTAGAAGATTAACTCTTCTTGTACTTATGATGGCATTGTCCCTTTTGTATTCAATCCCGATACAATATCTGTGTTTCATGGTCCATGTGAAGGTCCAAGGGATACAGTAAACCCGCACTGGTCCATCGGAGGCTAATACTGGTCTCCCAGGAGCGGCTCAAAGCACAAACTCCTAGAAGATTCACTCTTCTTGTACTTAAGTCGGCATTTTGACTTTTGTATTTAATCCCGATGCAATTTCTGTGTTTCATGGTCAATGTGAGGGTCCAAGGGATACAATAAACCTGCACTGGTGCATCGGAAGCTAATACTGGACTCCCAGAAGCCGCTCAAAGCACAAACTCTTAGAAGATTCACTCTTCTTGTACTTCAGTCGGCATTGTGCTTTTGTATTTAATCCCGATGCAATTTCTGTGTTTGATGGTCAATGTGAAAGCCCAAGGGATACAATAAACCTGCACTGGTGCATCGGAAGCTAATACTGGTCTCGCAGGAGCCGCACAAAGCAGAAACTCTTAGAAGATTCACCCTTATTGTACTTAAGTCGAATTTGTGCCTTTTGTATTCAATCCCGATACAATTTCTCTGTTTCATGGTCAATGTGAAGGTCCAAGGAATACTAAAACCTGCACTGCTGCATCGGAAGCTAATACTGGTCTTCCAGGAGCCGCTCAAAGCACAAACTCTTAGCGGAATCACTGTTCTTGTACTTGAGTTTGCAGTGTGCCTTTTGTGTTTAATAACGATGCAATTTCTGTGTTTCATGGTCAATGTGAAGGTCCAAGGGATACAATAAACCTGCACTGGTGCATCGGAAGCTAATACTGCTCTCCCAGGAGCCGCTCAAAGCACAAACTCTTAGAAGATTCACTCTTCTTGTACTTCAGTCGGCATTGTGCCTTTTGTATTTAATCCCGATGAAATTTCTGTGTTTCATGGTCAATGTGAAGGTCCAAGGGATACAATAACCTGCACTGGTGCATCGGAATCTAATACTGGTCTCCCAGGAGCCGCTCAAAGCACAAACTCTTAGAAGATTCAATCTTCTTGTACTTCCGTCAGCATTGTGCCTTTTGTATTTAATCCCAATGCAATTTCTGTGTTTCATGGTCAATGTGAAGGTCTAAGGGATACCATAAACCTGCACTGGTGCATCGGGAGCTAATACTGGTCCCCCCGGAGCCGCTCAAAGCAGAAACTGTTAGAAGATTCACTCTTCTTGTACTTAAGTCGGCATTGTGCTTTTGTATTTAATCCCGATGCAATTTCTGTATTTCATGGTCAATGTGAAGGTCCAAGGGATACTAAAACCTGCACTGCTGCATCGGAAGCTAATACTGGTCTTCCAGGAGCCGCTCAAAGCACAAACTCTTAGAGGAATCACTGTTCTTGTACTTGAGTCGGCAGTGTGCCTTTTGTGTTTAATCCCGATGCAATTTCTGTGTTTAATGGTCAATGTGAAGGTCCAAGGGATACAATAAACCTGCACTGGTGCATCGGAAGCTAATACTGGTCCCCCAGGAGCCGCTCAAAGCACAAACTCTTAGAAGATTCACTCTTCTTGTACTTCAGTCGGCATTGTGCCTTTTGTATTTAATCCCGATGCAATTTCTGTGTTTCATGGTCAATGTGAAGGTCTAAGGGATACCATAAACCTGCACTGGTGCATCGGGAGCTAATACAGGTCCCCCCGGAGCCGCTCAAAGCAGAAACTGTTAGAAGATTCACTCTTCTTGTACTGAGTCGGCATTGTGCCTTTTGTATTTAATCCCGATGCAATTTCTGTATTTCATGGTCAATGTGAAGGTCCAAGGGATACTATAAACTTGCACTGGTGCATCGGAAGCTAATACTGGTCACCCAGGAGCCGCTCAAAGCACAAAAACTTAGAAAATTCACTCTTCTTGTACTTAAGTCGGCATTGTGCCTATTGTATTTAATCCCGATGCATTTTCTGTGTTTCATGGTCAATGTCAGGCCCAAGGGATACAGTAAACCTGCACTGGTGCATCGGAATATAATACTGGTCTCCCAGGAGCCGCTCAAAGCACAAACTCTTTGAAGATTCACTCTTCTAGTACTTCAGTCGGCATTGTGCCTTTTGTATTTAATCCCGATGCAATTTCTGTGTTTCATGGTCAATGTTAAGGTCCAAGGGATACAGTAAACTGCACTGGTGCATGCGAATCTAATACTGGTCTCCCAGGAGCCGCTCAAAGCACAAACTCTTAGAAGATTCACTCTTCTTGTACTTCAGTCGGCATTGTGCCTTTTGTATTTAATCCCAATCAATTTCTGTGTTTCATATTCAATGTGAAGGTCCAAGGGATACAGTAAACCTGCACTGGTGCATCGGAAGCTAATACTGGTCTCCCAGGAGCCGCTCAAAGCACAAAATCTTAGAAGATTCACTCTTCTTGTAATTCAGTCGGCATTGTACTTTTTGTATTCAATCCCGATACAATTTCTGTGTTTCATGGTCAATGTGAAGGTCCAAGGGATACAATAAACCTGCACTGGTGCATCGGAAGCTAATACTGGTCACCCAGGAGCCGCTCAAAGCACAAAAACTTAGAAAATTCACTCTTCTTGTACTTAAGTCGGCATTGTGCCTATTGTATTTAATCCCGATGCATTTTCTGTGTTTCATGGTCAATGTCAGGCCCAAGGGATACAGTAAACCTGCACTGGTGCATCGGAATCTAATACTGGTCTCCCAGGAGCCGCTCAAAGCACAAACTCTTAGAAGATTCACTCTTCTAGTACTTCAGTCGGCATTGTGCCTTTTGTATTTAATCCCGATGCATTTTCTGTGTTTCATGGTCAATGTGAAGGTCCAAGGGATACTAAAACCTGCACTTCTGCATCGGAAGCTAATACTGGTCTTCCAGGAGCCGCTCAAAGCACAAACTCTTAGAGGAATCACTGTTCTTGTACTTGAGTCGGCAGTGTGCCTTTTGTGTTTAATCCCGATGCAATTTCTGTGTTTAATGGTCAATGTGAAGGTCCAAGGGATACAATAAACCTGCACTGGTGCATCGGAAGCTAATACTGGTCTCCCAGGAGCCGCTCAAAGCACAAACTCTTAGAAGATTCACTCTTCTTGTACTTCAGTCGGCATTGTGCCTTTTGTATTTAATCCCGATGCAATTTCTGTGTTTCATGGTCAATGTGAAGGTCTAAGGGATACCATAAACCTGCACTGGTGCATCGGGAGCTAATACTGGTCCCCCCGGAGCCGCTCAAAGCAGAAACTGTTAGAAGATTCACTCTTCTTGTACTTAAGTCGGCATTGTGCCTTTTGTATTTAATCCCGATGCAATTTCTGTATTTCATGGTCAATGTGAAGGTCCAAGGGATACAATAAACTTGCACTGGTGCATCGGAAGCTAATACTGGTCACCTAGGAGCCGCTCAAAGCACAAAAACTTAGAAAATTCACTCTTCTTGTACTTAAGTCGGCATTGTGCCTATTGTATTTAATCCCGATGCATTTTCTGTGTTTCATGGTCAATGTCAGGCCCAAGGGATACAGTAAACCTGCACTGTATAAAATAATTTAAATGAAATAAAATATTAAATATATAATATTATTTAAAAATATTAATGTATGATGTTGATTGGTTGTAAATGATCTTATCTGGTGCGTGGACGTTTAATTATTCGAAATCAGACGCTTGACAATGGCTATTTGGTAAAGGTAATGTTACTCGTAGTTGACCGTGAAATAAAACTGAAATAATCGGACTTCGTAATTAATTCGTTTCCAAAGACTGCTGCGGTAGGTGCGGACTCATAATCTAAATTCAATATTACAATGATTTGCCAGCCATGCCAATACGTCGTACAGAGGTGATTGTCTACTAAACATAAAAAAGTTACAGAGTTAGTTAATTCAGTTATATTGAATGAAATAGCCTACAGTTCATAATCCTACTTACTTTTATAAATATAAATTCAATACAGAATCGAGTGCCTAGTGTAGTTGCAACTCGCAGTGTTCATCTATAACATGAAAATATGGCGGTGTGCCAGACAATAAAATAAAATACGTGCTTCTCGCACCACTTCTGGCTGAGCTCTCTCGTCTTAATCAGACATATGAGTGTCGTAATTATTCTTTTGTCTTATCAGCGACACAGCGCTGCAGTTGTGTGCCATAGGCTTTATTTATCAGTCACTGATTATATATTTAATTAATATCTCGCGTTTCCGCGGAAACCCACGCTCGGCATGCAAATGTGCCTTTATATTGCCCCCTGAATTGCGAGGCGAAAGGACACACCTGCAGGCGAGCAATTCACCTAAAGGCACAAGAAAATCTATATCTACAACTATTTACATGACTTACATTATACACATTATGTACAAAATTTGAATGACGCGCGTGCGCCGTAAAAGTTCTTATGTTGGCAAATAGAGTGCGCGCATGCGCTGAAGCGTCTGTGTGACTCCGGCATTGCCGTTATATCGTACAGTTAGATCACGCGGCACAGTATTGCAGTCCATATTGTTCGTGTGTGCGCGTATCTTAGTCGTTGCACAAGGAAAATATTCAACCAAGATTACATATGAAGACTACATTCTATGACAGGTAACTTAGTTTTAAATTTACAATATTTGTTATAACACAATACAACTTAGATTGTTGAATGTTTCTTAGTTACATAGTATTGTTTTGAAATACTACAAAGAAAATTGTCCGTATGTTTCAGGTGCGTTGACCTATACACATCGTGTCGTTATTTCAGTTCACAGTCATCAGCTGCACAATCATTTTTTACAGGTTGGTGTTGTCGTGGTAAAGTTTTTTTTTTTTTTTTTTTTTTTTTTTTTTTTTTGATCACAGTAACATCGTTGTATAACAACGTGATTAATACATAAGCGTGTCCATTTCCCATTTCCATAATAGTCGTTGTGATGCAGTTCGTTGTGACAAGAAGCATTGTTTATTACAGATCTGACGTGACCCGTCGAGTAATTGGTCCCCATGCAGTTCGTTTTTTTTTTTTTTTTTTACATTCCGTGGAAGCTTGGTTGCAGAACCTCAGACGGCACGTAGCTGACGTCGATCCTTGGATAGTCCAGGTAAGAGTGTCCGTCACATTTCGAGAACATTTCATTCCCTGAAGTTCCAACCAAAATTCTTCCACCCGTCGTGTTGTTTTCTGGACAGGCACTTTGTGTCCATTTAATCCCGTTAATATCTTGAAGTTAGGTACTGTAGTAATGTCACTAGACGATGCACTCACCTAAATGTTCGTAGTTATTAATCAAAGAAATCGTTCATCGCGTTTACATAGGTACGCTGCATAATGAATGTCATTAACAGTTTCCTTCACATAGGTTTTTGCGTAGTTGCAGAGTTAGTAATGTTCATTAATGTCCGTGAACAGTGGTTCACTATGCAATGTCCTTTTGGCACTCGTTTTGTTCAGAAATTTTTTTACATAGTAACAGTTACAATATACATCATTGAAAGAGAAAAATAACATAAGTAATTATACATACACACGTCACATATTTTCCTAGCATAAACATAATACAGTTGCATATAAACATGTTTACATCATCATTACATAGCTATGAGTTATTACATTGTATCACCTTTGATTACATGAATTGCAGATATTTACATCCTCTTTATGAGTTTTGCTGGGATTTTATCGATGTTTATTTTGTGTTGTCATCTGAAATTAAGATAGGTTAGACACAACATTCATTACATCAGTAGGCAAGACCAGGCATTTTCACTACTCAATAAATATTTAAAATAGTAAGAGAGAGAAAATGTTTGATTCCTCGCGTTTTGTGCGTGTGTGTATAGTGTCTGTGTGGCCTTGACTACTGATAGATGCTTTTCGTGTTGAGAGATGTGCGTCTAATCTATTTCTCAAAGTAAAAGATCGCTTCACAGATGACGTCAGTCGGTTCGTCAAGTGTCATACCAAGTCAGTGGTATCTACAGTAACAAATGTTCCGTGAAAATTAATATATCATTCATTGCTACGTAAACATAATGTTCCGTGAAGAATTAATATTCCGTCTTCCAGGTGGTGGCGCGCGCTGAAAGAAGAGTTCTTTTGCCTTCTACTGCGTCACTGGAACCGCTGAAATGAAAATTTCTATACTACTTACTATCTGTGTTGTAGCAACAGAGTTTTTTCGAGTTGCTTAGCAATGTTTTGATGGATATGACTTTGACATTATTCAGCATGAAATGCTCTAAGATCTCGGTGTGCGTATAGCCCAATAATCTTGTTAGTTCTACGGTGTTGTAACAAATACGCGCCAGGATGCGGTATGTTAACAATTATATAAGGTCCTTCATATAGCAGACGCCACTTAGCGTTGCGTCGTTTGAGTGCTACAGATTTGTAATGCGTACGAAGTAGTACAAGCATTCCTACCTCGTATTTTTGTTTTCTTTTTATTATGTTTCTGTGATGTTTGTTTCGTATCTGTGCGTGATGTGTCAACGTAGTCAAAACTTCTTTTATTTTCTGTTCAGGTGTGATTTCCTTGTCTGACAACCTAGGTAATGGTTCTATCCACTGATCGTTCTGTTTGCAATTGAACATGATCTCGTTAGGTGTGTAAATTGTATCGTAAATATTTAAGTTATTGTGTACGTCTTCGAAAAGACTTAGGTAGGACACCCAATTAGTATGTTTTGATGAAATATAGGTCCTCATGAATCGGTTTAATTCACGGAAAAGTCTCTCAGTCGCGTTACATTGTGGACTAAACCTCGAAATAAATATACCTTTAATGTTATTGTCCTTCAAGAAATTTCTCCATTTGTACCCAGAGTAGTATGCTGCATTATCTGACAGAATTGCTTTAGGTTTTCCCACGTGCGTCAGGTAATCACTTGAGAATCTTCGTATTATAGCATTTGCAGTGGCGGATTTTAAAGCATAAAGTTTTACATGTTTAGAAAATATATCGTAAAAAGCCAAAATATATTTGACGCCTCCAGAGCTTGCTGGATGCGGTCCACTAATGTCAGTACACAGAATTTCCAGGGGTTTACTGGGTAAAATGGAATGTAAATCTGTTTTTGTGGATAAATTCTGAGGTTTTGATTTTTGACATATGACACATGTTTTCAGTTCCCTGTAAATTTTTCTTCTCATATTGCTAAAATAACAGTATGTGCTGAGCTTCGCCAAACACTTTTTTGTCCCATAATGACCCCAAACTATGTGCGTGTGCCAAATAAGATTACGTTCAGACTCCTTGGGAATGCATACACTCCAGTTAGTAGCATTTGGATGTCGGCGATAAAATAACACATCATTGTGTAACTTGTAATGCTTAGTCAAAGGATGATTGTGTTTTTCTACCAGCAATGTTATTATCTTATACCAGTGAGGATCAGAATTTTGTAATTCAGCCATGTTTCTGCACATATCAATATAATATTGGTGATACTGCTTGTCTTGCATTAAGAGAATCCTGTAGTCATTTATATTTTCTAAGTCACTGTTGGTTTCATTCATACCTTGTGGAAGTCTAGACAAAGTGTCTGCAATGGTGTTATCCTTACCTCTTATGTATTTAATTTCAAAAGAGTAGTTCTGAAGTGTAACTGCCCATCGTGATAGCCTAGGATGTACAAGTTTACAAGTTAACAAAAATGTCAGGGCCTGGTGGTCGGTGTAAATTACTGTGTGTTTTCCAAATAAATAGTAATTGAATTTCTTGAATGCCCATACTATGGAAAGTGTTTCTAACTCAGTAGTGGAGTATGTACGCTCACATTCAGATAGAGTACGACTCGCAAACCCAATAATTCTTATCTGTTCCTTTTCTTTATTCTTTACAACTTGAAATAAGCAACATCCCAAGCCAGTGCGTGAAGCGTCACAAGTCATACAAAAATCTAAATTGAAATCTGGATGGCTCAATAAGTTTGCATTCACTAAGGCATGTTTAATTGTATTAAAGTCATTCTGGCACTGTTCCGACCAGATCCAAACTTGATTCTTTCTGAGTAGATTTAGCAGATGTTTACTGTTCAAAAGTGGTTGTGGTAAAAAACGTCTGAAAAATGAACATAGCCCAAGGAATGATTTTAACTGCTTTTTAGTTCGAGGGCTAGGAAAGTTTCTGATAGCATCTAATTTACTGGGATCAGGACGTATGCCCTGTGAATTAATGATATGTCCTAAATATTTTATCTCACTGCAACCAAACTTTGATTTTCTAAGATTGGCTGTGACTCCAGCTTGTGCAAATTTCTCTAAAATTCTTTGAAGTGTGTCAACGTGTTCATTCCAAGACTGTGTAGCTATCAGTATATCATCTACATAGTGTGTGACTGTCTCAACTAAATCATCGCCAAGCACGGTATCCAGGGCTGTAATGAATACCCCAGAACTGACATTCAGTCCGAAAGGTAGAACACAAAACTGATAGGTTCGCCCCCCGAACATAAATGCAGTATATTTCCGAGAATCAGGAGTAATACCCACCTGCCAAAATGAATTAGCGAGATCTATTGTGGAAAAATACTTTGCATCTAGAAATTTCTGTAATTGCTCTTCTAAATTTTCGGGTTTTGTGTGAACTGGTAAAATTATTTCATTAATTGCTCGTGCGTCTAACACTAACCTAATGCTTCCATTTGATTTTTTGACAACAAGTAGAGGACTACAGTAAGGTGAGGTGGATGGTTCAATGACCTTCCAGTCTAACATTTGTTTTAATTCTTGCCACACAGCAGGTCGTTGAGATAACGGTACGTTATATGTCTTGTGGTAGAAGATCTTGTGAGGCTTAACTTCAATCTTGTACACATACGTGTTGATAACACCTATTCGTTTGGTAAAAACTTGTAAATATCTGGATAACACTTCCTGTAGTTTTATACGTTCATGTACACTGAGAGCTGTAGCTTCATTTATCTTATGATCAAGCAATGTTTTTAAGTCCATTAGCTCTGTGTCAGATGAGTGTGTGTGCGTGTCTTGAATGTCATTGTCAAGTACTAACTGAACCTTGTACCCTGTACAGTGTTTGTCATGCTTTAGAGTTCTCCTGTCCAAATCAATAATAATTACACTGCCTCTATCATTTAAAATGCATTTACCTTTGGAGAAGTCTATAATGCAGTCCTTCTCGCTCATAATATCTATTCCTAATATGCAATTTGTCACAAGGTTTTGTACAACCAGGAATGGCCATTGTACGGTTCCATTCCCTATTTTAATGTTTACAAAAACTTGCTTCGTAACCCTACATGACTTATTACCTAGTGCAGTAGTTATTTTACAGTTTTGGGCAGGAAACTCAGGCACAGGTTCCAATTCACACATCTTTTTATAGAAATTAAAAGACAAAACGCTCACAGCTGCACCTGTATCTAAGATAATAGTAGTTGGAATCCCTCCTACTACACCAGTGGTGGATGCTAAAACAATTTCATTTGTGTTTGAACGACATTGTGTACTGTCTTGCAAAAGTTCATCTGATATAGTGTCATTGTGGTTGTATCTTATAAATAAAACAGGTAATTTTTGTTTAGAATTATTCAACATATCATTATTCTGATGTTCAACTGTGGTGTCAAATAACTGATTAACATTGAAGTCGCCCCCCAAGAATTCTTCAGCCACGACCTGGGGCATAGAAGTGACTGTTTCTAGTTTGTCGGATTAGCATTTGTACTAGGTACTGACACAGATTGAGGTTGTGTATCAGGTGTCATTTCTATTATATTCACATTCGGATATTGCCTATTGTGATCTCCAAACTTTTGCGGTTGTTGTTGCTGTTGCGCATTATAACTTACCTGTTGGTCGTAAGGTATGCTCCAATTTTGTCCTGGTGACTGCTGTGGTAAAGCAGTGTTTGAATGAAAGTACTGATCGTTACGAGTCCAGCCTTGACGCTGTCTTGGCTCGTAGTTATTATTATTTCTATTTCTGTTTGTGTTTTTGTTGTTGCCAATGTATGCTTTGTTACCGTTGTAGTTATTACCGCGGTGCCTTTTGTATGGATTGCCGCATGAAGTGTTATTACTGTTGTAACTGTTGTTTGTATTGGAATACGCGTGTTGATTTTGGTTTCCGTATTGCGTCGGCATGTGAGTTTGCTGTTTTTGCGGTACCGCGTTTCCAACTGTGGGCGCGCCAGAATTGAGTTGGCAAGCCTGCATGTTTTGCATGCCACTAGTGTAAACATTGTGGCTGCTGTTCTGCCGCGCGAAGCGCTGATCTTCAAGTAACATGTCAACCGAATCTAAAGCTGTGAAGAAATAGTCTGGATCGTCATCCGGGATATGTAGGAGTTTTTCTTTAATGTTGAAAGGCAATTTGGCCTTCAACGCACGGAGTATATCGCGTGTTGCGACTGGTTCGTCTAAAAAGTGTCCCATGTTCAAGTATTTTTCAAAATATCTGCGTAAGTTGCCATTTTTACTGTTAAAAGTTTCAGGTTCTAGAATTTGTCTTCTGAGTCGCTCCTGGACGGATTGCGACCAGAATTTGTTTAGAAAAGCACGCTCAAACTCACTGTACGTGGTACATACGTCAGCTTGACTGTATGCCCAGACAGCTGCATCGCCTTGGATGTAACCGACAATATATGAAATCTTTTTCCGGTCACTCCAAGTGCGTGGAAATGCGTTACTAAAAGATTTAAGAAAAATCACCGGATGAATGGTTCGTTTTTCTGGGATAAAAATCTGAAATTGCCTGTGTTTCATTAAGCTTTCTTCTTCCTTCGCATTGTGATATGGATTTATTCCACTGTAATTACTGCTATGTTCAGCTGGCGAGTAATTACGATAATGTTGCTGTGGTTTACCATGATAATAGCTTGTGTTTGTGTTTACACATCGTGGTATGTGTTGTAGTCGTGGTGTGTTTTGTTCTTGTGTGTTTGTCGTGTGCGGTATGTGTGTGTCATACTCGAATGTATATTGGTTCCTGAACTGTGCATTTTGACTGATATTTTCGTTACATTCAGTCTGTGGTTGATCGGTGAATTGTCTGATGGGTGCAGTGACGGATTGTACTGCATCACTGATCAGCTGTTTGTTATTAGTAATGTATTCCGCTACGGAGTCGTGCACAATTGTTGGTAAATTTTCACGTAGGCATCTATCAAAATGTTTGTCTTTGTTCACTACCCAATCATGAAATTCTTTATTAATGTTTTGAAAATGAGCTGTGGCATCAGATTGTAAGATGTCAGTCAGGTGTTGTTCAACATTGTCAAATTTATTCTGTACGTCAGTAATTCGTTTTTCAAGGTTGTCGTGTACTGAGGGATATGTTTGAATTTGTTCAGTAAGAACTTCACACGTGACATTAAGATTTTTTACTTGTGTCTGTAAAAGTGCTACGTCAGTTGTAGTCTTTTCTTGTGTCGTATTAAGCTGGGAAAATTTAGTACTGAGTTCAGTCATCTGTTTGGTCAGTGTGGCGTCTATAAGTTCCACACGTTTACATAAAGTGTCATTACTTGTCTTGAGTGCTATGAGGTCAGATTTAATTTCGTCATTTTGTGCCTGTAAGGTTGCCATGTTTTCGGCGTTCTGTTTCATTAGCATTTGTAACATGTCGGCAATGTTTACTGTTTGCAAGGTCTGTGCCCCCGCCGCGTCATTAGACGTGACGTCATGCATTAACATGGGCTCTGACTGAGACTTTGAAATTTTTGTGGTGGACGGCCTATTGTCAAAATTTCCGTCAACACTTGCGTCAATGTTTGATAAATCGTCACTACCGGTTGCTGTCGTAAAGTCATTTTCTAACATTTGTCTCTCGTCCGAGTCGGATTGTGTCTGAATAGTACGTCTTTGCTGTTCCATTTTTGCGTATTGATTTCTTGTTATTACCATGCCACACGTGATTTATGTTTCAAGAAAATATTTGACACTGATTTTAAAATGAAATGCAGTTGAGCATGAATCGCTCGTAGCAACAATGGCTGTCCGTTAATTTAAGAATATAAACTGAATTTGAGATTATTGGTAATGGCTGCTGGCCATGTTACATCATATCGTACAGAAGTCGGCCATATTGTACACTCGTGTATTGGTATTGTTGCATACGTTATTGTTTAGGGAAAAGTACTGAGAATGAAATTTGTTACTGAAAACTGTTATGCGCGAAAGAAACACTACAGAATTTACCGAAAAGCTAATACACTGGATTATACGTCTGGTCAAGCCTGCTAATGCAAAGATGCTGCGTCTTACCTTATTTTGCTGGAAGCTTCATTGCGTCTTCCGGCAAAACTTTATAATTGGCAAATATCTTCAGATTTTTGTTATCTCTCATACATTCACGTCCAGGTCCAGAAAGTTGATTTTTGACATGAAACAAAAAGAACAATGTAACAATTGACAAAATAACAAGTCCGACACGCAGTCGCCAATATAAAATAATTTAAATGAAATAAAATATTAAATATATAATATTATTTAAAAATATTAATGTATGATGTTGATTGGTTGTAAATGATCTTATCTGGTGCGTGGACGTTTAATTATTCGAAATCAGACGCTTGACAATGGCTATTTGGTAAAGGTAATGTTACTCATAGTTGACCGTGAAATAAAACTGAAATAATCGGACTTCGTAATTAATTCGTTTCCAAAGACTGCTGCGGTAGGTGCGGACTCATAATCTAAATTCAATATTACAATGATTTGCCAGCCATGCCAATACGTCGTACAGAGGTGATTGTCTACTAAACATAAAAAAGTTACAGAGTTAGTTAATTCAGTTATATTGAATGAAATAGCCTACAGTTCATAATCCTACTTACTTTTATAAATATAAATTCAATACAGAATCGAGTGCCTAGTGTAGTTGCAACTCGCAGTGTTCATCTATAACATGAAAATATGGCGGTGTGCCAGACAATAAAATAAAATACGTGCTTCTCGCACCACTTCTGGCTGAGCTCTCTCGTCTTAATCAGACATATGAGTGTCGTAATTATTCTTTTGTCTTATCAGCGACACAGCGCTGCAGTTGTGTGCCATAGGCTTTATTTATCAGTCACTGATTATATATTTAATTAATATCTCGCGTTTCCGCGGAAACCCACGCTCGGCATGCAAATGTGCCTTTATAACTGGTGCATCGGAATCTAATACTGGTCTCCCAGGAGCCGCTCAAAGCACAAACTCTTAGAAGATTCACTCTTCTAGTACTTCAGTCGGCATTGTGCCTTTTGTATTTAATCCCGATGCAATTTCTGTGTTTCATGGTCAATGTTAAGGTCCAAGGGATACAGTAAACCTGCACTGGTGCATCGGAATCTAATAATGGTCTCCCAGGAGCCGCTCAAAGCACAAACTCTTGGAAGATTCACTCTTCTTGTACTTCAGTCGGCATTGTGCCTTTTGTATTTAATCCCGATGCAATTTCTGTGTTTCATGGTCAATGTGAAGGTCCAAGGGATACAGTAAACTGCACTGGTGCATCCGAAACTAATACTGGTCTCCCAGGAGCCGCTCAAAGCACACACTCTTAGAAGATTCACTCTTCTTGTACTTCAGTCGGTATTGCGCATTTTGTATTTAATCCCGATCAATTCCTGTGTTTCATATTCAATGTGAAGGTCCAAGGGATACAATAAACCTGCACCGGTGCATCGTAAGCTAATACTGGTCTCCCAGGAGCCGCTCAAAGCACAAACTCTTAGAAGATTAACTCTTCTTGTACTTAAGATGGCATTGTCCCTTTTGTATTCAATCCCGATACAATATCTGTGTTTCATGGTCCATGTGAAGGTCCAAGGGATACAGTAAGCCCGCACTGGTCCATCGGAGGCTAATACTGGTCTCCCAGGAGCAGCTCAAAGCACAAACTCCTAGAAGATTCACTCTTCTTGTACTTAAGTCGGCATTTTGAATTTTGTATTTAATCCCGATGCAATTTCTGTGTTTCATGGTCAATGTGAGGGTCCAAGGGATACAATAAACCTGCACTGGTGCATCGGAAGCAAATACTGGACTCCCAGAAGCCGCTCAAAGCACAAACTCTTAGAAGATTCACTCTTCTTGTACTTCAGTCGGCATTGTGCTTTTGTATTTAATCACGATGCAATTTCTGTGTTTCATGGTCAATGTGAAAGCCCAAGGGATACAATAAACCTGCACTGGTGCATCGGAAGCTAATACTGGTCTCGCAGGAGCCGCACAAAGCACAAACTCTTAGAAGATTCACCCTTATTGTACTTAAGTCGAATTTGTGCCTTTTGTATTCAATCCCGATACAATTTCTCTGTTTCATGGTCAATGTGAAGGTCCAAGGGATACTAAAACCTGCACTGCTGCATCGGAAGCTAATACTGGTCTTCCAGGAGCCGCTCAAAGCACAAACTCTTAGAGGAATCACTGTTCTTTTACTTGAGTCGGCAGTGTGCCTTTTGTGTTTAATCCCGATGCAATTTCTGTGTTTAATGGTCAATGTGAAGGTCCAAGGGATACAATAAACCTGCACTGGTGCATCGGAAGCTAATACTGCTCTCCCAGGAGCCGCTCAAAGCACAAACTCTTAGAAGATTCACTCTTCTTGTACTTCAGTCGGCATTGTGCCTTTTGTATTTAATCCCGATGAAATTTCTGTGTTTCATGGTGAATGTGAAGGTCCAAGGGATACAATAACCTGCACTGGTGCATCGGAATCTAATACTGGTCTCCCAGGAGCCGCTCAAAGCACAAACTCTTAGAAGATTCAATCTTCTTGTACTTCCGTCAGCATTGTGCCTTTTGTATTTAATCCCGATGCAATTTCTGTGTTTCATGGTCAATGTGAAGGTCTAAGGGATACCATAAACCTGCACATGTGCATCGGGAGCTAATACTGGTCCCCCCGGAGCCGCTCAAAGCAGAAACTGTTAGAAGATTCACTCTTCTTGTACTGAAGTCGGCATTGTGCCTTTTGTATTTAATCCCGATGCAATTTCTGTATTTCATGGTCAATGTGAAGGTCCAAGGGATACAATAAACTTGCACTGGTGCATCGGAAGCTAATACTGGTCACCCAGGAGCCGCTCAAAGCACAAACTCTTAGAAAATTCACTCTTCTTGTACTTAAGTCGGCATTGTGCCTATTGTATTTGATCCCGATGCATTTTCTGTGTTTCATGGTCAATGTGAAGGTCCAAGGGATACAATAAAGCTGCACTGGTGCATCGGAAGCTAATACTGGTCTCCCAGGAGCCGCTCATAGCACAAACTCTTAGAAGATTCACTCTTCTTGTACTTCAGTCGGCATTGTGCCTTTTGTATTCAATCCCGATGCAATTTCTGTGTTTCATGGTCAATGTGAATGTCTAAGGGATACAATAAACCTGCAGTGGTGCATCGGAAGCTAATACTGGTCCCCCCGGAGCCGCTCAAAGCAGAAACTGTTAGAAGATTCATTCTTCTTGTACTTAAGTCGGCATTGTGCATTTTGTATTTAATCCCGATGCAATTTCTGTGTTTCATGGTCAATGTGAAGGTCCAAGGGATACAATAAACCTGCACTGGTGCATCGGAAGCTAATACTGGTCACCCAGGAGCCGCTCAAAGCACAAAAACTTAGAAAATTCACTCTTCTTGTACTTAAGTCGGCATTGTGCCTATTGTATTTAATCCCGATGCATTTTCTGTGTTTCATGGTCAATGTCAGGCCCAAGGGATACAGTAAACCTGCACTGGTGCATCGGAATCTAATACTGGTCTCCCAGGAGCCGCTCAAAGCACAAACTCTTAGAAGATTCACTCTTCTAGTACTTCAGTCGGCATTGTGCCTTTTGTATTTAATCCCGATGCAATTTCTCTGTTTCATGGTCAATGTGATGGTCCAAGGGATACTAAAACCTGCACTGCTGCATCGGATGCTAATACTGGTCTTCCAGGAGCCGCTCAAAGCACAAACTCTTAGAGGAATCACTGTTCTTGTACTTGAGTCGGCAGTGTGCCTTTTGTGTTTAATCCCGATGCAATTTCTGTGTTTAATGGTCAATGTGAAGGTCCAAGGGATACAATAAACCTGCACTGGTGCATCGGAAGCTAATACTGGTCTCCCAGGAGCCGCTCAAAGCACAAACTCTTAGAAGATTCACTCTTCTTGTACTTCAGTCGGCATTGTGCCTTTTGTATTTAATCCCGATTCAATTTCTGTGTTTCATGGTCAATGTGAAGGTCTAAGGGATACCATAAACCTGCACTGGTGCATCGGGAGCTAATACTGGTCCCCCCGGAGACGCTCAAAGCAGAAACTGTTAGAAGATTCACTCTTCTTGTACTTAAGTCGGCATTGTGCCTTTTGTATTTAATCCCGATGCAATTTCTGTATTTCATGGTCAATGTGAAGGTCCAAGGGATACAATAAACTTGCACTGGTGCATCGGAAGCTAATACTGGTCACCCAGGAGCCGCTCAAAGCACAAAAACTTAGAAAATTCACTCTTCTTGTACTTAAGTCGGCATTGTGCCTATTGTATTTAATCCCGATGCATTTTCTGTGTTTCATGGTCAATGTCAGGCCCAAGGGATACAGTAAACCTGCACTGGTGCATCGGAATCTAATACTGGTCTCCCAGGAGCCGCTCAAAGCACAAACTCTTAGAAGACTCACACTTCTAGTACTTCAGTCGGCATTGTGCCTTTTGTATTTAATCCCAATCAATTTCTGTGTTTCATATTCAATGTGAAGGTCCAAGGGATACAGTAAACCTGCACTGGTGCATCGGAAGCTAATACTGGTCTCCCAGGAGCCGCTCAAAGCACAAAATCTTAGAAGATTCACTCTTCTTGTAATTCAGTCGGCATTGTACTTTTTGTATTCAATCCCGATACAATTTCTGTGTTTCATGGTCAATGTGAAGGTCCAAGGGATACAATAAACCTGCACTGGTGCATCTGAAGCTAATACTGGTCACCCAGAAGCCGCTCAAAGCACAAACTCTTAGAAAATTCACCCTTCTTGTACTTAGGTCGGCATTGTGCCTATTGTATTTAATCCCGATGCATTTTCTGTGTTTCATGGTCAATGTGAAGGTCCAAGGGATACAGTAAACCTGCACTGGTGCATCGGAATCTAATACTGGTCTCCCAGGAGCCGCTCAAAACACAAACTCTTAGAAGATTCACTCTTCTTGTACTTCAGTCGGCATTGTGCCTTTTGTATTTAATCCCGATGCAATTTCTGTGTTTCATGGTCAATGTGAAGGTCCAACGGATACAGTAAACTGCACTGGTGCATCCGAATCTAATACAGGTCTCCCAGGAGCCGCTCAAAGCACAAACTCTTAGAAGATTCACTCTTCTTGTACTTCAGTCGGCATTGCGCATTTTGTATTTAATCCCGATCAATTTCTGTGTTTCATATTCAATGTGAAGGTCCAAGGGATACAATAAACCTGCACCGGTGCATGGGAAGCTAATACTGGTCTCCCAGGAGCGGCTCAAAGCACAAACTCTTAGAAGATTCACTCTTCTTGTACTTAGGTCGAATTTGTGCCTTTTCTATCCAATCCCGATACAATTTCTCTGTTTCATGGTCAATGTGAAGGTCCAAGGGATACTAAAACCTGCACTGCTGCATCGGAAATTAATACTGGTCTTCCAGGAGCCGCTCAAAGCACAAACTCTTAGAGGATTCACTGTTCTTGTACTTCAGTCGGCAGTGTGCCTTTTGTGTTTAATCCCGATGCAATTTCTGTGTTTCATGGTCAATATGAAGGTCCAAGGGATACAATAAACCTGCACTGGTGCATCGGAAGCTAATACTGGTCATCCAGGCGCCGCTCAAAGCACAAACTCTTAGAAGATTCACTCTTCTTGTACTTCAGTCGGCATTGTGCCTTTTGTATTCAATCCCGATACAATTTGTGTGTTTCATGGTCAATGTGAAGGTCCAAGGGATACAATAAACCTGCACTGGTGCATCGGAAGCTAATACTGCTCTCCCAGGAGCGGCTCAAAGCACAAACTCTTAGAAGATTCACTCTTCTTGTACTTCAGTCGGCATTGTGCCTTTTGTACTTAATCCCGATGAAATTTCTGTGTTTCATGGTCAATGTGAAGGTCCAAGGGATACAATAAACCTGCACTGGTGCATCGGAATCTAATACTGGTCTCCCAGGAGCCGCTCAAAGCACAAACTCTTAGAAGATTCACTCTTCTTGTACTTCAGTCGTAATTGTGCATTTTGTATTTAATCCCGATGCAATTTCTGTGTTTCATGGTCAATGTGAAGGTCTAAGGGATACCATAAACCTGCACTGGTGCATCGGGAGCTAATACTGGTCTCCCAGGAGCCGTTCAAAGCACAAACTCTTAGAAGATTCACTCTTCTTGTACTTCAGTCGGCATTGTGCCTTTTGTATTTAATCCCGATGCATTTTCTGTGTTTCATGGTCAATGTGAAGGTCCAAGGGATACAATAAACCTGCACTGGTGCATCGGAAGCTAATACTGGTCTCCCAGGAGCCGCTCATAGCACAAACTCTTAGAAGATTCACTCTTCTTGTACTTCAGTCGGCATTGTGCCTTTTGTATTCAATCCCGATACAATTTCTGGGTTTCATGGTCAATGTGAAGGTCCAATGGTTGCAGTAAACCTGCACTGGTGCATCGGAATCTAATACTGGTCTCCCAGGAGCCGCTCAAAGCACAAACTATTAGAAGATTCACTCTTCCTGTACTTCAGTTGTCATTGTACCTTTTGTATTTAATCCCGATGCACTTTCTATAATTCATGGTCAATGTGAAGGTCCAAGGGATCCAGTAAACCTGCACTGGTGCATCGGAATGTAATACTGGTCTCCCAGGAGCCGCTCAAAGCACAAACTCTTAGAAGATTCACTCTTCTTGTACTTCATTCGGCATTGTGCCTTTTGTATTCAATCCCGATACAATTTCTGGGTTTCTTGGTCAATGTTAAGGTCCGAGGGATACAATAAACCTGCACTGGTGCATCGGAAGCTACTACTGGTCTCCCAGGAGCCGCTCAAAGCACAATCTCTTAGAAGATTCACTCTTCTTGTACTTCAGTTGGCATTGTACGTTTTTGTATTTAAGCCCGATGCAATTTCTGTGTTTCATGGTGAATGTGAAGGTCCAAGGGATACAGTAAACCTGCACTGGTGCATCGGAATCTAATACTGGTCTCCCAGGAGCCGCTCAAAGCACAAACTCTTAGAAGATTCACTCTTCTTGTACTTCAGTCGGCATTGTGCATTTTGTATTTAATCCCGATGCAATTTCTGTGTTTCATGGTCAATGTGAAGGTCCAAGGGATACAATAAACCTGCACTGGTGCATCGGAAGCTAATACTGGTCTCCCAGCAGCCGCTCAAAGCACAAACTCTTAGAAGATTCACTCTTCTTGTACTTCAGTCGGCATTGAGCCTTTTGTAATTAATCCCGCTGCAATTTCTGTGTTTCATGGTCAATGTGAAGGTTCAAGGGATACAGTAAACCTGCACTGATGCATCGGAAGCTAATACTGGTCTCGCAGGAGCCGCACAAAGCACAAACTCTTAGAAGATTCACTCTTCTTGTGCTTCAGTCGGCATTGTGCCATTTGTATTTAATCCCGAAGCATTTTCTGTGTTTCATGGTCGATGTGAAGGTCCAAGTGATTCAATAAACCTGCCCTGGTGCATCGGAAGCTAATACTGGTCTCCCAGGAGCCGCTCAAAGCACAAACTCTTAGAAGATTCACTCTTCTTGTACTTAAGTCGAATTTGTGCCTTTTGTATTCAATCCCGATACAATTTCTCTGTTTCATGGTCAATGTGAAGGTCCAAGGATACTAAAACCTGCACTGCTGCATCGGAAGCTAATACTGGTCTTCCAGGAGCCGCTCAAAGCACAAACTCTTAGAGGAATCACTGTTCTTGTACTTCAGTCGGCAGTGTGCCTTTTGTGTTTAATCCCGATGCAATTTCTGTGTTTCATGGTCAATGTGAAGGTCCAAGGGATCCAATAAACCTGCACTGGTGCATCGGAAGCTAATACTGGTCTCCCAGGAGCCGCTCAAAGCACAAACTCTTAGAAGATTCACTCTTCTTGTACTTCAGTGGGCATTGTGCCTTTTGTATTCAATCCCGATACAATTTCTGTGTTTCATGGTCAATGTGAAGGTCCAAGGGATACAATAAACCTGCACTGGTGCATCGGAAGCTAATACTGCTCTCCCAGGAGCCGCTCAAAGCACAAACTCTTAGAAGATTCACTCTTCTTGTACTTCAGTCGGCATTGTGCCTTTTGTATTTAATCCCGATGAAATTTCTGTGTTTCATGGTCAATGTGAAGGTCTAAGGGATACAATAAACCTGCACTGGTGCATCGGAATCTAATACTGGTCTCCCAGGAGCCGCTCAAAGCACAAACTCTTAGAAGATTCACTCTTCTTGTACTACAGTCGGCATTGTGCCATTTGTATTTAATCCCGATGCATTTTCTGTGTTTCATGGTCAATGTGAAGGTCCAAGGAATACAATAAACCTGCACTGGTGCATCGGGAGCTAATACTGCTCTCCCAGGAGCCGCTCATAGCACAAACTCTTAGAAGATTCACTCTTCTTGTACTTCAGTCGGCATTGTGCCTTTTGTATTCAATCCCGATGCAATTTCTGTGTTTCATGGTCAATGTGAAGGTCTAAGGGATACAATAAACCTGCAGTGGTGCATCGGAAACTAATACTGGTCCCCCCGGAGCCGCTCAAAGCACAAACTGTTAGAAGATTCATTCTTCTTGTACTTAAGTCGGCATTGTGCATTTTGTATTTAATCCCGATGCAATTTCTGTGTTTCATGGTCAATGTGAAGGTCTAAGGGATACCATAAACCTGCACTGGTGCATCGGGAGCTAATACTGGTCCCTCCGGAGCCGCTCAAAGCAGAAACTGTTAGAAGATTCACTCTTCTTGTACTTAAGTGGGCATTGTGCCTATTGTATTTAATCCCGAAGCATTTTCTGTGTTTCATGGTCAATGTGAAGGTCCAAGGGATACAATAACCCTCCACTGGTGCATCGGGAGCTAATACTGGTCACCCAGGAGCCGCTCAATGCAAAAAAACTTAGAAAATTCGCTCTTCTTGTACTTAAGTCGGCATTTTGCCTATTGTATTTAATCCCGATGCATTTTCTGTGTTTCATGGTCAATGTGAAGGCCCAAGGGATACAGTAAACCTGCACTGGTGCATCTGAATCTAATACTGGTCTCCCAGGAGCCGCTCAAAGCACAAACTCTTGGAAGATTCACTCTTCTAGTACTTCAGTCGGCATTGTGCCTTTTGTATTTAATCCCGATGCAATTTCTGTGTTTCATGGTCAATGTGAAGGTCCAAGGGATACAGTAAACTGCACTGGTGCATGCGAATCTAATACTGGTCTCCCAGGAGCCGCTCAAAGCACAAACTCTTAGAAGATTCACTCTTCCTGTACTTCAGTCGGCATTGTGCCTTTTGTATTTAATCCCAATCAATTTCTGTGTTTCATATTCAATTTGAAGGTCCAAGGGATACAGTAAACCTGCACTGGTGCATCGGAAGCTAATACTGGTCTCCCAGGAGCCGCTCAAAGCACAAACTCTTAGAAGATTCACTCTTCTTGTAATTCAGGCGGAATTGTACTTTTTGTATTCAATCCTGATACAATTTCTGTGTTTCATGGTCAATGTGAAGGTCCAAGGGCTACAATAAACCTGCACTGGTGCATCTGAAGCTAATACTGGTCACCCAGAAGCCGCTCAAAGCACAAACTCTTAGAAAATTCACTCTTCTTGTACTTAGGTCGGCATTGTGCCTATTGTATTTAATCCCGATGCATTTTCTGTGTTTCATGGTCAATGTGAAGGTCCAAGGGATACAGTAAACCTGCACTGGTGCATTGGAATCTAGTACTGGTCTCCCAGGAGCCGCTCAAAGCACAAACTCTTAGAAGATTCACTCTTCTTGTACTTCAGTCGGCATTGTGCCTTTTCTATTTAATCCCGATGCAATTTCTGTGTTTCATGGTCAATGTGAAGGTCCAAGGGATACAGTAAACTGCACTGGTGCATCCGAATCTAATACTGGTCTCCCAGGAGCCGCTCAAAGCACAAACTCTTAGAAGATTCACTCTTCTTGTACTTCAGTCGGCATTGCGCATTTTGTATTTAATCCCGA
This sequence comes from Schistocerca nitens, assembly GCF_023898315.1. NCBI lineage: Eukaryota > Metazoa > Arthropoda > Insecta > Orthoptera > Acrididae > Schistocerca > Schistocerca nitens. The sequence continues at coordinate 34,138,256 of NC_064624.1, read as the reverse complement.
TCAATTTCTGTGTTTCATATTCAATGTGAAGGTCCAAGGGATACAATAAACCTGCACCGGTGCATGGGAAGCTAATGCTGGTCTCCCAGGAGCCACTCAAAGCACAAACTCTTAGAAGATTAACTCTTCTTGTACTTAAGATGGCATTGTCCCTTTTGTATTCAATCCCGATACAATTTCTGTGTTGCATGGTCCATGTGAAGGTCCAAGGGATACAGTAAACCCGCACTGGTCCATCGGAGGCTAATACTGGTCTCCCAGGTGCGGCTCAAAGCACAAACTCCTAGAAGATTCACTCTTCTTGTACTTAAGTCGGCATTGTGACTTTTGTATTTAATCCCGATGGAATTTCTGTGTTTCATGGTCAATGTGATGGTCCAAGGGATACAATAAACCTGCACTGGTGCATCGGAAGCTAATACTGGACTCCCAGAAGCCGCTCAAAGCACAAACTCTTAGAAGATTCACTCTTCTTGTACTTCAGTCGGCATTGTGCCTTTTGTATTTAATCCCGATGCAATTTCGGTGTTTCATGATAAATGTGAAAGTCCAAGGGATACAATAAACCTGCAATGGTGCATCGGAAGCTAATACTGGTCTCGCAGGAGCCGCGCAAAGCACAAACTCTTAGAAGATTCACTCTTCTTGTGCTTCAGTCGGCATTGTGCCTTTTGTATTTAATCCCGAAGCAATTTCTGTGTTTCATGGTCAATGTGAAGGTCCCAATGATACAATAAACCTGCACTGGTGCATCGGAAGCTAATACTGGTCTCCCAAGAGCCGCTCAAAGCACAAACTCTTAGAAGATTCACTCTTCTTGTACTTAGGTCGAATTTGTGCCTTTTGTATCCAATCCCGATACAATTTCTCTTTTTCTTGGTCAATGTGAAGGTCCAAGGGATACTAAAACCAGCACTGCTGCATCGGAAATTAATACTGGTCTTCCAGGAGCCGCTCAAAGCACAAACTCTTAGAGGATTCACTGTTCTTGTACTTCAGTCGGCAGTGTGCCTTTTGTATTTAATCCCGATGCAATTTCTGTGTTTCACGGTCAATGTGAAGGTCCAAGGGATACAATAAAACTGCACTGATGCATCGGAAGCTAATACTGGTCTCCCAGGAGCCGCTCAAAGCACAAACTCTTAGAAGATTCACTCTTCTTGTACTTCAGTCGGCATTGTGCCTTTTGTACTTAATCCCGATGCAAATTATGTGTTTCATGGTCAATGTGAAGGTCCAAGGGATACAATAAACCTGCTCTGGTGCACCGGAATCTAATACCGGTCTCCCAGGAGCCGCTCAAAGCACAAACTCTTGGAAGATTCACTCTTCTTGTACTTCCGTCGGCATTGTGCCTTTTGTATTTAATCCCGATGCAATTTCTGTGTTTCATGGTCAATGTGAAGGTCTAAGGGATACCATAAACCTGCACTGGTGCATCGGGAGCTAATACTGGTCCCCCCGGAGCCGCTCAAAGCAGAAACTGTTAGAAGATTCACTCTTCTTGTACTTAAGTCTGCATTGTGCCTTTTGTATTTAATCCCGATGCAATTTCTGTATTTCATGGTCAATGTGAAGGTCCAAGGGATACAATACACCTCCACTGGTGCATCGGAAGCTAATACTGGTCTCCCAGGAGCCGTTCAAAGCACAAACTCTTAGAAGATTCACTCTTCTTGTACTTCAGTCGGCATTGTGCCTTTTGTATTTAATCCCGATGCATTTTCTGTGTTTCATGGTCAATGTGAAGGTCCAAGGGATACAATAAACCTGCACTCGGGCATCGGAAGCTAATACTGGTCTCCCAGGAGCCGCTCATAGCACAAACTCTTAGAAGATTCACTCTTCTTGTACTTCAGTCGGCATTGTGCCTTTTGTATTCAATCCCGATACAATTTCTGGGTTTCATGGTCAATGTGAAGGTCCAAGGGTTGCAGTAAACCTGCACTGGTGCATCGGAATGTAATACTGGTCTCCCAGGAGCCGCTCAAAGCACAAACTCTTAGAAGATTCACTCTTCTTGTACTTCAGTCGGCATTGTGCCTTTTGTATTCAATCCCGATACAATTTCTGGGTTTCATGGTCAATGTGAAGGTCCAAGGGATACAATAAACCTGCACTGGTGCATCGGAAGCTACTACTGGTCTCCCAGGAGCCGCTCAAACACAAACTCTTAGAAGATTCACTCTTCTTGTACTTCAGTTGGCATTGTACGTTTTTGTATTTAAGCCCGATGCAATTTCTGTGTTTCATGGTGAATGTGAAGGTCCAAGGGATACAGTAAACCTGCACTGGTGCATCGGAATCTAATACTGGTCTCCCAGGAGCCGCTCAAAGAACAAACTCTTAGAAGATTCACTCTTCTTGTACTTCAGTCGGCATTGAGCGTTTTGTAATTAATCCCGCTGCAATTTCTGTGTTTCATGGTCATTGTGAAGGTCCAAGGGATACAGTAAACCTGCACTGGTGCATCGGAATCTAATACTGTTCTCCCAGGAGCCCCTCAAAGCACAAACTCTTAGAAGATTCACTCTTCTTGTACTTCAGTCGGCATTGTGCTTTTGTATTTAATCCCGATGCAATTTCTGTGTTTCATGGTCAATGTGAAGGTCCAAGGGATACAATAAACCTGCACTGGTGCATCGGAAGCTAATACAGGTCTCCCAGGAGCCGCTCAAAGCACAAACTCTTCGAAGATTCACTCTTCTTGTACTTCAGTTGGCTTTGTGCTTTTGTATTCAATCCCGATACAATTTCTGTGTTTCATGGTCAATGTGAAGGTCCAAGGGATACAATAATCCTGCACTGGTGCATCGGAAGCTACTACTGGTCTCCCAGGAGCCGCTCAAAGCACAAACTCTTAGAAGATTAACTCTTCTTGTACTTAAGATGGCATTGTCCATTTTGTATTCAATCCCGATACAATTTCTGTGTTGCATGGTCCATGTGAAGGTCCAAGGGATACAGTAAACCCGCACTGGTCCATCGGAGGCTAATACTGGTCTCCCAGGAGCGGCTCAAAGCACAAACTCCTAGAAGATTCACTCTTCTTGTACTTAAGTCGGCATTGTGACTTTTGTATTTAATCCCGATGCAATTTCTGTGTTTCATGGTCAATGTGAAGGTCCAAGTGATACAATACAGCTGCACTGGTGCATCGGAAGCTAATACTGGTCTCCCAGTAGCCGCTCAAAGCACAAACTCTTAGAAGATTCACTCTTCTTGTACTTAAGTCGAATTTGTGCCTTTTGTATCCAATCCCGATACAATTTCTCTGTTTCATGGTCAATGTGAAGGTCCAAGGGATACTAAAACCTGCACTGCTGCATCGGAAGCTAATACTGGTCTTCCAGGAGCCGCTCAAAGCACAAACTCTTAGAGGATTCACTGTTCTTGTACTTCAGTCGGCAGTGGGCCTTTTGTGTTTAATCCCGATGCAATTTCTGTGTTTCATGGTCAATGTGAAGGTCCAAGGGATACAATAAACCTGCACTGGTGCATCGGAAGCTAATAGTGGTCACCCAGGAGCCGCTCAAAGCACAAACTCTTAGAAGATTCACTCTTCTTGTACTTCAGTCGGCATTGTGACTTTTGTATTCAATCCCGATACAATTTCTGTGTTTCATGGTCGATGTGAAGGTCCAAGGGATACAATAAACCTGCACTGGTGCATCGGAAGCTAATACTGCTCTCCCAGGAGCCGCTCAAAGCACAAACTCTTAGAAGATTCACTCTTCTTGTACTTCTGTCGGCATTGTGCCTTTTGTACTTAATCCCGATGAAATTTCTGTGTTTCATGGTCAATGTGAAGGTCCAAGGGATACAATAAACCTGCACTGGTGCATCGGAAGCTAATACTGGTCTCCCAGGAGCCGCTCAAAGCACAAACTCTTAGAAGATTCACTCTTCTTGTACTTCCGTCGGCATTGTGCCTTTTGTATTTAATCCCGATGCAATTTCTGTGTTTCATGGTCAATGTGAAGGTCTAAGGGATACCATAAACCTGCACTGGTGCATCGGGAGATAATACTGGTCCCCCCGGAGCCGCTCAAAGCAGAAACTGTTAGAAGATTCACTCTTCTTGTACTTAAGTCGGCATTGTGCCTTTTGTATTTAATCCCGATCAATTTCTGTGTTTCATATCCAATGTGAAGATCAAAGGGATACAGTAAAGCTGCTCTGGTGCATCGGAATCTAATACTGGTCTCCCAGGAGCCACTCAAAGCACAAACTCTTTGAAGATTCACTCTTCTTGTAATTCAGTCGGCATTGTACCTTTTGTATTCAATCCCAATACAATTTCTGTGTTTCATGGTCAATGTGAAGGTCCAAGGGATACAAAAAACCTGCACTGGTGCATCGGAAGCTAATACTGGTCACCCAGGAGCCGCTCAAAGCACAAACTCTTACAAAATTCACTCTTTTTGTACTTAAGTCGTCATTGTGCCTATTGTAATTAATCCCGATGCATTTTCTGTGTTTCATGGTCAATGTGAAGGTCCAAGGGATACAGTAAACCTGCACTGGTGTATCGGAATCTAATACTGGTCTCCCAGGAGCCGCTCAAAGCACAAACTCGTAGAAGATTAACTCTTCTTGTACTTAAGATGGCATTGTCCCTTTTGTATTCAATCCCGATACAATTTCTGTGTTTCATGGTCCATGTGAAGGTCCAAGGGATACAGTAAACCCGCACTGGTCCATCGGAGGCTAATACTGGTCTCCCAGGAGCGGCTCAAAGCACAAACTCCTAGAAGATTCACTCTTCTTGTACTTAAGTCGGCATTGTGCCTATTGTATTTAATCCCGATGCAATTTCTGTGTTTCATGGTCATTGTGAGGGTCCAAGGGATACAATAAACCTGCATTGGTGCATCGGAAGCTAATACTGGACTCCCAGAAGCCGTTCAAAGCACAAACTCTTAGAAGATTCACTCTTCTTGTACTTCAGTCGGCATTGTGCATTTTTGTATTTAATCCCGATGCAATTTCTGTCTTTCATGGTCAATGTGAAAGTCCAAGGGATACAATAAACCTGCACTGGTGCATCGGAAGCTAATACTGGTCTCGCAGGAGCAGCACAAAGCACAAATTCTTAGAAGATTCACTCTTCTTGTACTTCAGTGGGCATTGTGCCTTTTGTATTTAATCCCGATGCAATTTCTGTGTTTCATGGTCAATGTGAAGGTCCAAGGGATACAACAAACCTCCACTGGTGCATCGGAAGCTAATACTGGTCTCCCAGGAGCCGCTCAAAGCACAAACTCGTAGAAGATTAACTCTTCTTGTACTTAAGATGGCATTGTCCCTTTTGTATTCAATCCCGATACAATTTCTGTGTTTCATGAAACATGTGAAGGTCCAAGGGATACAGTAAACCCGCACTGGTCCATCGGAGGCTAATACTGGTCTCCCAGGAGCGGCTCAAAGCACAAACTCCTAGAAGATTCACTCTTCTTGTACATCAGTCGGCATTGTGCCTTTTGTATTTAATCCCGATGCAATTTCTGTGTTTCATGGTCAATCTGAAGGTCCAAGGGATACAAAAAACCTGCACTGGTGCATCGGAAGCTAATACTGGTCTCCCAGGAGCCGCTCAAAGCACAAACTCTTAGAAGATTCACTCTTCTGGTACTTAAGTCGAATTTGTGCCTTTTGTATTCAATCCCGATACAATTTCTCTGTTTGATGGTCAATGTGAAGGTCCAAGGGATACTAAAACCGGCACTGCTGCATCGGAAGCTATTACTGGTCTTCCAGGAGCCGCTCAAAGCACAAACTCTTAGAGGATTCACTGTTTTTGTACTTCAGTCGGCAGTGTGCCTTTTGTATTTAATCCCGATGCAAATTGTGTGTTTCATGGTCAATGTGAGGGTCCAAGGGATACAATAAACCTGCACTGGTGCATCGGAAGCTAATACTGGTCTCCCAGGAGCCGCTCAAAGCACAAATCTTAGAAGATTCACTCTTCTTGTACTTAAGTCGGCGTTGTGCATTTTGTATTTAATCCCGATGCAATTTCTGTGTTTCATGGTCAATGTGAAGGTCGAAGGGATACAATAAACCTGCACTGGTGCATCGGAAGCTAATACTGGTCACCCAGGAGCCGCTCAAAGCACAAAAACTTAGAAAATTCACTCTTCTTGTCCTTAAGTCGGCATTGTGCCTATTGTATTTAATCCCGATGCATTTTCTGTGTTTCATGGTCAATGTGAAGGCCAAGGGATACAGTAAACCTGCACTGGTGCATCGGAATCTAATACTGGTCTCCCAGGAGCCGCTCAAAGCACAAACTCTTAGAAGATTCACTCTTCTAGTACTTCAGTCGGCATTGTGCCTTTTGTATTTAATCCCGATGCAATTTCTGTGTTTCATGGTCAATGTGAAGGTCCAAGGGATACAGTAAACTGCACTGGTGCATCGGAATCTAATACTGGTCTCCCAGGAGCCGCTCAAAGCACAAACTCTTAGAAGATTCACTCTTCTTGTACTTCAGTCGGCATTGTGCCTTTTGTATTTAATCCCGATGCAATTTCTGTGTTTCATGGTCAATGTGAAGGTCCAAGGGATACAGTAAACTAAACTGGTGCATCCGAATCTAATACTGGTCTCCCAGGAGCCGCTCAAAGCACAAACTCTTAGAAGATTCACTCTTCATGTACTTCAGTCGGCATTGCGCATTTTGTATTTAATCCCGATCAATTTCTGTGTTTCATATTCAATGTGAAGGTCCAAGGGATACAATAAACCTGCACCGGTGCATCGGAAGCTAATACTGGTCTCCCAGGAGCCGCTCACAGCACAAACTCTTAGAAGATTAACTCTTCTTGTACTTAAGATGGCATTGTCCCTTTTGTATTCAATCTCGATACAATTTCTGTGTTACATGGTCCATGTGAAGGTCCAAGGGATACAGTAAACCCGCACTGGTCCATCGGAGGCTAATACTGGTCTCCCAGGAGCGGCTCAAAGCACAAACTCCTAGAAGATTCACTCTTCTTGTACTTAAGTCGGCATTGTGACTTTTGTATTTAATCCCGATGCAATTTCTGTGTTTCATGGTCAATGTGAGGGTCCAAGGGATACAATAAACCTGCACTGGTGCATCGGAAGCTAATACTGGACTCCCAGAAGCCGCTCAAAGCACAAACTCTTAGAAGATTCACTCTTCTTGTACTTCAGTCGGCATTGTGCCTTTTGTATTTAATCCCGATGCAATTTCTGTGTTTCATGGTGAATGTGAAGGTCCAAGGGATACAGTAAACTGCACTGGTGCATCGGAATCTAATACTGGTCTCCCAGGAGCCGCTCAAAGCACAAACTCTTAGAAGATTCACTCTTCTTGTACTTCAGTCGGCATTGTGCCTTTAGTATTTAATCCCGATGCAATTTCTGTGTTTCATGGTCAATGTGAAGGTCCAAGGGATACAGTAAACTAAACTGGTGCATCCGAATCTAATACTGGTCTCCCAGGAGCCGCTCAAAGCACAAACTCTTAGAAGATTCACTCTTCATGTACTTCAGTCGGCATTGCGCATTTTGTATTTAATCCCGATCAATTTCTGTGTTTCATATTCAATGTGAAGGTCCAAGGGATACAATAAACCTGCACCGGTGCATCGGAAGCTAATACTGGTCTCCCAGGAGCCGCTCAAAGCACAAACTCTTAGAAGATTAACTCTTCTTGTACTTAAGATGGCATTGTCCCATTTGTATTCAATCCCGATACAATTTCTGTGTTGCATGGTCCATGTGAAGGTCCAAGGGATACAGTAAACCCGCACTGGTCCATCGGAGGCTAATACTGGTCTCCCAGGAGCGGCTCAAAGCACAAACTCCTAGAAGATTCACTCTTCTTGTACTTAAGTCGGCATTGTGACTTTTGTATTTAATCCCGATGCAATTTCTGTGTTTCATGGTCAATGTGAGGGTCCAAGGGATACACTAAACCTGCACTGGTGCATCGGAAGCTAATACTGGTCTCGCAGGAGCCGCACAAAGCACAAACTGTTAGAAGATTCTCTCTTCTTGTACTTCAGTCGGCATTGTGCCTTTTGTATTTAATCCCGAAGCAATTTCTGTGTTTCATGGTCAATGCGAAGGTCCAAGTGATAACATTAAACCTGCACTGGTGCATCGGAAGCTAATACTGGTCTCCCAGGAGCCGCTCACAGCACAAACTCTTAGAAGATTCACTCTTCTTGTACTTAAGTCGTCATTGTGCCTTTTGTGTTTAATCCCGATGCAATTTCTGTGTTTCATGGTCAATGTGAAGGTCCAAGGGATACAATAAACCTGCAATGGTGCATCGTAACCTAATACTGGTCTCCCAGGAGCCGCTCAAAGCACAAACTCTTAGAAGATTCACTCTTCTTGTACTTCAGTCGGCATTGTGCCATTTGTATTCAATCCCGATACAATTTCTGTGTTTCATGGTCAATGTGAAGGTCCAAGGTTTGCAGTAAACCTGCACTGGTGCATCGGAAGCTAATACTGGTCTCCCACGAGCCGCTCAAAGCACAAACTCTTAGAAGATTCACTCTTCTTGTACTTCAGTCGGCGTTGTGCCATTTGTACTTAATCCCGATGCAATTTCTGTGTTTCATGGTCAATGTGAAGGTCCAAGGAATACAATAAACCTGCACTCGTGCATCGGAAGCTAATACTGGTCTCCCAGGAGCCGCTCAAAGCACAAACTCTTAGAAAATTCACTCTTCTTTTACTTAAGTCAGCATTGTGCCTATTGTATTTAATCCCGATGCAATTTCTGTGTTTCATGGTCAATGTGAAGGTCCAAGGGATACAATAAACCTGCAATGCTGCATCGGAAGCTAATACTGGTCTTCCAGGAGCCGCTCAAAGCACAAACTCTTAGGGGATTAACTGTTCTTGTACTTCAGTCAGCAGTGTGCCTTTTGTGTTTAATCCCGATGCAATTTCTGTGTTTCATGGTCAATGTGAAGGTCCAAGGGATACAATAAACCTGCACTGGTGCATCGGAAGCTAATACTGGTCTCCCAGGAGCCGCTCAAAGCACAAACTCGTAGAAGATTCACTCTTCTTGTACTTCAGTCGGCATTGTGCCTTTTGTATTCAATCCCGATACAATTTCTGTGTTTCATGGCCAATGTGAAGGTCCAAGGGATACAATTAACCTGCACTGGTGCATCGGAAGCTAATACCTCCCCCCGGAGCCGCTCAAAGCAGAAACTGTTAGAAGATTCACTCTTCTTGTACTTAAGTCGGCATTGTGCCTTTTGTATTCAATCCCGATACAATTTCTGGGTTTCATGGTCAATGTGAAGGTCCAAGGGTTGCAGTAAACTAAACTGGTGCATCCGAATCTAATACTGGTCTCCCAGGAGCCGCTCAAAGCACAAACTCTTAGAAGATTCACTCTTCTTGTACTTCAGTCGGCAATGTGCAATTTTTATTTAATCCCGATGCAATTTCTGTGTTTCATGGTCAATGTGAAGGTCCAAGGGATACAGTAAACTAAACTGGTGCATCCGAATCTAATACTGGTCTCCCAGGAGCCGCTCAAAGCACAAACTCTTAGAAGATTCACTCTTCATGTACTTCAGTCGGCATTGCGCATTTTGTATTTAATCCCGATCAATTTCTGTGTTTCATATTCAATGTGAAGGTCCAAGGGATACAATAAACCTGCACCGGTGCATCGGAAGCTAATACTGGTCTCCCAGGAGCCGCTCAAAGCACAAACTCTTAGAAGATTAACTCTTCTTGTACTTAAGATGGCATTGTCCCTTTTGTATTCAATCCCGATACAATTTCTGTGTTGCATGGTCCATGTGAAGGTCCAAGGGATACAGTAAACCCGCACTGGTCCATCGGAGGCTAATACTGGTCTCCCAGGAGCCGCTCAAAGCACAAACTCTTAGAAGATTCACTCTTCCTGTACTTCAGTTGGCATTGTACGTTTTGTATTTAATCCCGATGCAATTTCTGTAATTCATGGTTAATGTGAAGGTCTAAGGGATTCAGTAAACCTGCACTGGTGCATCGGAATGTAATACTGGTCTCCCAGGAGCCGCTCAAAGCACAAACTCTTAGAAGATTCACTCTTCTTGTACTTCAGTCGGCAATGTGCATTTTGTATTTAATCCCGATGCAATTTCTGTGTTTCATGGTCAATGTGAAGGTCCAAGGGATACAATAAACCTGCACTGGTGCATCGGAAGCTAATACTGGTCTCCCAGGAGCCGCTCAAAGCACAAACTCTTAGAAGATTCACTCTTCTTGTACTTCAGTTGGCATTGTACGTTTTTGTATTTAAGCCCGATGCAATTTCTGTGTTTCATGGTCAATGTGAATGTCCAAGGGATACAGTAAACCTGCACTGGTGTATCTAAATCTAATACTGGTCTCCCAGGAGCCGCTCAAAGCAAAAACTCTTAGAAGATTGACTCTTCTTGTACTTCAGTCGGCATTGTGCATTTTGTATTTAATCCCGATGCAATTTCTGTGTTTCATGGTCAATGTGAAGGTCCAAGGGATATAATAAAACTGCACTGGTGCATCGGAAGCTAATACTGGTCTTCCAGGAGCCGCTCAAAGCACAAACTCTTAGAAGATTCACTCTATTTGTACTTCAGTCGGCATTGAGCCTTCTGTAATTAATCTCGCTGCAATTTCTGTGTTTCATGGTCAATGTGAATGTCCAAGGGGTACAGTAATCCTGCACTGGTGCATCGGAATCTAATACTGGTCTCCCAGGAGCCCCTCAAAGCGAAAACTCTTAGAAGATTCACTCTTCTTGTACTTCAGTCGGCATTGTGCCTTTTGTATTTAATCCCGATGCAATTTCTGTGTTTCATGGTCAATGTGAAGGTCCAAGGGATACAATAAACCTGCACTGGTGCATCGGAAGCTAATACAGGTCTCCCAGGAGCCGCTCAAAGCACAAACTCTTAGATGATTCACTCTTCTTGTACTTCAGTCGACTTTGTGATTTTGTATTCAATCCCGATACAATTTCTGTGTTTCATGGACAATGTGAAGGTCCAAGGGATACAGTAAACTTGCACTGGTGCATCGGAATCTCATTCTAGACTCCCAGGAGCCGCTCAAAGCCCAAACTCTTAGAAGATTCACTCTTCTTGTACTTAAGTCGGCATTGTGCCTTTTGTATTTAATCCCGATGGAATTTCTGTGTTTCATGGTCGATGTGAAGGTACAAGGGATACAGTAAACCTGTACTGGTGCAACGAAAGCTAATACTGGTTTCCCAGGAGCCGCTCAAAGAAGAAACTCTTAGAAGATTCACTCTTCTTGTACTTCAGTCGGCATTGTGAATTTTGTATTTAATCCCGATGCAATTTCTGTGTTTCATGGTCAATGTGAAGGTCCAAGGGATGCAATAAACCTGCACTGGTGCATCGGAAGCTAATACTGGTCTCCCAGGAGCCGCTCAAAGCACAAACTCTTAGAAGATTCACTCTTCTTGTACTTCAGTCGGCATTGTGCCTTTTGTATTTAATCACGATGCAATTTCTGTGTTTCATGGTCAATGTGAAGGTCCAAGGGATACAATAAACCTGCACTGGTGCATCGGAAGCTAATACTGGTCTCCCAGGAGCCGCTCATAGCACAAACTCTTAGAAGATTAACTCTTCGTGTACTTCAGTCGGCATTGTGCCTTTTGTATTCAATCCCGATACAATTTCTGGGTTTCATGGTCAATGTGAAGGTCCAAGGGTTGCAGTAAACCTGCACTGGTGCATCGGAACCTAATACTGGTCTCCCAGGAGCCGCTGAAAGAACAAACTCTTAGAAGATTCACTCTTCCTGTACTTCAGTTGGCATTGTACCTTATGTATTTAATCCCGATGCAATTTCTGTGTTTCATGGTCAATGTGAAGGTCCAAGGGATACAATAAACCTGCACTGGTGCATCGGAAGCTAATACTGGTCTCCCAGGAGCCGCTGAAAGCACAAACTCTTAGAAGATTCAATCTTCTTGTACTTCAGTCGGCATTGTGCCTTTTGTATTCAATCCCGATACAATTTCTGGGTTTCATGGTCAATGTGAAGGTCCAAGGGATACAATAAACCTCCACTGGTGCATCGGAAGCTAATACTGGTATCCCAGGAGCCGCTCAAAGCACAAACTCTTAGAAGATTCACTCTTCTTGTACTTCAGTTGGCATTGTACGTTTTTGTATTTAAGCACGATGCAATTTCTGTGTTTCATGGTCAATGTGAAGGTCCAAGGGATACAGTAAACCTGCACTGGTGCATCGAAATCTAATACTGGTCTCCCAGGAGCCGCTCAAAGCACAAACTCTTAGAAGATTCACTCTTCTTGTACTTAAGTCGGCATTGTGCCTTTTGTATGTAATCCCGATGGAATTTCTGTGTTTCATGGTCAATGTGAAGGTCCAAGGGATACAGTAAACCTGTACTGGTGCAACGAAAGCTAATACTGGTCTCCCAGGAGCCGCTCAAAGAACAAACTCTTAGAAGAATCACTCTTATTGTACTTCAGTCGGCATTGTGCCTTTTGTATTTAATCCCGATGCAATTTCTGTGTTTCATGGTCAATGTGAAGGTCCAAGGGATGCAATAAACCTGCACTGGTGCATCGGAAGCTAATACTGGTCTCCCAGGAGCCGATCAAAACACAAACTCTTAGAAGATTCACTCTTCTTGTACTTCAGTCGGCATTGTGCCTTTTGTATTTAATCCCGATGCAAATTCTGTGTTTCATGGTCAATGTGAAGGTCCAAGGGATACAATAAACCTGCACTGGTGCATCGGAAGCTAATACTGGTCACCCAGGAGCTGCTAAAAGCACAAACTCTTAGAAGATTCACTCTTCTTGTACTTAAGTCGGCACTGTGCCTTTTGTATTTAATCCCGATGCGATTCCTGTGTTTCATGGTCAATGTGAAAGTCCAAGGGATACAATAAACCTGCACTGGTGCATCGGAAGCTAATACTGGTCTCCCAGGAGACGCTCAAAGCACAAACTCTTAGAAGATTCACTCTTCTTGTACTTCTGTCGGCATTGTGCCTTTTGTATTTAATCCCAATGCAATTTCTGTGTTTCATGGTCAATGTGAAGGTCCAAGGGATACAATAAACCTGCACTGGTGCATCGGAAGCTAATACTGGTCTTCCAGGAGCCGCTCAAAGCACAAACTCTTAGAAGATTCACTCTTCTTGTACGTCAGTCGGCATTTTGCTTTTTGTACTCAATCCCGATACAATTTCTGTGTTTCATGGTCAATGTGAAGGTCCAAGGGATGGAGTAAAACTGCACTGGTGCATCGGAAGCTAATACTGGTCTCCCAGGAGCCGCTCAAAGCACAATCTCTTAGAAGATTAACTCTTCTTGTACTTCAGTCGGCATTGTGCCTTTTGTTTTTAATCCCGATGCAATTTCTGTGTTTCATGGTCAATGTGAAAGTCCAAGGGATACAATAAACCTGCACTGGTGCATCGAAAGCTAATACTGGTCTCCCAGGAGCCGCTCAAAGCACAAACTCTTAGAAGATTCACTCTTCTTGTACTTATGTCGGCGTTGTGCTTTTTGTATTTAATCCCGATGCAATTTCTGTGTTTCATGGTCAATGTGAAGGTCCAAGGGATACAATTAACCTGCACTGGTGCATCGGAAGCTAATACTGGTCTCCCACGAGCCGCTCAAATCACAAACTCTTAGAAGATTCACTCTTCTTGTACTTCAGTCGGCATTGTGCCTTTTGTATTTAATCCCGATGCAAATTCTGTGTTTCATGGTCAATGTGAAGGTCCAAGGGATACAATAAACCTGCACTGGTGCAACGGAATCTAATACTGGTCTCCCAGGAGCCGCTCAAAGCACAAACTCTTAGAAGATTCACTCTTCTTGTACTTTAGTCGGCATTGTGCATTTTGTATTTAATCCCTATGCAATTTCTGTGTTTCATGGTCAATGTGAAGGTCTAAGGGATACAATAAACCTGCACTGGTGCATCGGAAGCTAATACTGGTCCCCCCCCCCCCCCAGGGCCGCTCTAAGCACAAACTCTTAGAAGATTCACTCTTCTTGTACTTCAGTCGGCATTGTGCCTTTTGTATTTAATCCCGATGCAATTTCTGTGTTTCATGGTCAATGTGAAGGTCCAAGGGATACAATAAACCTGCAATGGTGCATCGGAAGCTAATACTGGTCTCCCAGGGGCCGCTCAAAGCACAAATTCTTAGAAGATTCACTCTTCTTGCACTTCAGTCGGCATTGTGCCTTTTGTATTTAATACCGATGCAATTTCTGTGTTTCATGGTCAATGTGAAGGTCCAAGGGATACAATAAACCTGCACTGGTGCATCGGAATCTAATACTGGTCTCCCAGGAGCCGCTCAAAGCACAAACTCTTAGAAGATTCACTCTTCTTGAACTTCAGTCGGCATTGTGCCTTTTGTATTCAATCCCGATACAATTTCTGGGTTTCATGGTCAATGTGAAGGTCCAAGGGTAGCAGTAAACCTGCACTGGTGCATCGGAACCTAATACTGGTCTCCCAGGAGCCGCTGAAAGAACAAACTCTTAGAAGATTCACTCTTCCTGTACTTCAGTTGGCATTGTACCTTATGTATTTAATCCCGATGCAATTTCTGTAATTCATGGTCAATGTGAAGGTCCAAGGGATCCAGTAAACCTGCACTGATGCATCGGAATCTAATACTGGTCTCCCAGGAGCCGCTCAAAGCACAAACTCTTAGAAGATTCACTCTTCTTGTACTTCAGTCGGCAATGTGTATTTTGTATTTAATCCCGATGCAATTTCTTTGTTTCATGGTCAATGTGAAGGTCCAAGGGATACAAAAAACCTGCACTGGTGCATCGGAAGCTAATACTGGTCTCCCAGGAGCCGCTCAAAGCACAAACTCTTAGAAGATTCAATCTTCTTGTACTTCAGTCGGCATTGTGCCTTTTGTATTCAATTCCGATACAATTTCTGGGTTTCATGGTCAATGTGAAGGTCCAAGGGATACAATAAACCTGCACTGGTGCATCGGAATCTAATACTGGTCTCCCAGGAGCCGCTCAAAGCACAAAGTCTTAGAAGATACACTCTTCTTGTACTTCAGTCGGCATTGTGCCTTTTGTAATTAATCCCGCTGCAATTTCTGTGTTTCATGGTCAATGTGAAGGTCCAAGGGATACAGTAAACCTGCACTGGTGCAACGGAATGTAATACTGGTCTCCCAGGAGCCCCTCAAAGCACAAACTCTTAGAAGATTCACTCTTCTTGTACTTCAGTCGGCATTGTGCCTTTTGTATTTAATGCCGATGCAATTTCTGTGTTTCATGGTCAATGTGAAGGTCCAAGGGATACAATGAACCTGCAGTGGTGCATCGGAAGCTAATACAGGTCTCCCAGGAGCCGCTCAAAGCACAAACTCTTAGAAGATTCACTCTTCTTGTACTTAAGTCGGCATTGTGCCTTTTGTATTCAATCCCGATACAATTTCTGTGTTTCATGGTCAATGTGAAGGTCCAAGGGATACAGTATACCTGCACTGGTGCATCGGAATCTCATTCTAGTCTCCCAGAGCCGCTCAAAGCACAAACTCTTAGACGATTCACTCTTCTTGTACTTAAGTCGGCATTGTGCCTTTTGTATTTAATCCCGATGGAATTTCTGTGTTTCATGGTCAATGTGAAGGTCCAAGGGATACAGTAAACCTGTACTGGTGCAACGAAAGCTAATACTGGTCTCCCAGGAACCGCTCAAAGAACAAATTCTTAGAAGATTCACTCTTCTTGTACTTCAGTCGGCATTGTGCCTTTTGTATTTAATCCCGATGCAATTTCTGTGTTTCATGGTCAATGTGAAGGTCCAAGGGATGCAATAACCCTTCACTGGTGCATCGGAAGCTAATACTGGTCTCCCAGGAGCCGATCAAAGCACAAACTCTTAGAAGATTCACTCTTCTTGTACTTCAGTCGGCATTGTGCCTTGTGTATTTAATCCCGATGCAAATTCTGTGTTTCATGGTCAATGTGAAGGTCCAAGGGATACAATAAACCTGCACTGGTGCATCGGAAGCTAATACTGGTCTTCCAGGAGCCGCTCAAAGCACAAACTCTTAGAAGATTCACTCTTCTTGTACTTCAGTCGGCATTTTGCCTTTTGTACTCAATCCCGATACAATTTCTGTGTTTCATGGTCAATGTGAAGGTCCAAGGGATGGAGTAAAACTGCACTGGTGCATCGGAAGCTAATACTGGTCTCCCAGGAGC
This sequence comes from Schistocerca nitens, assembly GCF_023898315.1. NCBI lineage: Eukaryota > Metazoa > Arthropoda > Insecta > Orthoptera > Acrididae > Schistocerca > Schistocerca nitens. The sequence continues at coordinate 34,122,004 of NC_064624.1, read as the reverse complement.
CGCTCAAAGCACAAACTCTTAGAAGATTCACTGTTCTTGTACTTCAGTCGGCATTGTGCCCTTTGTATTTAATTCCGATGCAACTTCTGTGTTTCATGGTCAATGTGAAGGTCCAAGGGATACAATAAACCTGCACTGGTGCATCGGAAGCTAATACTGGTCTCCCAGGAGCCGCTCAAAGCACAAACTCTTAGAAGATTCACTCTTCCTGTACTTCAGTCGGCATTGTGCATTTTGTATTTAATCCCGATGCAAATTCTGTGTTTCATGGTCAATGTGAAGGTCCAAGGGATACAATAAACCTGCACTGGTGCATCGGAAGCTAATACTGGTCTCCCAGGAGCCGCTCAAAGCACAAACTCTTAGAAGATTCACTCTTCTTGTACGTATGTCGGCGTTGTGCCTTTTGTATTTAATCCCGATGCAATTTCTGTGTTTCATGGTCAATGTGAAGGTCCAAGGGATACAATAAACCTGCACTGGTGCATCGGAAGCTAATACTGGTCTCCCACGAGCCGCTCAAAGCACAAACTCTTAGAAGATTCACTCTTCTTGTACTTCAGTCGGCATTGTGCATTTTGTATTTAATCCCGATGCAATTTCTGTGTTTCATGGTCAATGTGAAGGTCCAAGGGATACAATAAACCTGCACTGGTGCATCGGAATCTAATACTGGTCTCCCAGGAGCCGCTCAAAGCACAAACTCTTAGAAGATTCACTCTTCTTGTACTTTAGTCGGCATTGTGCATTTTGTATTTAATCCCTATGCAATTTCTGTGTTCCATGGTCAATGTCAAGGTCTAAGGGATACAATAAACCTGCACTGGTGCATCGGAAGCTAATACTGGTCCCCCCCCAGGGCCGCTCTAAGCACAAACTCTTAGAAGTTTCACTCTTCTTGTACTTCAGTTGGCATTGTGCCTTTTGTATTTAATCCCGATGCAATTTCTGTGTTTCATGGTCAATGTGAAGGTCCAAGGGATACAATAAACCTGCACTGGTGCATCGGAAGCTAATACTGGTCTCCCAGGAGCCGCTCAAAGCACAAACTCTTAGAAAATTCACTCTTCTTTTACTTAAGTCGGCATTGTGCCTATTGTATTTAATTCCGATGCAATTTCTGTGTTTCATGGTCAATGTGAAGGTCCGTGGGATACAATAAACCTCCACTGGTGCGTCGGAAGCTAATACTGGTCTCCCAGGAGCCGCTCAAAGCACAAACTCTTAGAAGATTCACTCTTCTTGTACTTCAGTCGGCATTGTGCCTTTTGTATTTAATCCCGATGCAATTTCTGTGTTTATGGTCAATCTGAAGGTCCAAGGGATACAAAAAACATGCACTGGTGCATCGGAAGCTAATACTGGTCTCCCAGGAGCCGCTCAAAGCACAAACTCTTAGAAGATTCCCTCTTCTGGTACTTAAGTCGAATTTCTGCCTTTTGTATTCAGTCCCGATACAATTTCTCTGTTTCATGGTCAATGTGAAGGTCTAAGGGATACAATAAATCTGCACTGGTGCATCGGAAGCTAATACTGGTCCCCCCCCCCCCCAGGGCCGCTCTAAGCACAAACTCTTAGAAGATTCACTCTTCTTGTACTTCAGTCGGCATTGTGCCTTTTGTATTTAATCCCGATGCAATTTCTGTGTTTCATGGTCAATGTGAAGGTCCAAGGGATACAATAAACCTGCAATGGTGCATCGGAAGCTAATACTGGTCTCCCAGGGGCCGCTCAAAGCACAAACTCTTAGAAGATTCACTCTTCTTGTACTTCAGTCGGCATTGTGCCTTTTGTATTTAATACCGATGCAATTTCTGTGTTTCATGGTCAATGTGAAGGTCCAAGGGATACAATAAACCTGCACTGGTGCATCGGAATCTAATACTGGTCTCCCAGGAGCCGCTCAAAGCACAAACTCTTAGAAGATTCACTCATCTTGTACTTCAGTCGGCATTGTGCCTTTTGTATTCAATCCCGATACAATTTCTGGGTTTCATGGTCAATGTGAAGGTCCAAGGGTAGCAGTAAACCTGCACTGGTGCATCGGAACCTAATACTGGTCTCCCAGGAGCCGCTGAAAGAACAAACTCTTAGAAGATTCACTCTTCCTGTACTTCAGTTGGCAAATTACCTTATGTATTTAATCCCGATGCAATTTCTGTAATTCATGGTCAATGTGAAGGTCCAAGGGATCCAGTAAACCTGCACTGGTGCATCGGAATCTAATACTGGTCTCCCAGGAGCCGCTCAAAGCACAAACTCTTAGAAGATTCACTCTTCTTGTACTTCAGTCGGCAATGTGCATTTTGTATTTAATCCCGATGCAATTTCTTTGTTTCATGGTCAATGTGAAGGTCCAAGGGATACAAAAAACCTGCACTGGTGCATCGGAAGCTAATACTGGTCTCCCAGGAGCCGCTCAAAGCACAAACTCTTAGAAGATTCAATCTTCTTGTACTTCAGTCGGCAATGTGCATTTTGTATTTAATCCCGATGCAATTTCTTTGTTTCATGGTCAATGTGAAGGTCCAAGGGATACAAAAAACCTGCACTGGTGCATCGGAAGCTAATACTGGTCTCCCAGGAGCCGCTCAAAGCACAAACTCTTAGAAGATTCAATCTTCTTGTACTTCAGTCGGCATTGTGCCTTTTGTATTCAATTCCGATACAATTTCTGGGTTTCATGGTCAATGTGAAGGTCCAAGGGATACAATAAACCTGCACTGGTGCATCGGAATCTAATACTGGTCTCCCAGGAGCCGCTCAAAGCACAAAGTCTTAGAAGATACACTCTTCTTGTACTTCAGTCGGCATTGTGCCTTTTGTAATTAATCCCGCTGCAATTTCTGTGTTTCATGGTCAATGTGAAGGTCCAAGGGATACAGTAAACCTGCACTGGTGCATCGGAATGTAATACTGGTCTCCCAGGAGCCCCTCAAAGCACAAACTCTTAGAAGATTCACTCTTCTTGTACTTCAGTCGGCATTGTGCCTTTTGTATTTAATGCCGATGCAATTTCTGTGTTTCATGGTCAATGTGAAGGTCCAAGGGATACAATGAACCTGCAGTGGTGCATCGGAAGCTAATACAGGTCTCCCAGGAGCCGCTCAAAGCACAAACTCTTAGAAGATTCACTCTTCTTGTACTTAAGTCGGCATTGTGCCTTTTGTATTCAATCCCGATACAATTTCTGTGTTTCATGGTCAATGTGAAGGTCCAAGGGATACAGTATACCTGCACTGGTGCATCGGAATCTCATTCTAGTCTCCCAGAGCCGCTCAAAGCACAAACTCTTAGACGATTCACTCTTCTTGTACTTAAGTCGGCATTGTGCCTTTTGTATTTAATCCCGATGGAATTTCTGTGTTTCATGGTCAATGTGAAGGTCCAAGGGATACAGTAAACCTGTACTGGTGCAACGAAAGCTAATACTGGTCTCCCAGGAACCGCTCAAAGAACAAATTCTTAGAAGATTCACTCTTCTTGTACTTCAGTCGGCATTGTGCCTTTTGTATTTAATCCCGATGCAATTTCTGTGTTTCATGGTCAATGTGAAGGTCCAAGGGATGCAATAACCCTGCACTGGTGCATCGGAAGCTAATACTGGTCTCCCAGGAGCCGATCAAAGCACAAACTCTTAGAAGATTCACTCTTCTTGTACTTCAGTCGGCATTGTGCCTTGTGTATTTAATCCCGATGCAAATTCTGTGTTTCATGGTCAATGTGAAGGTCCAAGGGATACAATAAACCTGCACTGGTGCATCGGAAGCTAATACTGGTCTTCCAGGAGCCGCTCAAAGCACAAACTCTTAGAAGATTCACTCTTCTTGTACTTCAGTCGGCATTTTGCCTTTTGTACTCAATCCCGATACAATTTCTGTGTTTCATGGTCAATGTGAAGGTCCAAGGGATGGAGTAAAACTGCACTGGTGCATCGGAAGCTAATACTGGTCTCCCAGGAGCCGCTCAAAGCACAAACTCTTAGAAGATTCACTGTTCTTGTACTTCAGTCGGCATTGTGCCTTTTGTATTTAATCCCGATGCAATTTCTGTGTTTCATGGTCAATGTGAAGGTCCAAGGGATACAATAAACCTGCACTGGTGCATCGGAAGCTAATACTGGTCTCCCAGGAGCCGCTCAAAGCACAAACTCTTAGAAGATTCACTCTTCCTGTACTTCAGTCGGCATTGTGCATTTTGTATTTAATCCCGATGCAAATTCTGTGTTTCATGGTCAATGTGAAGGTCCAAGGGATACAATAAACCTGCACTGGTGCATCGGAAGCTAATACTGGTCTCCCAGGAGCCGCTCAAAGCACAAACTCTTAGAAGATTCACTCTTCTTGTACGTATGTCGGCGTTGTGCCTTTTGTATTTAATCCCGATGCAATTTCTGTGTTTCATGGTCAATGTGAAGGTCCAAGGGATACAATAAACCTGCACTGGTGCATCGGAAGCTAATACTGGTCTCCCACGAGCCGCTCAAAGCACAAACTCTTAGAAGATTCACTCTTCTTGTACTTCAGTCGGCATTGTGCATTTTGTATTTAATCCCGATGCAATTTCTGTGTTTCATGGTCAATGTGAAGGTCCAAGGGATACAATAAACCTGCACTGGTGCATCGGAATCTAATACTGGTCTCCCAGGAGCCGCTCAAAGCACAAACTCTTAGAAGATTCACTCTTCTTGTACTTTAGTCGGCATTGTGCATTTTGTATTTAATCCCTATGCAATTTCTGTGTTCCATGGTCAATGTCAAGGTCTAAGGGATACAATAAACCTGCACTGGTGCATCGGAAGCTAATACTGGTCCCCCCCCAGGGCCGCTCTAAGCACAAACTCTTAGAAGTTTCACTCTTCTTGTACTTCAGTTGGCATTGTGCCTTTTGTATTTAATCCCGATGCAATTTCTGTGTTTCATGGTCAATGTGAAGGTCCAAGGGATACAATAAACCTGCACTGGTGCATCGGAAGCTAATACTGGTCTCCCAGGAGCCGCTCAAAGCACAAACTCTTAGAAAATTCACTCTTCTTTTACTTAAGTCGGCATTGTGCCTATTGTATTTAATTCCGATGCAATTTCTGTGTTTCATGGTCAATGTGAAGGTCCGTGGGATACAATAAACCTCCACTGGTGCGTCGGAAGCTAATACTGGTCTCCCAGGAGCCGCTCAAAGCACAAACTCTTAGAAGATTCACTCTTCTTGTACTTCAGTCGGCATTGTGCCTTTTGTATTTAATCCCGATGCAATTTCTGTGTTTATGGTCAATCTGAAGGTCCAAGGGATACAAAAAACATGCACTGGTGCATCGGAAGCTAATACTGGTCTCCCAGGAGCCGCTCAAAGCACAAACTCTTAGAAGATTCCCTCTTCTGGTACTTAAGTCGAATTTCTGCCTTTTGTATTCAGTCCCGATACAATTTCTCTGTTTCATGGTCAATGTGAAGGTCTAAGGGATACAATAAATCTGCACTGGTGCATCGGAAGCTAATACTGGTCCCCCCCCCCCCCCCCCAGGGCCGCTCTAAGCACAAACTCTTAGAAGATTCACTCTTCTTGTACCTCAGTCGGCATTGTGCCTTTTGTATTTAATCCCGATGCAATTTCTGTGTTTCATGGTCAATGTGAAGGTCCAAGGGATACAATAAACCTGCAATGGTGCATCGGAAGCTAATACTGGTCTCCCAGGGGCCGCTCAAAGCACAAACTCTTAGAAGATTCACTCTTCTTGTACTTCAGTCGGCATTGTGCCTTTTGTATTTAATACCGATGCAATTTCTGTGTTTCATGGTCAATGTGAAGGTCCAAGGGATACAATAAACCTGCACTGGTGCATCGGAATCTAATACTGGTCTCCCAGGAGCCGCTCAAAGCACAAACTCTTAGAAGATTCACTCATCTTGTACTTCAGTCGGCATTGTGCCTTTTGTATTCAATCCCGATACAATTTCTGGGTTTCATGGTCAATGTGAAGGTCCAAGGGTAGCAGTAAACCTGCACTGGTGCATCGGAACCTAATACTGGTCTCCCAGGAGCCGCTGAAAGAACAAACTCTTAGAAGATTCACTCTTCCTGTACTTCAGTTGGCAAATTACCTTATGTATTTAATCCCGATGCAATTTCTGTAATTCATGGTCAATGTGAAGGTCCAAGGGATCCAGTAAACCTGCACTGGTGCATCGGAATCTAATACTGGTCTCCCAGGAGCCGCTCAAAGCACAAACTCTTAGAAGATTCACTCTTCTTGTACTTCAGTCGGCAATGTGCATTTTGTATTTAATCCCGATGCAATTTCTTTGTTTCATGGTCAATGTGAAGGTCCAAGGGATACAAAAAACCTGCACTGGTGCATCGGAAGCTAATACTGGTCTCCCAGGAGCCGCTCAAAGCACAAACTCTTAGAAGATTCAATCTTCTAGTACTTCAGTCGGCATTGTGCCTTTTGTATTCAATCCCGATACAATTTCTGGGTTTCATGGTCAATGTGAAGGTCCAAGGGATACAATAAACCTGCACTGGTGCATCGGAAGCTAATACTGGTCTCCCAGGAGCCGCTCAAAGCACAAACTCTTAGAAGATTCACTCTTCTTGTACTTTAGTCGGCATTGTGCATTTTGTATTTAATCCCTATGCAATTTTTGTGTTCCATGGTCAATGTCAAGGTCTAAGGGATACAATAAACCTGCACTGGTGCATCGGAAGCTAATACTGGTCCCCCCCCAGGGCCGCTCTAAGCACAAACTCTTAGAAGTTTCACTCTTCTTGTACTTCAGTTGGCATTGTGCCTTTTGTATTTAATCCCGATGCAATTTCTGTGTTTCATGGTCAATGTGAAGGTCCAAGGGATACAATAAACCTGCACTGGTGCATCGGAAGCTAATACTGGTCTCCCAGGAGCCGCTCAAAGCACAAACTCTTAGAAAATTCACTCTTCTTTTACTTAAGTCGGCATTGTGCCTATTGTATTTAATTCCGATGCAATTTCTGTGTTTCATGGTCAATGTGAAGGTCCGTGGGATACAATAAACCTCCACTGGTGCGTCGGAAGCTAATACTGGTCTCCCAGGAGCCGCTCAAAGCACAAACTCTTAGAAGATTCACTCTTCTTGTACTTCAGTCGGCATTGTGCCTTTTGTATTTAATCCCGATGCAATTTCTGTGTTTATGGTCAATCTGAAGGTCCAAGGGATACAAAAAACATGCACTGGTGCATCGGAAGCTAATACTGGTCTCCCAGGAGCCGCTCAAAGCACAAACTCTTAGAAGATTCCCTCTTCTGGTACTTAAGTCGAATTTCTGCCTTTTGTATTCAGTCCCGATACAATTTCTCTGTTTCATGGTCAATGTGAAGGTCTAAGGGATACAATAAATCTGCACTGGTGCATCGGAAGCTAATACTGGTCCCCCCCCCCCCCCCAGGGCCGCTCTAAGCACAAACTCTTAGAAGATTCACTCTTCTTGTACTTCAGTCGGCATTGTGCCTTTTGTATTTAATCCCGATGCAATTTCTGTGTTTCATGGTCAATGTGAAGGTCCAAGGGATACAATAAACCTGCAATGGTGCATCGGAAGCTAATACTGGTCTCCCAGGGGCCGCTCAAAGCACAAACTCTTAGAAGATTCACTCTTCTTGTACTTCAGTCGGCATTGTGCCTTTTGTATTTAATACCGATGCAATTTCTGTGTTTCATGGTCAATGTGAAGGTCCAAGGGATACAATAAACCTGCACTGGTGCATCGGAATCTAATACTGGTCTCCCAGGAGCCGCTCAAAGCACAAACTCTTAGAAGATTCACTCATCTTGTACTTCAGTCGGCATTGTGCCTTTTGTATTCAATCCCGATACAATTTCTGGGTTTCATGGTCAATGTGAAGGTCCAAGGGTAGCAGTAAACCTGCACTGGTGCATCGGAACCTAATACTGGTCTCCCAGGAGCCGCTGAAAGAACAAACTCTTAGAAGATTCACTCTTCCTGTACTTCAGTTGGCAAATTACCTTATGTATTTAATCCCGATGCAATTTCTGTAATTCATGGTCAATGTGAAGGTCCAAGGGATCCAGTAAACCTGCACTGGTGCATCGGAATCTAATACTGGTCTCCCAGGAGCCGCTCAAAGCACAAACTCTTAGAAGATTCACTCTTCTTGTACTTCAGTCGGCAATGTGCATTTTGTATTTAATCCCGATGCAATTTCTTTGTTTCATGGTCAATGTGAAGGTCCAAGGGATACAAAAAACCTGCACTGGTGCATCGGAAGCTAATACTGGTCTCCCAGGAGCCGCTCAAAGCACAAACTCTTAGAAGATTCAATCTTCTAGTACTTCAGTCGGCATTGTGCCTTTTGTATTCAATCCCGATACAATTTCTGGGTTTCATGGTCAATGTGAAGGTCCAAGGGATACAATAAACCTGCACTGGTGCATCGGAAGCTAATACTGGTCTCCCAGGAATCGCTCAAAGCACAAACTCTTAGAAGATTCACTCTTCTTGTACTTCAGTTGGCATTGTACGTTTTTGTATTTAAGCACGATGCAATTTCTGTGTTTCATGGTCAATGTGAAGGTCCAAGGGATACAGTAAACCTGCACTGGTGCATCGAAATCTAATACTGGTCTCCCAGGAGCCGCTCAAAGCACAAACTCTTAGATGATTCACTCTTCTTGTACTTCAGTCGTCATTGTGAATTTTGTATTTAACCCCGATGCAATTTCTGTGTTTCATGGTCAATGTGAAGGTCCAAGGGATACAATAAACCTGCACTGGTGCATCGGAAGCTAATACTGGTCACCCAGGAGCCGCTCAAAGCACAAACTCTTAGAAGATTCACTCTTCTTGTACTTCAGTCGGCATTGTGCCTTTTGTAATTAATCCCGCTGCAATTTCTGTGTTTCATGGTCAATGTGAAGGTCCAAGGGATATAGTAAACCTGCACTGGTGCATCGGAATGTAATTCTGGTCTCCCAGGAGCCCCTCAAAGCACAAACTCTTAGAAGATTCACTCTTCTTGTACTTCAGTCGGCATTGTGCCTTTTGTATTTAATCCCGATGCAATTTCTGTGTTTCATGGTCAATGTGAAGGTCCAAGGGGGTACAATGAACCTGCAGTGGTGCATCGGAAGCTAATACAGGTCTCCCAGGAGCCGCTCAAAGCACAAACTCTTAGAATATTCACTCTTCTTGTACTTAAGTCGGCATTGTGCCTTTTGTATTCAATCCCGACACAATTTCTGTGTTTCATGGTCAATGTGAAGGTCCAAGGGATACAGTAAACCTGCACTGGTGCATCGGAATCTCATTCTAGTCTCCCAGAGCCGCTCAAAGCACAAACTCTTAGAAGATTCACTCTTCTTGTACTTAAGTCGGCATTGTGCCTTTTGTATTTAATCCCGATGGAATTTCTGTGTTTCATGGTCAATGTGAAGGTCCAAGGGATACAGTAAACCTGTACTGGTGCAACGAAAGCTATAACTGGTCTCCCAGGAGCCGCTCAAAGAACAAATTCTTAGAAGATTCACTCTTCTTGTACTTCAGTCGGCATTGTGCCTTTTGTATTTAATCCCGATGCAATTTCTGTGTTTCATGGTCAATGTGAAGGTCCAAGGGATGCAATAACCCTGCACTGGTGCATCGGAAGCTAATACTGGTCTCCCAGGAGCCGATCAAAGCACAAACTCTTAGAAGATTCACTCTTCTTGTACTTCAGTCGGCATTGTGCCTTGTGTATTTAATCCCGATGCAAATTCTGTGTTTCATGGTCAATGAGAAGGTCCAAGGGATACAATAAACCTGCACTGGTGCATCGGAAGCTAATACTGGTCACCCAGGAGCCGCTCAAAGCACAAACTCTTAGAAGATTCACTCTTCTTGTACTTAAGTCGGCATTGTGCCTTTTGTATTTAATCCCGATGCAATTCCTGTGATTCATGGTCAATGTGAAGGTCCAAGGGATACAATAAACCTGCACTGGTGCATCGGAAGCTAATACTGGTCTCCCAGGAGACGCTCAAAGCACAAACTCTTAGAAGATTCACTCTTCTATTACTTCAGTCGGCATTGTGCCTTTTGTATTTAATCCCAATGCAATTTCTGTGTTTCATGGTCAATGTGAAGGTCCAAGGGATACAATAAACCTGCACTGGTGCATCGGAAGCTAATACTGGTCTTCCAGGAGCCGCTCAAAGCACAAACTCTTAGAAGATTCACTCTTCTTGTACTTCAGTCGGCATTTTGCCTTTTGTACTCAATCCCGATACAATTTCTGTGTTTCATGGTCAATGTGAAGGTCCAAGGGATGGAGTAAAACTGCACTGGTGCATCGGAAGCTAATACTGGTCTCCCAGGAGCCGCTCAAAGCACAAACTCTTAGAAGATTAACTCTTCCTGTACTTCAGTCGGCATTGTGCCTTTTGTATTTAATCCCGATGCAATTTCTGTGTTTCATGGTCAATGTGAAGGTCCAAGGGATACAATAAACCTGCACTGGTGCATCGGAAGCTAATACTGGTCTCCCAGGAGCCGCTCAAAGCACAAACTCTTAGAGGATTCACTCTTCCTGTACTTCAGTCGGCATTGTGCATTTTGTATTTAAGGGGATACGGAATCGGATTTTGGGTTAAAAAATCTAATTTTTTTTATTGGCGTATTATATTCTGCCATGTTTCCTCTTTAAAATGACGTATCATACATAGCTCTACTACAATTATAACTATTTTATTTTTATATATTTGTGAGATCGGGTATTGCGCTTTAGTTATACACGTCTCTCGTGGCTGACCATGAACTTTTTGGCAGTACCTTTAAAGTGACATGAATTCAAATATCCCGGTTTCCAGCGACTATTTATACACTAGTTGCCCGAAAATGTTTCTCTCTGGTTTCCTCAAGTTACTCTTTGACTTTGTGGCGGGACTGTTTTGTAAACAGTGTGATATAAGAAAGTAGTTGTTGTTGAGTTATTTCGTATTTAGTGCTTCATTTTTCGCAGTGAAAATGCCTAGAGCTAAAGCAAAAGTATTTAAAAAGCGTGTGAACTGGCAAAAGAAAAGAAATAATGATTCATTAGCAAAGCAAAGCAGTTCATCATCATCACTGTTGGAAAATAGGAATCCACTTATTACTGATTTGCCGAACGAACTTACACCAAATGAAAACAGTGCTTCTCATAAAAAACTAAGAGATTTGGAAGAGAAATATAATTTACTTGATAGAGGGAATGAAGTTTTTGAACTCATTGATACGAATATATTGTGTGAAGCTCTTGAAAACAGTTTGTGCTGCAAAAAATGTCATGGAAACGTTTCTCTGAAAGTAGAATCCCATGTTGGCCTGGCTGCCCAGTTTAATTTAATATGCAGTGTTTGTAAATACAGCTGTAAGTTTCCAAGTTCGGTTTCAGTAACTGTAAATAATGGATACAAGAAAACTGAACTTTATAGTGTAAATATTAGGTTAGTTTATGGATTGCGAGCAATTGGTAAGGGCAAAGCAGCTGGTGATATGCTATGTGGTGTTCTAAATCTTCCAAGTGCACCTTCAAAGTTTGAAGCTTACAATTATGTACTAGGATCTGCAGTTGAAGATGTAGCACAGAAGTCAATGCAGGTTGCTGTGGAAGAAGCAGTGGAAGAAAATGACGGCAGTCGTGACCTCACAGTGGCGTTTGATGGCACGTGGCAGAAAAGGGGCCACACCTCCAACAATGGTGTTGTAACAGCAACTAGTGTTGATACTGGCAAGGTTATTGATGTTGCAATAATGTCTAAATACTGTAGGTGCACAGGCAGGCTGAAAAATGAACACAGTGATGACTGTATTGCTAATTATTATGGTAGTAGTGGTGGCATGGAGGTTGCTGGGGTGAAGAAAATTTTTCATCGCTCTTCACAGTGGTATAATGTTCGCTATGTCAAATATCTGGGAGATGGTGACTCTAAAGCATTCAAAGAAGTTTTGGAAAGCAAACCATATGGCAACAGTGTAAATATAAGCAAACTTGAATGTATAGGACATGTGCAGAAGAGAATGGGTGCCAGGCTGAGAAGGTTAAAATCAGTTATGAAAGGGAAAAAACTAGATGATGGGAAAACCTTGGATGGCAGAGGAAGATTGACTGATTCCATAATAGACCACATTCAGAACTGCTATGGCCTTGCAATCAGGCAAAATACAGGCAATCTTGAAGAAATGAGGAGAGCTATATGGGCTTTATATTTCCACACCGCATCCACGGATGAGCATCCACAACATGGTTTGTGCCCCAAAGGTGAAAACAGCTGGTGTAAATACAATAGGGGACTAACAACAGGAGAGAAATACATTCACCACCACAGTCTACCATCAGCCATCATGGAAGAAATAAAGCCCATTTTCAGAGATCTGGCTGACAGAAGTCTTCTGATGAAATGTCTTCACGGAAAAACGCAGAACCCCAACGAGTGCTTGAATAGTGTGATATGGCATCGTCTCCCAAAAACAGTGTTTGTCGGAATTAATACACTACATTTTGGTGTGTATGATGCTGTGGCAACCTTCAATCTTGGAAATATAACTAAATGCCAGGTCCTTCAAAAGTTCGGTATGTGTGTTGGTTCCCGTACGGTACGTGCTATGTTCTTTTTAGATCAGCACAGACTAAGGCATGCTGATAATATAATCAAGACATTAGTGAAAAAAGCAAGACAGGTGCAGAGGGGTGCCAAAAGAAGACTTGAAGATGATTATGAAGACTGTGAAGGGGGTATTAGCTACGGATCAGGAATGTTTTAATCTTCTTTCTCCGTTTCCCGTAAGTTTACTTTTTACTTCATCTAGGAACATTATCTCAGGTACTGGTCAACCTAGAAGTCTGAAATTTTTATGACGTAGTGACATAGGTCCCTATTACATACTGAAACAACTATTTTTTAATTACTTGATTTACAAAAGACTTAGGGGTGATAGTCTAGTAAAAAGCGATGGAAAAAATTTACTTAAAAATAAATGTACAATATCTCTGTAAGAAAATACTTTGACAATAAACTGTTGTTTCAGTATTGTTGTAACATATGAATGCACATACAGTAAAATTTTTACCTCTCTGTCTCCAGTAGTTTGTGAGAAAATGTTCCCTATAGTAGGCATATATTAACATTGCGGGGATAGGTGATTCCGTATCCCCTTAATCCCGATGCAAATTCTGTGTTTCATGGTCAATGTGAAGGTCCAAGGGATACAATAAACCTGCACTGGTGCATCGGAAGCTAATACTGGTCTCCCAGGAGCCGCTCAAAGCACAAACTCTTAGAAGATTCACTCTTCTTGTACTTATGTCGGCGTTGTGCCTTTTGTATTTAATCCCGATGCAATTTCTGTGTTTCATGGTCAATGTGAAGGTCCAAGGGATACAATAAACCTGCACTGGTGCATCGGAAGCTAATACTGGTCTCCCACGAGCCGCTCAAAGCACAAACTCTTAGAAGATTCACTCTTCTTGTACTTCAGTCGGCATTGTGCATTTTGTATTTAATCCCGATGCAATTTCTGTGTTTCATGGTCAATGTGAAGGTCCAAGGGATACAATAAACCTGCACTGGTGCATCGGAATCTAATACTGGTCTCCCAGGAGCCGCTCAAAGCACAAACTCTTAGAAGATTCACTCTTCTTGTACTTTAGTCGGCATTGTGCATTTTGTATTTAATCCCTATGCAATTTCTGTGTTTCATGGTCAATGTGAAGGTCCAAGGGATACAATAAACCTGCACTGGTGCATCGGAAGCTAATACTGGTCCCCCCCCAGGGCCGCTCTAAGCACAAACTCTTAGAAGATTCACTCTTCTTGTACTTCAGTCGGCATTGTGCCTTTTGTATTTAATCCCGATGCAATTTCTGTGTTTCATGGTCAATGTGAAAGTCCAAGGGATACAATAAACCTGCACTGGTGCATCGGAAGCTAATACTGGTCTCCCAGGAGCCGCTCAAAGCACAAACTCTTAGAAAATTCACTCTTCTTTTACTTAAGTCGGCATTGTACCTATTGTATTTAATTCCGATGCAATTTCTGTGTTTCATGGTCAATGTGAAGGTCCGTGGGATACAATAAACCTCCACTGGTGCGCCGGAAGCTAATACTGGTCTCCCAGGAGCCGCTCAAAGCACAAACTCTTAGAAGATTCACTCTTCTTGTACTTCAGTCGGCATTGTGCCTTTTGTATTTAATCCCGATGCAATTTCTGTGTTTATGGTCAATCTGAAGGTCCAAGGGATACAAAAAACATGCACTGGTGCATCGGAAGCTAATACTGGTCTCCCAGGAGCCGCTCAAAGCACAAACTCTTAGAAGATTCCCTCTTCTGGTACTTAAGTCGAATTTCTGCCTTTTGTATTCAGTCCCGATACAATTTCTCTGTTTCATGGTCAATGTGAAGGTCCAAGGGATACAAAAACCTGCACTGCTGCATCGGAAGCTAATACTGGTCTTCCAGGAGCCGCTCAAAGCACAAACTCTTAGACGATTCACTCTTCTTGTACTTCAGTCGGCATTGTTCCTTTTGTATTCAATTCCGATACAATTTCTGGGTTTCATGGTCAATGTGAAGGTCCAAGGGTTGCAATAAACCTGCACTGGTGCATCGGAACCTAATACTGGTCTCCCAGGAGCCGCTCAAAGCACAAACTCTTAGAAGATTCACTCTTCCTGTACTTCAGTTGGCATTGTACCTTTTGTATTTAATCCCGATGCAATTTCTGTAATTCATGGTCAATGTGAAAGTCCAAGGGATCCAGTAAACCTGCACTGGTGCATCGGAATCTCATTCTAGTCTCCCAGAGCCGCTCAAAGCACAAACTCTTAGACGATTCACTCTTCTTGTACTTAAGTCGGCATTGTGCCTTTTGTATTTAATCCCGATGGAATTTCTGTGTTTCATGGTCAATGTGAAGGTCCAAGGGATACAGTAAACCTGTACTGGTGCAACGAAAGCTAATACTGGTCTCCCAGGAACCGCTCAAAGAACAAATTCTTAGAAGATTCACTCTTCTTGTACTTCAGTCGGCATTGTGCCTTTTGTATTTAATCCCGATGCAATTTCTGTGTTTCATGGTCAATGTGAAGGTCCAAGGGATGCAATAACCCTGCACTGGTGCATCGGAAGCTAATACTGGTCTCCCAGGAGCCGATCAAAGCACAAACTCTTAGAAGATTCACTCTTCTTGTACTTCAGTCGGCATTGTGCCTTGTGTATTTAATCCCGATGCAAATTCTGTGTTTCATGGTCAATGTGAAGGTCCAAGGGATACAATAAACCTGCACTGGTGCATCGGAAGCTAATACTGGTCTTCCAGGAGCCGCTCAAAGCACAAACTCTTAGAAGATTCACTCTTCTTGTACTTCAGTCGGCATTTTGCCTTTTGTACTCAATCCCGATACAATTTCTGTGTTTCATGGTCAATGTGAAGGTCCAAGGGATGGAGTAAAACTGCACTGGTGCATCGGAAGCTAATACTGGTCTCCCAGGAGCCGCTCGAAGCACAAACTCTTAGAAGATTCACTGTTCTTGTACTTCAGTCGGCATTGTGCCTTTTGTATTTAATCCCGATGCAATTTCTGTGTTTCATGGTCAATGTGAAGGTCCAAGGGATACAATAAACCTGCACTGGTGCATCGGAAGCTAATACTGGTCTCCCAGGAGCCGCTCAAAGCACAAACTCTTAGAAGATTCACTCTTCCTGTACTTCAGTCGGCATTGTGCATTTTGTATTTAATCCCGATGCAAATTCTGTGTTTCATGGTCAATGTGAAGGTCCAAGGGATACAATAAACCTGCACTGGTGCATCGGAAGCTAATACTGGTCTCCCAGGAGCCGCTCAAAGCACAAACTCTTAGAAGATTCACTCTTCTTGTACGTATGTCGGCGTTGTGCCTTTTGTATTTAATCCCGATGCAATTTCTGTGTTTCATGGTCAATGTGAAGGTCCAAGGGATACAATAAACCTGCACTGGTGCATCGGAAGCTAATACTGGTCTCCCACGAGCCGCTCAAAGCACAAACTCTTAGAAGATTCACTCTTCTTGTACTTCAGTCGGCATTGTGCATTTTGTATTTAATCCCGATGCAATTTCTGTGTTTCATGGTCAATGTGAAGGTCCAAGGGATACAATAAACCTGCACTGGTGCATCGGAATCTAATACTGGTCTCCCAGGAGCCGCTCAAAGCACAAACTCTTAGAAGATTCACTCTTCTTGTACTTTAGTCGGCATTGTGCATTTTGTATTTAATCCCTATGCAATTTCTGTGTTCCATGGTCAATGTGAAGGTCTAAGGGATACAATAAACCTGCACTGGTGCATCGGAAGCTAATACTGGTCCCCCCCCAGGGCCGCTCTAAGCACAAACTCTTAGAAGTTTCACTCTTCTTGTACTTCAGTTGGCATTGTGCCTTTTGTATTCAATCCCGATACAATTTCTGGGTTTCATGGTCAATGTGAAGGTCCAAGGGATACAATAAACCTGCACTGGTGCATCGGAAGCTAATACTGGTCTCCCAGGAATCGCTCAAAGCACAAACTCTTAGAAGATTCACTCTTCTTGTACTTCAGTTGGCATTGTACGTTTTTGTATTTAAGCACGATGCAATTTCTGTGTTTCATGGTCAATGTGAAGGTCCAAGGGATACAGTAAACCTGCACTGGTGCATCGAAATCTAATACTGGTCTCCCAGGAGCCGCTCAAAGCACAAACTCTTAGAAGATTCACTCTTCTTGTACTTCAGTCGTCATTGTGAATTTTGTATTTAACCCCGATGCAATTTCTGTGTTTCATGGTCAATGTGAAGGTCCAAGGGATACAATAAACCTGCACTGGTGCATCGGAAGCTAATACTGGTCACCCAGGAGCCGCTCAAAGCACAAACTCTTAAAAGATTCACTCTTCTTGTACTTCAGTCGGCATTGTGCCTTTTGTAATTAATCCCGCTGCAATTTCTGTGTTTCATGGTCAATGTGAAGGTCCAAGGGATATAGTAAACCTGCACTGGTGCATCGGAATGTAATTCTGGTCTCCCAGGAGCCCCTCAAAGCACAAACTCTTAGAAGATTCACTCTTCTTGTACTTCAGTCGGCATTGTGCCTTTTGTATTTAATCCCGATGCAATTTCTGTGTTTCATGGTCAATGTGAAGGTCCAAGGGGGTACAATGAACCTGCAGTGGTGCATCGGAAGCTAATACAGGTCTCCCAGGAGCCGCTCAAAGCACAAACTCTTAGAATATTCACTCTTCTTGTACTTAAGTCGGCATTGTGCCTTTTGTATTCAATCCCGACACAATTTCTGTGTTTCATGGTCAATGTGAAGGTCCAAGGGATACAGTAAACCTGCACTGGTGCATCGGAATCTCATTCTAGTCTCCCAGAGCCGCTCAAAGCACAAACTCTTAGAAGATTCACTCTTCTTGTACTTAAGTCGGCATTGTGCCTTTTGTATTTAATCCCGATGGAATTTCTGTGTTTCATGGTCAATGTGAAGGTCCAAGGGATACAGTAAACCTGTACTGGTGCAACGAAAGCTATAACTGGTGTCCCAGGAGCCGCTCAAATAACAAATTCTTAGAAGATTCACTCTTCTTGTACTTCAGTCGGCATTGTGCCTTGTGTATTTAATCCCGATGCAATTTCTGTGTTTCATGGTCAATGTGAAGGTCCAAGGGATGCAATAACCCTGCACTGGTGCATCGGAAGCTAATACTGGTCTCCCAGGAGCCGATCAATGCACAAACTCTTAGAAGATTCACTCTTCTTGTACTTCAGTCGGCATTGTGCCTTGTGTATTTAATCCCGATGCAAATTCTGTGTTTCATGGTCAATGTGAAGGTCCAAGGGATACAATAAACCTGCACTGGTGCATCGGAAGCTAATACTGGTCACCCAGGAGCCGCTCAAAGCACAAACTCTTAGAAGATTCACTCTTCTTGTACTTAAGTCGGCATTGTGCCTTTTGTATTTAATCCCGATGCAATTCCTGTGTTTCATGGTCAATGTGAAGGTCCAAGGGATACAATAAACCTGCACTGGTGCATCGGAAGCTAATACTGGTCTCCCAGGAGACGCTCAAAGCACAAACTCTTAGAAGATTCACTCTTCTTGTACTTCAGTCGGCATTGTGCCTTTTGTATTTAATCCCAATGCAATTTCTGTGTTTCATGGTCAATGTGAAGGTCCAAGGGATACAATAAATCTGCACTGGTGCATCGGAAGCTAATACTGGTCTTCCAGGAGCCGCTCAAAGCACAAACTCTTAGAAGATTCACTCTTCTTGTACTTCAGTCGGCATTTTGCCTTTTGTACTCAATCCCGATACAATTTCTGTGTTTCATGGTCAATGTGAAGGTCCAAGGGATGGAGTAAAACTGCACTGGTGCATCGGAAGCTAATACTGGTCTCCCAGGAGCCGCTCAAAGCACAAACTCTTAGAAGATTAACTCTTCCTGTACTTCAGTCGGCATTGTGCCTTTTGTATTTAATCCCGATGCAATTTCTGTGTTTCATGGTCAATGTGAAGGTCCAAGGGATACAATAAACCTGCACTGGTGCATCGGAAGCTAATACTGGTCTCCCAGGAGCCGCTCAAAGCACAAACTCTTAGAGGATTCACTCTTCCTGTACTTCAGTCGGCATTGTGCATTTTGTATTTAATCCCGATGCAAATTCTGTGTTTCATGGTCAATGTGAAGGTCCAAGGGATACAATAAACCTGCACTGGTGCATCGGAAGCTAATACTGGTCTCCCAGGAGCCGCTCAAAGCACAAACTCTTAGAAGATTCACTCTTCTTGTACTTATGTCGGCGTTGTGCCTTTTGTATTTAATCCCGATGCAATTTCTGTGTTTCATGGTCAATGTGAAGGTCCAAGGGATACAATAAACCTGCACTGGTGCATCGGAAGCTAATACTGGTCTCCCACGAGCCGCTCAAAGCACAAACTCTTAGAAGATTCACTCTTCTTGTACTTCAGTCGGCATTGTGCATTTTGTATTTAATCCCGATGCAATTTCTGTGTTTCATGGTCAATGTGAAGGTCCAAGGGATACAATAAACCTGCACTGGTGCATCGGAATCTAATACTGGTCTCCCAGGAGCCGCTCAAAGCACAAACTCTTAGAAGATTCACTCTTCTTGTACTTTAGTCGGCATTGTGCATTTTGTATTTAATCCCTATGCAATTTCTGTGTTTCATGGTCAATGTGAAGGTCCAAGGGATACAATAAACCTGCACTGGTGCATCGGAAGCTAATACTGGTCCCCCCCCAGGGCCGCTCTAAGCACAAACTCTTAGAAGATTCACTCTTCTTGTACTTCAGTCGGCATTGTGCCTTTTGTATTTAATCCCGATGCAATTTCTGTGTTTCATGGTCAATGTGAAAGTCCAAGGGATACAATAAACCTGCACTGGTGCATCGGAAGCTAATACTGGTCTCCCAGGAGCCGCTCAAAGCACAAACTCTTAGAAAATTCACTCTTCTTTTACTTAAGTCGGCATTGTACCTATTGTATTTAATTCCGATGCAATTTCTGTGTTTCATGGTCAATGTGAAGGTCCGTGGGATACAATAAACCTCCACTGGTGCGCCGGAAGCTAATACTGGTCTCCCAGGAGCCGCTCAAAGCACAAACTCTTAGAAGATTCACTCTTCTTGTACTTCAGTCGGCATTGTGCCTTTTGTATTTAATCCCGATGCAATTTCTGTGTTTATGGTCAATCTGAAGGTCCAAGGGATACAAAAAACATGCACTGGTGCATCGGAAGCTAATACTGGTCTCCCAGGAGCCACTCAAAGCACAAACTCTTAGAAGATTCCCTCTTCTGGTACTTAAGTCGAATTTCTGCCTTTTGTATTCAGTCCCGATACAATTTCTCTGTTTCATGGTCAATGTGAAGGTCCAAGGGATACAAAAACCTGCACTGCTGCATCGGAAGCTAATACTGGTCTTCCAGGAGCCGCTCAAAGCACAAACTCTTAGACGATTCACTCTTCTTGTACTTCAGTCGGCATTGTTCCTTTTGTATTCAATTCCGATACAATTTCTGGGTTTCATGGTCAATGTGAAGGTCCAAGGGTTGCAATAAACCTGCACTGGTGCATCGGAACCTAATACTGGTCTCCCAGGAGCCGCTCAAAGCACAAACTCTTAGAAGATTCACTCTTCCTGTACTTCAGTTGGCATTGTACCTTTTGTATTTAATCCCGATGCAATTTCTGTAATTCATGGTCAATGTGAAAGTCCAAGGGATCCAGTAAACCTGCACTGGTGCATCGGAATCTCATTCTAGTCTCCCAGAGCCGCTCAAAGCACAAACTCTTAGACGATTCACTCTTCTTGTACTTAAGTCGGCATTGTGCCTTTTGTATTTAATCCCGATGGAATTTCTGTGTTTCATGGTCAATGTGAAGGTCCAAGGGATACAGTAAACCTGTACTGGTGCAACGAAAGCTAATACTGGTCTCCCAGGAACCGCTCAAAGAACAAATTCTTAGAAGATTCACTCTTCTTGTACTTCAGTCGGCATTGTGCCTTTTGTATTTAATCCCGATGCAATTTCTGTGTTTCATGGTCAATGTGAAGGTCCAAGGGATGCAATAACCCTGCACTGGTGCATCGGAAGCTAATACTGGTCTCCCAGGAGCCGATCAAAGCACAAACTCTTAGAAGATTCACTCTTCTTGTACTTCAGTCGGCATTGTGCCTTGTGTATTTAATCCCGATGCAAATTCTGTGTTTCATGGTCAATGTGAAGGTCCAAGGGATACAATAAACCTGCACTGGTGCATCGGAAGCTAATACTGGTCTTCCAGGAGCCGCTCAAAGCACAAACTCTTAGAAGATTCACTCTTCTTGTACTTCAGTCGGCATTTTGCCTTTTGTACTCAATCCCGATACAATTTCTGTGTTTCATGGTCAATGTGAAGGTCCAAGGGATGGAGTAAAACTGCACTGGTGCATCGGAAGCTAATACTGGTCTCCCAGGAGCCGCTCAAAGCACAAACTCTTAGAAGATTCACTGTTCTTGTACTTCAGTCGGCATTGTGCCTTTTGTATTTAATCCCGATGCAATTTCTGTGTTTCATGGTCAATGTGAAGGTCCAAGGGATACAATAAACCTGCACTGGTGCATCGGAAGCTAATACTGGTCTCCCAGGAGCCGCTCAAAGCACAAACTCTTAGAAGATTCACTCTTCCTGTACTTCAGTCGGCATTGTGCATTTTGTATTTAATCCCGATGCAAATTCTGTGTTTCATGGTCAATGTGAAGGTCCAAGGGATACAATAAACCTGCACTGGTGCATCGGAAGCTAATACTGGTCTCCCAGGAGCCGCTCAAAGCACAAACTCTTAGAAGATTCACTCTTCTTGTACGTATGTCGGCGTTGTGCCTTTTGTATTTAATCCCGATGCAATTTCTGTGTTTCATGGTCAATGTGAAGGTCCAAGGGATACAATAAACCTGCACTGGTGCATCGGAAGCTAATACTGGTCTCCCACGAGCCGCTCAAAGCACAAACTCTTAGAAGATTCACTCTTCTTGTACTTCAGTCGGCATTGTGCATTTTGTATTTAATCCCGATGCAATTTCTGTGTTTCATGGTCAATGTGAAGGTCCAAGGGATACAATAAACCTGCACTGGTGCATCGGAATCTAATACTGGTCTCCCAGGAGCCGCTCAAAGCACAAACTCTTAGAAGATTCACTCTTCTTGTACTTTAGTCGGCATTGTGCATTTTGTATTTAATCCCTATGCAATTTCTGTGTTCCATGGTCAATGTGAAGGTCTAAGGGATACAATAAACCTGCACTGGTGCATCGGAAGCTAATACTGGTCCCCCCCCAGGGCCGCTCTAAGCACAAACTCTTAGAAGTTTCACTCTTCTTGTACTTCAGTTGGCATTGTGCCTTTTGTATTTAATCCCGATGCAATTTCTGTGTTTCATGGTCAATGTGAAGGTCCAAGGGATACAATAAACCTGCACTGGTGCATCGGAAGCTAATACTGGTCTCCCAGGAGCCGCTCAAAGCACAAACTCTTAGAAAATTCACTCTTCTTGTACTTAAGTCGGCATTGTGCCTATTGTATTTAATTCCGATGCAATTTCTGTGTTTCATGGTCAATGTGAAGGTCCGTGGGATACAATAAACCTACACTGGTGCGTCGGAAGCTAATACTGGTCTCCCAGGAGCCGCTCAAAGCACAAACTCTTAGAAGATTCACTCTTCTTGTACTTCAGCCGGCATTGTGCCTTTTGTATTTAATCCCGATGCAATTTCTGAGTTTATGGTCAATCTGAAGGTCCAAGGGATACAAAAAACATGCACTGGTGCATCGGAAGCTAATACTGGTCTCCCAGGAGCCGCTCAAAGCACAAACTCTTAGAAGATTCCCTCTTCTGGTACTTAAGTCGAATTTCTGCCTTTTGTATTCAGTCCCGATACAATTTCTCTGTTTCATGGTCAATGTGAAGGTCTAAGGGATACAATAAATCTGCACTGGTGCATCGGAAGCTAATACTGGTCCCCCCCCCCCCCCCAGGGCCGCTCTAAGCACAAACTCTTAGAAGATTCACTCTTCTTGTACTTCAGTCGGCATTGTGCCTTTTGTATTTAATCCCGATGCAATTTCTGTGTTTCATGGTCAATGTGAAGGTCCAAGGGATACAATAAACCTGCAATGGTGCATCGGAAGCTAATACTGGTCTCCCAGGGGCCGCTCAAAGCACAAACTCTTAGAAGATTCACTCTTCTTGTACTTCAGTCGGCATTGTGCCTTTTGTATTTAATACCGATGCAATTTCTGTGTTTCATGGTCAATGTGAAGGTCCAAGGGATACAATAAACCTGCACTGGTGCATCGGAATCTAATACTGGTCTCCCAGGAGCCGCTCAAAGCACTAACTCTTAGAAGATTCACTCTTCTTGTACTTCAGTCGGCATTGTGCCTTTTGTATTCAATCCCGATACAATTTCTGTGTTTCATGGTCAATGTGAAGGTCCAAGGGTAGCAGTAAACCTGCACTGGTGCATCGGAACCTAATACTGGTCTCCCAGGAGCCGCTGAAAGAACAAACTCTTAGAAGATTCACTCTTCCTGTACTTCAGTTGGCAAATTACCTTATGTATTTAATCCCGATGCAATTTCTGTAATTCATTGTCAATGTGAAGGTCCAAGGGATCCAGTAAACCTGCACTGGTGCATCGGAATCTAATACTGGTCTCCCAGGAGCCGCTCAAAGCACAAACTCTTAGAAGATTCACTCTTCTTGTACTTCAGTCGGCAATGTGCATTTTGTATTTAATCCCGATGCAATTTCTTTGTTTCATGGTCAATGTGAAGGTCCAAGGGATACAAAAAACCTGCACTGGTGCATCGGAAGCTAATACTGGTCTCCCAGGAGCCGCTCAAAGCACAAACTCTTAGAAGATTCA
Source organism: Schistocerca nitens (assembly GCF_023898315.1). Classification (NCBI taxonomy): domain Eukaryota; kingdom Metazoa; phylum Arthropoda; class Insecta; order Orthoptera; family Acrididae; genus Schistocerca; species Schistocerca nitens. Next base: position 34,098,549 of record NC_064624.1, on the reverse strand, counting down.
ATCTTCTAGTACTTCAGTCGGCATTGTGCATTTTGTATTCAATCCCGATACAATTTCTGGGTTTCATGGTCAATGTGAAGGTCCAAGGGATACAATAAACCTGCACTGGTGCATCGGAAGCTAATACTGGTCTCCCAGGAATCGCTCAAAGCACAAACTCTTAGAAGATTCACTCTTCTTGTACTTCAGTTGGCATTGTACGTTTTTGTATTTAAGCACGATGCAATTTATGTGTTTCATGGTCAATGTGAAGGTCCAAGGGATACAGTAAACCTGCACTGGTGCATCGAAATCTAATACTGGTCTCCCAGGAGCCGCTCAAAGCACAAACTCTTAGAAGATTCACTCTTCTTGTACTTCAGTCGTCATTGTGAATTTTGTATTTAACCCCGATGCAATTTCTGTGTTTCATGGTCAATGTGAAGGTCCAAGGGATACAATAAACCTGCACTGGTGCATCGGAAGCTAATACTGGTCACCCAGGAGCCGCTCAAAGCACAAACTCTTAGAAGATTCACTCTTCTTGTACTTCAGTCGGCATTCTGCCTTTTGTAATTAATCCCGCTGCAATTTCTGTGTTTCATGGTCAATGTGAAGGTCCAAGGGATATAGTAAACCTGCACTGGTGCATCGGAATGTAATACTGGTCTCCCAGGAGCCCCTCAAAGCACAAACTCTTAGAAGATTCACTCTTCTTGTACTTCAGTCGGCATTGTGCCTTTTGTATTTAATCCCGATGCAATTTCTGTGTTTCATGGTCAATGTGACGGTCCAAGGGGGTACAATGAACCTGCAGTGGTGCATCGGAAGCTAATACAGGTCTCCCAGGAGACGCTCAAAGCACAAACTCTTAGAATATTCACTCTTCTTGTACTTAAGTCGGCATTGTGCCTTTTGTATTCAATCCCGACACAATTTCTGTGTTTCATGGTCAATGTGAAGGTCCAAGGGATACAGTAAACCTGCACTGGTGCATCGGAATCTCATTCTAGTCTCCCAGAGCCGCTCAAAGCACAAACTCTTAGAAGATTCACTCTTCTTGTACTTACGTCGGCATTGTGCCTTTTGTATTTAATCCCGATGGAATTTCTGTGTTTCATGGTCAATGTGAAGGTCCAAGGGATACAGTAAACCTGTACTGGTGCAACGAAAGCTATAACTGGTCTCCCAGGAGCCGCTCAAAGAACAAATTCTTAGAAGATTCACTCTTCTTGTACTTCAGTCGGCATTGTGCCTTTTGTATTTAATCCCGATGCAATTTCTGTGTTTCATGGTCAATGTGAAGGTCCAAGGGATACAATAAACCTGCACTGGTGCATCGGAAGCTAATACTGGTCACCCAGGAGCCGCTCAAAGCACAAACTCTTAGAAGATTCACTCTTCTTGTACTTAAGTCGGCATTGTGCCTTTTGTATTTAATCCCGATGCAATTCCTGTGTTTCATGGTCAATGTGAAGGTCCAAGGGATACAATAAACCTGCACTGGTGCATCGGAAGCTAATACTGGTCTCCCAGGAGACGCTCAAAGCACAAACTCTTAGAAGATTCACTCTTCTTGTACTTCAGTCGGCATTGTGCCTTTTGTATTTAATCCCAATGCAATTTCTGTGTTTCATGGTCAATGTGAAGGTCCAAGGGATACAATAAACCTGCACTGGTGCATCGGAAGCTAATACTGGTCTTCCAGGAGCCGCTCAAAGCACAAACTCTTAGAAGATTCACTCTTCTTGTACTTCAGTCGGCATTTTGCCTTTTGTACTCAATCCCGATACAATTTCTGTGTTTCATGGTCAATGTGAAGGTCCAAGGGATGGAGTAAAACTGCACTGGTGCATCGGAAGCTAATACTGGTCTCCCAGGAGCCGCTCAAAGCACAAACTCTTAGAAGATTAACTCTTCCTGTACTTCAGTCGGCATTGTGCCTTTTGTATTTAATCCCGATGCAATTTCTGTGTTTCATGGTCAATGTGAAGGTCCAAGGGATACAATAAACCTGACTGGTGCATCGGAAGCTAATACTGGTCTCCCAGGAGCCGCTCAAAGCACAAACTCTTAGAGGATTCACTCTTCCTGTACTTCAGTCGGCATTGTGCATTTTGTATTTAATCCCGATGCAAATTCTGTGTTTCATGGTCAATGTGAAGGTCCAAGGGATACAATAAACCTGCACTGGTGCATCGGAAGCTAATACTGGTCTCCCAGGAGCCGCTCAAAGCACAAACTCTTAGAAGATTCACTCTTCTTGTACTTATGTCGGCGTTGTGCCTTTTGTATTTAATCCCGATGCAATTTCTGTGTTTCATGGTCAATGTGAAGGTCCAAGGGATACAATAAACCTGCACTGGTGCATCGGAAGCTAATACTGGTCTCCCACGAGCCGCTCAAAGCACAAACTCTTAGAAGATTCACTCTTCTTGTACTTCAGTCGGCATTGTGCATTTTGTATTTAATCCCGATGCAATTTCTGTGTTTCATGGTCAATGTGAAGGTCCAAGGGATACAATAAACCTGCACTGGTGCATCGGAATCTAATACTGGTCTCCCAGGAGCCGCTCAAAGCACAAACTCTTAGAAGATTCACTCTTCTTGTACTTTAGTCGGCATTGTGCATTTTGTATTTAATCCCTATGCAATTTCTGTGTTTCATGGTCAATGTGAAGGTCCAAGGGATACAATAAACCTGCACAGGTGCATCGGAAGCTAATACTGGTCCCCCCCCAGGGCCGCTCTAAGCACAAACTCTTAGAAGATTCACTCTTCTTGTACTTCAGTCGGCATTGTGCCTTTTGTATTTAATCCCGATGCAATTTCTGTGTTTCATGGTCAATGTGAAAGTCCAAGGGATACAATAAACCTGCACTGGTGCATCGGAAGCTAATACTGGTCTCCCAGGAGCCGCTCAAAGCACAAACTCTTAGAAAATTCACTCTTCTTTTACTTAAGTCGGCATTGTACCTATTGTATTTAATTCCGATGCAATTTCTGTGTTTCATGGTCAATGTGAAGGTCCGTGGGATACAATAAACCTCCACTGGTGCGCCGGAAGCTAATACTGGTCTCCCAGGAGCCGCTCAAAGCACAAACTCTTAGAAGATTCACTCTTCTTGTACTTCAGTCGGCATTGTGCCTTTTGTATTTAATCCCGATGCAATTTCTGTGTTTATGGTCAATCTGAAGGTCCAAGGGATACAAAAAACATGCACTGGTGCATCGGAAGCTAATACTGGTCTCCCAGGAGCCGCTCAAAGCACAAACTCTTAGAAGATTCCCTCTTCTGGTACTTAAGTCGAATTTCTGCCTTTTGTATTCAGTCCCGATACAATTTCTCTGTTTCATGGTCAATGTGAAGGTCCAAGGGATACAAAAACCTGCACTGCTGCATCGGAAGCTAATACTGGTCTTCCAGGAGCCGCTCAAAGCACAAACTCTTAGACGATTCACTCTTCTTGTACTTCAGTCGGCATTGTTCCTTTTGTATTCAATTCCGATACAATTTCTGGGTTTCATGGTCAATGTGAAGGTCCAAGGGTTGCAATAAACCTGCACTGGTGCATCGGAACCTAATACTGGTCTCCCAGGAGCCGCTCAAAGCACAAACTCTTAGAAGATTCACTCTTCCTGTACTTCAGTTGGCATTGTACCTTTTGTATTTAATCCCGATGCAATTTCTGTAATTCATGGTCAATGTGAAAGTCCAAGGGATCCAGTAAACCTGCACTGGTGCATCGGAATGTAATACTGCTCTCCCAGGAGCCGCTCAAAGCACAAACTCTTAGAAGATTCACTCTTCTTGTACTTCAGTCGGCAATGTGCATTTTGTATATAATCCCGATACAATTTCTGTGTTTCATGGTCAATGTGAAGGTCCAAGGGATACAATAAACCTGCACTGGTGCATCGGAAGCTAATACTGGTCTCCCAGGAGCCGCTCAAAGCACAAACTCTTAGAAGATTCACTCTTCTTGTACTTATGTCGGCGTTGTGCCTTTTGTATTTAATCCCGATGCAATTTCTGTGTTTCATGGTCAATGTGAAGGTCCAAGGGATACAATAAACCTGCACTGGTGCATCGGAAGCTAATACTGGTCTCCCACGAGCCGCTCAAAGCACAAACTCTTAGAAGATTCACTCTTCTTGTACTTCAGTCGGCATTGTGCATTTTGTATTTAATCCCGATGCAATTTCTGTGTTTCATGGTCAATGTGAAGGTCCAAGGGATACAATAAACCTGCACTGGTGCATGGGAATCTAATACTGGTCTCCCAGGAGCCGCTCAAAGCACAAACTCTTAGAAGATTCACTCTTCTTGTACTTTAGTCGGCATTGTGCATTTTGTATTTAATACCTATGCAATTTCTGTGTTCCATGGTCAATGTGAAGGTCTAAGGGATACAATAAACCTGCACTAGTGCATCGGAAGCTAATACTGGTCCCCCCCCCCCCCCCCCCCCAGGGCCGCTCTAAGCACAAACTCTTAGAAGATTCACTCTTCTTGTACTTCAGTCGGCATTGTGCCTTTTGTATTTAATCCCGATGCAATTTCTGTGTTTCATGGTCAATGTGAAGGTCCAAGGGATACAATAAACCTGCACTGGGGCATCGGAAGCTAATACTGGTCTCCCAGGAGCCGCTCAAAGCACAAAGTCTTAGAAAATTCACTCTTCTTTTACTTAAGTCGGCATTGTGCCTATTGTATTTAATTCCGATGCAATTTCTGTGTTTCATGGTCAATGTGAAGGTCCGTGGGATACAATAAACCTCCACTGGTGCGTCGGAAGCTAATACTGGTCTCCCAGGAGCCGCTCAAAGCACAAACTCTTAGAAGATTCACTCTTCTTGTACTTATGTCGGCGTTGTGCCTTTTGTATTTAATCCCGATGCAATTTCTGTGTTTCATGGTCAATGTGAAGGTCCAAGGGATACAATAAACCTGCACAGGTGCATCGGAAGCTAATACTGGTCTCCCACGAGCCGCTCAAACCACAAACTCTTAGAAGATTCACTCTTCTTGTACTTCAGTCGGCATTGTGCATTTTGTATTTAATCCCGATGCAATTTCTGTGTTTATTGGTCAATGTGAAGGTCCAAAGGATACAATAAACCTGCACTGGTGCATTGGAATCTAATACTGGTCTCCCAGGAGCCGCTCAAAGCACAAAGTCTTAGAAAATTCACTCTTCTTTTACTTAAGTCGGCATTGTGCCTATTGTATTTAATTCCGATGCAATTTCTGTGTTTCATGGTCAATGTGAAGGTCCGTGGGATACAATAAACCTCCACTGGTGCGTCGGAAGCTAATACTGGTCTCCCAGGAGCCGCTCAAAGCACAAACTCTTAGAAGATTCACTCTTCTTGTACTTCAGTCGGCATTGTGCCTTTTGTATTTAATCCCGATGCAATTTCTGTGTTTATGGTCAATCTGAAGGTCCAAGGGATACAAAAAACATGCACTGGTGCATCGGAAGCTAATACTGGTCTCCCAGGAGCCGCTCAAAGCACAAACTCTTAGAAGATTCCCTCTTCTGGTACTTAAGTCGAATTTCTGCCTTTTGTATTCAGTCCCGATACAATTTCTCTGTTTCATGGTCAATGTGAAGGTCCAAGGGATACAAAAACCTGCACTGCTGCATCGGAAGCTAATACTGGTCTTCCAGGAGCCGCTCAAAGCACAAACTCTTAGAGCATTCACTGTTCTTGTACTTGAGTCGGCAGTGTGCCTTTTGTGTTTAATCCCGATGCAATTTCTGTGTTTCATGGTTAATGTGAAGGTCCAAGGGATACAATAAACCTGCACTGGTGCATCGGAAGCTAATACTGATCTCCCAGGAGCCGCTCAAAGCACAAACTCTTAGAAGATTCACTCTTCTTGTACTTCAGTCGGCATTGTGCCTTTTGTATTCAATCCCGATTCAATTTCTGTGTTTCATGGTCAATGTGAAGGTCCAAGGGATACAATAAACCTGCACTGGTGCATCGGAAACTAATACTGGTCTCCCAGGAGCCGCTCAAAGCACAAACTCTTAGAAGATTCACTCTTCTTGTACTTCATTCATCATTGAGCCTTTTGTATTTAATCCCGATGCATTTTCTGTGTTTCATGGTCAATGTGAAGGTCCCAGGGATACAATAAACCTGCACTGGTGCATCGGAATCTAATACTGGTCTCCCAGGAGCCGCTCAAAGCACAAACTCTTAGAAGATTCACTCTTCTTGTACTTCAGTCGGCATTGTGCCTTTTGTATTTAATCCCGATGCAATTTCTGTGTTTCATGGTCAATGTGAAGGTCCAAGGGATACAATAAACCTGCACTGGTGCATCGGAAGCTAATACTGGTCTCCCAGGAGCCGCTCATAGCACAAACTCTTAGACGATTCACTCTTCTTGTACTTCAGTCGGCATTGTTCCTTTTGTATTCAATTCCGATACAATTTCTGGGTTTCATGGTCAATGTGAAGGTCCAAGGGTTGCAATAAACCTGCACTGGTGCATCGGAACCGAATACTGGTCTCCCAGGAGCCGCTCAAAGCACAAACTCTTAGAAGATTCACTCTTCCTGTACTTCAGTTGGCATTGTACCTTTTGTATTTAATCCCGATGCAATTTCTGTAATTCATGGTCAATGTGAAAGTCCAAGGGATCCAGTAAACCTGCACTGGTGCATCGGAATGTAATACTGCTCTCCCAGGAGCCGCTTAAAGCACAAACTCTTAGAAGATTCACTCTTCTTGTACTTCAGTCGGCAATGTGCATTTTGTATATAATCCCGATACAATTTCTGTGTTTCATGGTCAATGTGAAGGTCCAAGGGATACAATAAACCTGCACTGGTGCATCGGAAGCTAATACTGGTCTCCCAGGAGCCGCTCAAAGCACAAACTCTTAGAAGATTCACTCTTCTTGTACTTATGTCGGCGTTGTGCCTTTTGTATTTAATGCCGATGCAATTTCTGTGTTTCATGGTCAATGTGAAGGTCCAAGGGATACAATAAACCTGCACTGGTGCATCGGAAGCTAATACTGGTCTCCCACGAGCCGCTCAAAGCACAAACTCTTAGAAGATTCACTCTTCTTGTACTTCAGTCGGCATTGTGCATTTTGTATTTAATCCCGATGCAATTTCTGTGTTTCATGGTCAATGTGAAGGTCCAAGGGATACAATAAACCTGCACTGGTGCATGGGAATCTAATACTGGTCTCCCAGGAGCCGCTCAAAGCACAAACTCTTAGAAGATTCACTCTTCTTGTACTTTAGTCGGCATTGTGCATTTTGTATTTAATCCCTATGCAATTTCTGTGTTTCATGGTCAATGTGAAGGTCTAAGGGATACAATAAACCTGCACTGGTGCATCGGAAGCTAATACTGGTCCCCCCCCCCCCCCCAGGGCCGCTCTAAGCACAAACTCTTAGAAGATTCACTCTTCTTGTACTTCAGTCGGCATTGTGCCTTTTGTATTTAATCCCGATGCAATTTCTGTGTTTCATGGTCAATGTGAAGGTCCAAGGGATACAATAAACCTGCACTGGTGCATCGGAAGCTAATACTGGTCTCCCAGGAGCCGCTCAAAGCACAAAGTCTTAGAAAATTCACTCTTCTTTTACTTAAGTCGGCATTGTGCCTATTGTATTTAATTCCGATGCAATTTCTGTGTTTCATGGTCAATGTGAAGGTCCGTGGGATACAATAAACCTCCACTGGTGCGTCGGAAGCTAATACTGGTCTCCCAGGAGCCGCTCAAAGCACAAACTCTTAGAAGATTCACTCTTCTTGTACTTATGTCGGCGTTGTGCCTTTTGTATTTAATCCCGATGCAATTTCTGTGTTTCATGGTCAATGTGAAGGTCCAAGGGATACAATAAACCTGCACTGGTGCATCGGAAGCTAATACTGGTCTCCCACGAGCCGCTCAAAACACAAACTCTTACAAGATTCACTCTTCTTGTACCTCAGTCGGCATTGTGCATTTTGTATTTAATCCCGATGCAATTTCTGTGTTTCATGGTCAATGTGAAGGTCCAAGGGATACAATAAACCTCCACTGGTGCGTCGGAAGCTAATACTGGTCTCCCAGGAGCCGCTCAAAGCACAAACTCTTAGAAGATTCACTCTTCTTGTACTTCAGTCGGCATTGTGCCTTTTGTATTTAATCCCGATGCAATTTCTGTGTTTATGGTCAATCTGAAGGTCCAAGGGATACAAAAAACATGCACTGGTGCATCGGAAGCTAATACTGGTCTCCCAGGAGCCGCTCAAAGCACAAACTCTTAGAAGATTCCCTCTTCTGGTACTTAAGTCGAATTTCTGCCTTTTGTATTCAGTCCCGATACAATTTCTCTGTTTCATGGTCAATGTGAAGGTCCAAGGGATACTAAAACATGCACTGCTGCATCGGAAGCTAATACTGGTCTTCCAGGAGCCGCTCAAAGCACAAACTCTTAGAGCATTCACTGTTCTTGTACTTCAGTCGGCAGTGTGCCTTTTGTGTTTAATCCCGATGCATTTTCTGTGTTTCATGGTCAATGTGAAGGTCCAAGGGATACAATAAACCTGCACTGGTGCATCGGAAGCTAATACTGGTCTCCCAGGAGACGCTCAAAGCACAAACTCTTAGAAGATTCACTCTTCTTGTACTTCAGTCGGCATTGTGCCTTTTGTATTTAATCCCAATGCAATTTCTGTGTTTCATGGTCAATGTGAACGTCCAAGGGATACAATAAACCTGCACTGGTGCATCGGAAGCTAATACTGGTCTCCCAGGAGCCGCTCAAAGCACAAACTCTTAGAAGATTCACTCTTCTTGTACTTATGTCGGCGTTGTGCCTTTTGTATTTAATGCCGATGCAATTTCTGTGTTTCATGGTCAATGTGAAGGTCCAAGGGATACAATAAACCTGCACTGGTGCATCGGAATCTAATACTGGTCTCCCAGGAGCCGCTCAAAGCACAAACTCTTAGAAGATTCACTCTTCTTGTACTTTAGTCGGCATTGTGCATTTTGTATTTAATCCCTATGCAATTTCTGTGTTTCATGGTCAATGTGAAGGTCTAAGGGATACAATAAACCTGCACTGGTGCATCGGAAGCTAATACTGGTCCCCCCCCCCCCCCCCAGGGCCGCTCTAAGCACAAACTCTTAGAAGATTCACTCTTCTTGTACTTCAGTCGGCATTGTGCCTTTTGTATTTAATCCCGATGCAATTTCTGTGTTTCATGGTCAATGTGAAGGTCCAAGGGATACAATAAACCTGCACTGGTGCATCGGAAGCTAATACTGGTCTCCCAGGAGCCGCTCAAAGCACAAAGTCTTAGAAAATTCACTCTTCTTTTACTTAAGTCGGCATTGTGCCTATTGTATTTAATTCCGATGCAATTTCTGCGTTTCATGGTCAATGTGAAGGTCCGTGGGATACAATAAACCTCCACTGGTGCGTCGGAAGCTAATACTGGTCTCCCAGGAGCCGCTCAAAGCACAAACTCTTAGAAGATTCACTCTTCTTGTACTTATGTCGGCGTTGTGCCTTTTGTATTTAATCCCGATGCAATTTCTGTGTTTCATGGTCAATGTGAAGGTCCAAGGGATACAATAAACCTGCACTGGTGCATCGGAAGCTAATACTGGTCTCCCACGAGCCGCTCAAAGCACAAACTCTTACAAGATTCACTCTTCTTGTACTTCAGTCGGCATTGTGCATTTTGTATTTAATCCCGATGCAATTTCTGTGTTTCATGGTCAATGTGAAGGTCCAAGGGATACAATAAACCTCCACTGGTGCGTCGGAAGCTAATACTGGTCTCCCAGGAGCCGCTCAAAGCACAAACTCTTAGAAGATTCACTCTTCTTGTACTTCAGTCGGCATTGTGCCTTTTGTATTTAATCCCGATGCAATTTCTGTGTTTATGGTCAATCTGAAGGTCCAAGGGATACAAAAAACATGCACTGGTGCATCGGAAGCTAATACTGGTCTCCCAGGAGCCGCTCAAAGCACAAACTCTTAGAAGATTCCCTCTTCTGGTACTTAAGTCGAATTTCTGCCATTTGTATTCAGTCCCGATACAATTTCTCTGTTTCATGGTCAATGTGAAGGTCCAAGGGATACTAAAACATGCACTGCTGCATCGGAAGCTAATACTGGTCTTCCAGGAGCCGCTCAAAGCACAAACTCTTAGAGCATTCACTGTTCTTGTACTTCAGTCGGCAGTGTGCCTTTTGTGTTTAATCCCGATGCATTTTCTGTGTTTCATGGTCAATGTGAAGGTCCAAGGGATACAATAAACCTGCACTGGTGCATCGGAAGCTAATACTGGTCTCCCAGGAGACGCTCAAAGCACAAACTCTTAGAAGATTCACTCTTCTTGTACTTCAGTCGGCATTGTGCCTTTTGTATTTAATCCTAATGCAATTTCTGTGTTTCATGGTCAATGTGAACGTCCAAGGGATACAATAAACCTGCACTGGTGCATCGGAAGCTAATACTGGTCTTCCAGGAGCCGCTCAAAGCACAAACTCTTAGAAGATTCACTCTTCTTGTACTTCAGTCGGCATTTTGCCTTTTGTACACAATCCCGATACAATTTCTGTGTTTCATGGTCAATGTGAAGGTCCAAGGGATGGAGTAAAACTGCACTGGTGCATCGAAAGCTAATACTGGTCTCCCAGGAGCCGCTCAAAGCACAAACACTTAGAAGATTAACTCTTCTTGTACTTCAGTCGGCATTGTGCCTTTTGTATTTAATCCCGATGCAATTTCTGTGTTTCATGGTCAATGTGAAGGTCCAAGGGATACAATAAACCTGCACTGGTGCATCGGAGGCTAATACTGGTCTCCCAGGAGCCGCTCAAAGCACAAACTCTTAGAAGATTCACTCTTCCTGTACTTCAGTCGGCATTGTGCATTTTGTATTTAAGCCCGATGCAAATTCTGTGTTTCATGGTCAATGTGAAGGTCCAAGGGATACAATAAACCTGCACTGGTGCATCGGAAGCTAATACTGGTCTCCCACGAGCCGCTCAAAGCACAAACTCTTAGAAGATTCACTCTTCTTGTACTTCAGTCGGCATTGTGCATTTTGTATTTAATCCCGATGCAATTTCTGTGTTTCATGGTCAATGTGAAGGTCCAAGGGATACAATAAACCTGCACTGGTGCATTGGAATCTAATACTGGTCTCCCAGGAGCCGCTCAAAGCACAAACTCTTAGAAGATTCACTCTTCTTGTACTTTAGTCGGCATTGTGCATTTTGTATTTAATCCCTATGCAATTTCTGTGTTTCATGGTCAATGTGAAGGTCTAAGGGATACAATAAACCTGCACTGGTGCATCGGAAGCTAATACTGGTCCCCCCCCCCCCCCCCCAGGGCCGCTCTAAGCACAAACTCTTAGAAGATTCACTCTTCTTGTACTTCAGTCGGCATTGTGCCTTTTGTATTTAATCCCGATGCAATTTCTGTGTTTCATGGTCAATGTGAAGGTCCAAGGGATACAATAAACCTGCACTGGTGCATCGGAAGCTAATACTGGTCTCCCAGGAGCCGCTCAAAGCACAAAGTCTTAGAAAATTCACTCTTCTTTTACTTAAGTCGGCATTGTGCCTATTGTATTTAATTCCGATGCAATTACTGTGTTTCATGGTCAATCTGAAGGTCCGTGGGATACAATAAACCTCCACTGGTGCGTCGGAAGCTAATACTGGTCTCCCAGGAGCCGCTCAAAGCACAAACTCTTAGAAGATTCACTCTTCTTGTACTTCAGTCGGCATTGTGCCTTTTGTATTTAATCCCGATGCAATTTCTGTAGTTATGGTCAATCTGAAGGTCCAAGGGATACAAAAAACATGCACTGGTGCATCGGAAGCTAATACTGGTCACCCAGGAGCCGCTCAAAGCACAAACTCTTAGAAGATTCCCTCTTCTGGTACTTAAGTCGAATTTCTGCCTTTTGTATTCAGTCCCGATACAATTTCTCTGTTTCATGGTCAATGTGAAGGTCCAAGGGATACTAAAACATGCACTGCTGCATCGGAAGCTAATACTGGTCTTCCAGGAGCCGCTCAAAGCACAAACTCTTAGAGCATTCACTGTTCTTGTACTTCAGTCGGCAGTGTGCCTTTTGTGTTTAATCCCGATGCATTTTCTGTGTTTCATGGTCAATGTGAAGGTCCAAGGGATACAATAAACCTGCACTGGTGCATCGGAAGCTAATACTGGTCTCCCAGGAGACGCTCAAAGCACAAACTCTTAGAAGATTCACTCTTCTTGTACTTCAGTCGGCATTGTGCCTTTTGTATTTAATCCCAATGCAATTTCTGCGTTTCATGGTCAATGTGAACGTCCAAGGGATACAATAAACCTGCACTGGTGCATCGGAAGCTAATACTGGTCTTCCAGGAGCCGTTCAAAGCACAAACTCTTAGAAGATTCACTCTTCTTGTACTTCAGTCGGCATTTTGCCTTTTGTACTCAATCCCGATACAATTTCTGTGTTTCATGGTCAATGTGAAGGTCCAAGGGATGGAGTAAAACTGCACTGGTGCATCGGAAGCTAATACTGGTCTCCCAGGAGCCGCTCAAAGCACAAACTCTTAGAAGATTAACTCTTCTTGTACTTCAGTCGGCATTGTGCCTTTTGTATTTAATCCCGATGCAATTTCTGTGTTTCATGGTCAATGTGAAGGTCCAAGGGATACAATAAACCTGCACTGGTGCATCGGAGGCTAATACTGGTCTCCCAGGAGCCGCTCAAAGCACAAACTCTTAGAAGATTCACTCTTCCTGTACTTCAGTCGGCATTGTGCATTTTGTATTTAATCCCGATGCAAATTCTGTGTTTCATGGTCAATGTGAAGGTCCAAGGGATACAATAAACCTGCACTGGTGCATCGGAAGCTAATACTGGTCTCCCAGGAGCCGCTCAAAGCACAAACTCTTAGAAGATTCTCTCTTCTAGTACTTATGTCGGCGTTGTGCCTTTTGTATTTAATCCCGATGCAATTTCTGTGTTTCATGGTCAATGTGAAGGTCCAAGGGATACAATAAACCTGCACTGGTGGATCGGAAGCTAATACTGGTCTCCCACGAGCCGCTCAAAGCACAAACTCTTAGAAGATTCACTCTTCTTGTACTTCAGTCGGCATTGTGCATTTTGTATTTAATCCCGATGCAATTTCTGTGTTTCATGGTCAATGTGAAGGTCCAAGGGATACAATAAACCTGCACTGGTGCATCGGAATCTAATACTGGTCTCCCAGGAGCCGCTCAAAGCACAATCTCTTAGAAGATTCACTCTTCTTGTACTTTAGTCGGCATTGTGCATTTTGTATTTAATCCCTATGCAATTTCTGTGTTTCATGGTCAATGTGAAGGTCTAAGGGATACAATAAACCTGCACTGGTGCATCGGAAGCTAATACTGGTCCCCCCCCCCCAGGGCCGCTCTAAGCACAAACTCTTAGAAGATTCACTCTTCTTGTACTTCAGTCGGCATTGTGCCTTTTGTATTTAATCCCGATGCAATTTCTGTGTTTCATGGTCAATGTGAAGGTCCAAGGGATACAATAAACCTGCACTGGTGCATCGGAAGCTAATACTGGTCTCCCGGGAGCCGCTCAAAGCACAAACTCTTAGAAAATTCACTCTTCTTTTACTTAAGTCGGCATTGTGCCTATTGTATTTAATTCCGATGCAATTACTATGTTTCATGGTCAATCTGAAGGTCCGTGGGATACAATAAACCTCCACTGGTGCGTCGGAAGCTAATACTGGTCTCCCAGGAGCCGCTCAAAGCACAAACTCTTAGAAGATTCACTCTTCTTGTACTTCAGTCGGCATTGTGCCTTTTGTATTTAATCCCGATGCAATTTCTGTAGTTATGGTCAATCTGAAGGTCCAAGGGATACAAAAAACATGCACTGGTGCATCGGAAGCTAATACTGGTCACCCAGGAGCCGCTCAAAGCACAAACTCTTAGAAGATTCCCTCTTCTGGTACTTAAGTCGAATTTCTGCCTTTTGTATTCAGTCCCGATACAATTTCTCTGTTTCATGGTCAATGTGAAGGTCCAAGGGATACTAAAACATGCACTGCTGCATCGGAAGCTAATACTGGTCTTCTAGGAGCCGCTCAAAGCACAAACTCTTAGAGCATTCACTGTTCTTGTACTTCAGTCGGCAGTGTGCCTTTTGTGTTTAATCCCGATGCATTTTCTGTGTTTCATGGTCAATGTGAAGGTCCAAGGGATACAATAAACCTGCACTGGTGCATCGGAAGCTAATACTGGTCTCCCAGGAGACGCTCAAAGCACAAACTCTTAGAAGATTCACTCTTCTTGTACTTCAGTCGGCATTGTGCCTTTTGTATTTAATCCCAATGCAATTTCTGCGTTTCATGGTCAATGTGAACGTCCAAGGGATACAATAAACCTGCACTGGTGCATCGGAAGCTAATACTGGTCTTCCAGGAGCCGCTCAAAGCACAAACTCTTAGAAGATTCACTCTTCTTGTACTTCAGTCGGCATTTTGCCTTTTGTACTCAATCCCGATACAATTTCTGTGTTTCATGGTCAATGTGAAGGTCCAAGGGATGGAGTAAAACTGCACTGGTGCATCGGAAGCTAATACTGGTCTCCCAGGAGCCGCTCAAAGCACAAACTCTTAGAAGATTAACTCTTCTTGTACTTCAGTCGGCATTGTGCCTTTTGTATTTAATCCCGATGCAATTTCTGTGTTTCATGGTCAATGTGAAGGTCCAAGGGATACAATAAACCTGCACTGGTGCATCGGAGGCTAATACTGGTCTCCCAGGAGCCGCTCAAAGCACAAACTCTTAGAAGATTCACTCTTCTTGTACTTCAGTCGGCATTGTGCATTTTGTATTTAATCCCGATGCAAATTCTGTGTTTCATGGTCAGTGTGAAGGTCCAAGGGATACAATAAACCTGCACTGGTGCATCGGAAGCTAATACTGGTCTCCCAGGAGCCGCTCAAAGCACAAACTCTTAGAAGATTCTCTCTTCTAGTACTTATGTCGGCGTTGTGCCTTTTGTATTTAATCCCGATGCAATTTCTGTGTTTCATGGTCAATGTGAAGGTCTAAGGGATACAATAAACCTGCACTGGTGCATCGGAAGCTAATACTGGTCCCCCCCCCCCCCCCCCAGGGCCGCTCTAAGCACAAACTCTTAGAAGATTCACTCTTCTTGTACTTCAGTCGGCATTGTGCCTTTTGTATTTAATCCCGATGCAATTTCTGTGTTTCATGGTCAATGTGAAGGTCCAAGGGATACAATAAACCTGCACTGGTGCATCGGAAGCTAATACTGGTCTCCCAGGAGCCGCTCAAAGCACAAACTCTTTGAAAATTCACTCTTCTTTTACTTAAGTCGGCATTGTGCCTATTGTATTTAATTCCGACGCAATTTCTGTGTTTCATGGTCAATGTGAAGGTCCGTGGGATACAATAAACCTGCACTGGTGCATCGGAAGCTAATACTGGTCTCCCAGGAGCCGCTCAAAGCACAAACTCTTAGAAGATTCCCTCTTCTGGTACTTAAGTCGAATTTCTGCCTTTTGTATTCAGTCCCGATACAATTTCTCTGTTTCATGGTCAATGTGAAGGTCCAAGGGATACAAAAACCTGCACTGCTGCATCGGAAGCTAATACTGGTCTTCCAGGAGCCGCTCAAAGCACAAACTCTTAGAGCATTCACTGTTCTTGTACTTCAGTCGGCAGTGTCCCTTTTGTGTTTAATCCCGATGCAATTTCTGTGTTTCATGGTTAATGTGAAGGTCCAAGGGATACAATAAACCTGCACTGGTGCATCGGAAGCTAATACTGGTCTCCCAGGAGACGCTCAAAGCACAAACTCTTAGAAGATTCACTCTTCTTGTACTTCAGTCGGCATTGTGCCTTTTGTATTCAATCCCGATTCAATTTCTGTGTTTCATGGTCAATGTGAAGGTCCAAGGGATACAATAAACCTGCACTGGTGCATCGGAAGCTAATACTGGTCTCCCAGGAGCCGCTCAAAGCACAAACTCTTAGAAGATTCACTCTTCTTGTACTTCATTCATCATTGAGCCTTTTGTATTTAATCCCGATGCATTTTCTGTGTTTCATGGTCAATGTGAAGGTCCAAGGGATACAATAAACCTGCACTGGTGCATCGGAATCTAATACTGGTCTCCCAGGAGCCGCTCAAAGCACAAACTCTTAGAAGATTTACTCTTCTTGTACTTCAGTCGGCATTGTGCCTTTTGTATTTAATCCCGATGCAATTTCTGTGTTTCATGGTCAATGTGAAGGTCCAAGGGATACAATAAACCTGCACTGGTGCATCGGAAGCTAATACTGGTCTCCCAGGAGCCGCTCATAGCACAAACTCTTAGACGATTCACTCTTCTTGTACTTCAGTCGGCATTGTTCCTTTTGTATTCAATTCCGATACAATTTCTGGGTTTCATGGTCAATGTGAAGGTCCAAGGGTTGCAATAAACCTGCACTGGTGCATCGGAACCTAATACTGGTCTCCCAGGAGCCGCTCAAAGCACAAACTCTTATAAGATTCCCTCTTCCTGTACTTCAGTTGGCATTGTACCTTTTGTATTTAATCCCGATGCAATTTCTGTAATTCATGGTCAATGTGAAGGTCCAAGGGATCCAGTAAACCTGCACTGGTGCATCGGAATGTAATACTGGTCTCCCAGGAGCCGCTCAAAGCACAAACTCTTAGAAGATTCACTCTTCTTGTACTTCAGTCGGCAATGTGCATTTTGTATATAATCCCGATACAATTTCAGTGTTTCATGGTCAATGTGAAGGTACAAGGGATACAAAAAACCTGCACTGGTGCATCGGAAGCTAATACTGGTCTCCCAGGAGCCGCTCAAAGCACAAACTCTTAGAAGATTCACTCTTCTTGTACTTATGTCGGCGTTGTGCCTTTTGTATTTAATCACGATGCAATTTCTGTGTTTCATGGTCAATGTGAAGGTCCAAGGGATACAATAAACCTGCACTGGTGCATCGGAAGCTAATACTGGTCTCCCAGGAGACGCTCAAAGCACAAACTCTTAGAAGATTCACTCTTCTTGTACTTCAGTCGGCATTGTGCCTTTTGTATTTAATCCCAATGCAATTTCTGCGTTTCATGGTCAATGTGAACGTCCAAGGGATACAATAAACCTGCACTGGTGCATCGGAAGCTAATACTGGTCTTCCAGGAGCCGTTCAAAGCACAAACTCTTAGAAGATTCACTCTTCTTGTACTTCAGTCGGCATTTTGCCTTTTGTACTCAATCCCGATACAATTTCTGTGTTTCATGGTCAATGTGAAGGTCCAAGGGATGGAGTAAAACTGCACTGGTGCATCGGAAGCTAATACTGGTCTCCCAGGAGCCGCTCAAAGCACAAACTCTTAGAAGATTAACTCTTCTTGTACTTCAGTCGGCATTGTGCCTTTTGTATTTAATCCCGATGCAATTTCTGTGTTTCATGGTCAATGTGAAGGTCCAAGGGATACAATAAACCTGCACTGGTGCATCGGAGGCTAATACTGGTCTCCCAGGAGCCGCTCAAAGCACAAACTCTTAGAAGATTCACTCTTCCTGTACTTCAGTCGGCATTGTGCATTTTGTATTTAATCCCGATGCAAATTCTGTGTTTCATGGTCAATGTGAAGGTCCAAGGGATACAATAAACCTGCACTGGTGCATCG
This sequence comes from Schistocerca nitens, assembly GCF_023898315.1. NCBI lineage: Eukaryota > Metazoa > Arthropoda > Insecta > Orthoptera > Acrididae > Schistocerca > Schistocerca nitens. The sequence continues at coordinate 34,080,840 of NC_064624.1, read as the reverse complement.
GAAGCTAATACTGGTCTCCCAGGAGCCGCTCAAAGCACAAACTCTTAGAAGATTCTCTCTTCTAGTACTTATGTCGGCGTTGTGCCTTTTGTATTTAATCCCGATGCAATTTCTGTGTTTCATGGTCAATGTGAAGGTCCAAGGGATACAATAAACCTGCACTGGTGGATCGGAAGCTAATACTGGTCTCCCACGAGCCGCTCAAAGCACAAACTCTTAGAAGATTCACTCTTCTTGTACTTCAGTCGGCATTGTGCATTTTGTATTTAATCCCGATGCAATTTCTGTGTTTCATGGTCAATGTGAAGGTCCAAGGGATACAATAAACCTGCACTGGTGCATCGGAATCTAATACTGGTCTCCCAGGAGCCGCTCAAAGCACAATCTCTTAGAAGATTCACTCTTCTTGTACTTTAGTCGGCATTGTGCATTTTGTATTTAATCCCTATGCAATTTCTGTGTTTCATGGTCAATGTGAAGGTCTAAGGGATACAATAAACCTGCACTGGTGCATCGGAAGCTAATACTGGTCCCCCCCCCCCAGGGCCGCTCTAAGCACAAACTCTTAGAAGATTCACTCTTCTTGTACTTCAGTCGGCATTGTGCCTTTTGTATTTAATCCCGATGCAATTTCTGTGTTTCATGGTCAATGTGAAGGTCCAAGGGATACAATAAACCTGCACTGGTGCATCGGAAGCTAATACTGGTCTCCCGGGAGCCGCTCAAAGCACAAACTCTTAGAAAATTCACTCTTCTTTTACTTAAGTCGGCATTGTGCCTATTGTATTTAATTCCGATGCAATTACTATGTTTCATGGTCAATCTGAAGGTCCGTGGGATACAATAAACCTCCACTGGTGCGTCGGAAGCTAATACTGGTCTCCCAGGAGCCGCTCAAAGCACAAACTCTTAGAAGATTCACTCTTCTTGTACTTCAGTCGGCATTGTGCCTTTTGTATTTAATCCCGATGCAATTTCTGTAGTTATGGTCAATCTGAAGGTCCAAGGGATACAAAAAACATGCACTGGTGCATCGGAAGCTAATACTGGTCACCCAGGAGCCGCTCAAAGCACAAACTCTTAGAAGATTCCCTCTTCTGGTACTTAAGTCGAATTTCTGCCTTTTGTATTCAGTCCCGATACAATTTCTCTGTTTCATGGTCAATGTGAAGGTCCAAGGGATACTAAAACATGCACTGCTGCATCGGAAGCTAATACTGGTCTTCTAGGAGCCGCTCAAAGCACAAACTCTTAGAGCATTCACTGTTCTTGTACTTCAGTCGGCAGTGTGCCTTTTGTGTTTAATCCCGATGCAATTTCTGTGTTTCATGGTCAATGTGAAGGTCTAAGGGATACAATAAACCTGCACTGGTGCATCGGAAGCTAATACTGGTCCCCCCCCCCCCCCCCAGGGCCGCTCTAAGCACAAACTCTTAGAAGATTCACTCTTCTTGTACTTCAGTCGGCATTGTGCCTTTTGTATTTAATCCCAATGCAATTTCTGCGTTTCATGGTCAATGTGAACGTCCAAGGGATACAATAAACCTGCACTGGTGCATCGGAAGCTAATACTGGTCTTCCAGGAGCCGCTCAAAGCACAAACTCTTAGAAGATTCACTCTTCTTGTACTTCAGTCGGCATTTTGCCTTTTGTACTCAATCCCGATACAATTTCTGTGTTTCATGGTCAATGTGAAGGTCCAAGGGATGGAGTAAAACTGCACTGGTGCATCGGAAGCTAATACTGGTCTCCCAGGAGCCGCTCAAAGCACAAACTCTTAGAAGATTAACTCTTCTTGTACTTCAGTCGGCATTGTGCCTTTTGTATTTAATCCCGATGCAATTTCTGTGTTTCATGGTCAATGTGAAGGTCCAAGGGATACAATAAACCTGCACTGGTGCATCGGAGGCTAATACTGGTCTCCCAGGAGCCGCTCAAAGCACAAACTCTTAGAAGATTCACTCTTCTTGTACTTCAGTCGGCATTGTGCATTTTGTATTTAATCCCGATGCAAATTCTGTGTTTCATGGTCAGTGTGAAGGTCCAAGGGATACAATAAACCTGCACTGGTGCATCGGAAGCTAATACTGGTCTCCCAGGAGCCGCTCAAAGCACAAACTCTTAGAAGATTCTCTCTTCTAGTACTTATGTCGGCGTTGTGCCTTTTGTATTTAATCCCGATGCAATTTCTGTGTTTCATGGTCAATGTGAAGGTCTAAGGGATACAATAAACCTGCACTGGTGCATCGGAAGCTAATACTGGTCCCCCCCCCCCCCCCCCAGGGCCGCTCTAAGCACAAACTCTTAGAAGATTCACTCTTCTTGTACTTCAGTCGGCATTGTGCCTTTTGTATTTAATCCCGATGCAATTTCTGTGTTTCATGGTCAATGTGAAGGTCCAAGGGATACAATAAACCTGCACTGGTGCATCGGAAGCTAATACTGGTCTCCCAGGAGCCGCTCAAAGCACAAACTCTTAGAAAATTCACTCTTCTTTTACTTAAGTCGGCATTGTGCCTATTGTATTTAATTCCGACGCAATTTCTGTGTTTCATGGTCAATGTGAAGGTCCGTGGGATACAATAAACCTGCACTGGTGCATCGGAAGCTAATACTGGTCTCCCAGGAGCCGCTCAAAGCACAAACTCTTAGAAGATTCCCTCTTCTGGTACTTAAGTCGAATTTCTGCCTTTTGTATTCAGTCCCGATACAATTTCTCTGTTTCATGGTCAATGTGAAGGTCCAAGGGATACAAAAACCTGCACTGCTGCATCGGAAGCTAATACTGGTCTTCCAGGAGCCGCTCAAAGCACAAACTCTTAGAGCATTCACTGTTCTTGTACTTCAGTCGGCAGTGTCCCTTTTGTGTTTAATCCCGATGCAATTTCTGTGTTTCATGGTTAATGTGAAGGTCCAAGGGATACAATAAACCTGCACTGGTGCATCGGAAGCTAATACTGGTCTCCCAGGAGCCGCTCAAAGCACAAACTCTTAGAAGATTCACTCTTCTTGTACTTCAGTCGGCATTGTGCCTTTTGTATTCAATCCCGATTCAATTTCTGTGTTTCATGGTCAATGTGAAGGTCCAAGGGATACAATAAACCTGCACTGGTGCATCGGAAGCTAATACTGGTCTCCCAGGAGCCGCTCAAAGCACAAACTCTTAGAAGATTCACTCTTCTTGTACTTCATTCATCATTGAGCCTTTTGTATTTAATCCCGATGCATTTTCTGTGTTTCATGGTCAATGTGAAGGTCCAAGGGATACAATAAACCTGCACTGGTGCATCGGAATCTAATACTGGTCTCCCAGGAGCCGCTCAAAGCACAAACTCTTAGAAGATTTACTCTTCTTGTACTTCAGTCGGCATTGTGCCTTTTGTATTTAATCCCGATGCAATTTCTGTGTTTCATGGTCAATGTGAAGGTCCAAGGGATACAATAAACCTGCACTGGTGCATCGGAAGCTAATACTGGTCTCCCAGGAGCCGCTCATAGCACAAACTCTTAGACGATTCACTCTTCTTGTACTTCAGTCGGCATTGTTCCTTTTGTATTCAATTCCGATACAATTTCTGGGTTTCATGGTCAATGTGAAGGTCCAAGGGTTGCAATAAACCTGCACTGGTGCATCGGAACCTAATACTGGTCTCCCAGGAGCCGCTCAAAGCACAAACTCTTATAAGATTCCCTCTTCCTGTACTTCAGTTGGCATTGTACCTTTTGTATTTAATCCCGATGCAATTTCTGTAATTCATGGTCAATGTGAAGGTCCAAGGGATCCAGTAAACCTGCACTGGTGCATCGGAATGTAATACTGGTCTCCCAGGAGCCGCTCAAAGCACAAACTCTTAGAAGATTCACTCTTCTTGTACTTCAGTCGGCAATGTGCATTTTGTATATAATCCCGATACAATTTCAGTGTTTCATGGTCAATGTGAAGGTACAAGGGATACAAAAAACCTGCACTGGTGCATCGGAAGCTAATACTGGTCTCCCAGGAGCCGCTCAAAGCACAAACTCTTAGAAGATTCACTCTTCTTGTACTTATGTCGGCGTTGTGCCTTTTGTATTTAATCACGATGCAATTTCTGTGTTTCATGGTCAATGTGAAGGTCCAAGGGATACAATAAACCTGCACTGGTGCATCGGAAGCTAATACTGGTCTCGCAGGAGCCGCTCAAAGCACAAACTCTTAGAAGATTCACTCTTCTTGTACTTCAGTCGGCATTGTGCATTTTGTATTTAATCCCGATGCAATTTCTGTGTTTCATGGTCAATGTGAAGGTCCAAGGGATACAATAAACCTGCACTGGTGCATCGGAATCTAATACTGGTCTCCTAGGAGCCGCTCAAAGCACAAACTCTTACAAGATTCACTCTTCTTGTACTTTAGTCGGCATTGTGCATTTTGTATTTAATCCCTATGCAATTTCTGTGTTTCATGGTCAATGTGAAGGTCTAAGGTATACAATAAACCTGCACTGGTGCATCGGAAGCTAATACTGGTCTCCCAGGAGCCGCTCAAAGCACAAACTCTTAGAAGATTCCCTCTTCTGGTACTTAAGTCGAATTTCTGCCTTTTGTATTCAGTCCCGATACAATATCTCTGTTTCATGGTCAATGTGAAGGTCCAAGGGATACTAAAACCTGCACTGCTGCATCGGAAGCTAATACTGGTCTTCCAGGAGCCGCTCAAAGCACAAACTCTTAGAGCATTCACTGTTCTTGTACTTCAGTCGGCAGTGTGCCTTTTGTGTTTAATCCCGATGCAATTTCTGTGTTTCATGGTTAATGTGAAGGTCCAAGGGATACAATAAACCTGCACTGGTGCATCGGAAGCTAATACTGGTCTCCCAGGAGCCGCTCAAAGCACAAACTCTTAGAAGATTCACTGTTCTTGTACTTCATTCATCATTGAGCCTTTTGTATTTAATCCCGATGCATTTTCTGTGTTTCATGGTCAATGTGAAGGTCCAAGGGATACAATAAACCTGCACTGGTGCATCGGAATCTAATACTGGTCTCCCAGGAGCCGCTCAAAGCACAAACTCTTAGAAGATTCACTCTTCTTGTACTTCAGTCGGCTTTGTGCCTTTTGTATTTAATCCCGATGCAATTTCTGTGTTTCATGGTCAATGTGATGGTCCAAGGGATACAATAAACCTGCACTGGTGCATCGGAAGCTAATACTGGTCTCCCAGGAGCCGCTCATAGCACAAACTCTTAGACGGTTCACTCTTCTTGTACTTCAGTCGGCTTTGTTCCTTTTGTATTCAATTCCGATACAATTTCTGGGTTTCATGGTCAATGTGAAGGTCCAAGGGTTGCAATAAACCTGCACTGGTGCATCGGAACCTAATACTGGTCTCCCAGGAGCCGCTCAAAGCACAAACTCTTAGAAGATTCACTCTTCCTGTACTTCAGTTGGCATTGTACCTTTTGTATTTAATTCCGATGCAATTTCTGTAATTCATGGTCAATGTGAAGGTCCAAGGGATCCAGTAAACCTGCACTGGTGCATCGGAATGTAATACTGGTCTCCCAGGAGCCGCTCAAAGCACAAACTCTTAGAAGATTCACTCTTCTTCTACTTCAGTCGGCTTTCTGCCTTTGAATTCAATCCCGATACAATTTCTCTGTTTCATGGTCAATGTGAAGGTCCAAGGGATACAGTAAACCTGCACTGGTGCATCGGAATCTCATTCTAGTCTCCCAGGAGCCGCTCAAAGCACAAACTCTTAGTAGATTCACTCTTCTTGTACTTCAGTCGGCATTGTGCCTTTTGTATTTAATCCCGATGCAAATTCTGTGTTTCATGGTCAATGTGAAGGTCCAAGGGATACAATAAACCTGCACTGGTGCATCGGAAGCTAATACTGGTCACCCAGGAGCCGCTCAAAGCACAAACTCTTAGAAGATTCACTCTTCTTGTACTTAAGTCGGCATTGTGCCTTTTGTATTTAATCCCGATGCAATTCCTGTGTTTCATGGTCAATGTGAAGGTCCAAGGGATACAATAAACCTGCACTGGTGCATCGGAAGCTAATACTGGTCTCCCAGGAGACGCTCAAAGCACAAACTCTTAGAAGATTCACTCTTCTTGTACTTCAGTCGGCATTGTGCCTTTTGTATTCAATCCCGATACAATATCTGTGTTTCATGGTCAATGTGAAGGTCCAAGGGTTGGAGTAAAACTGCACCGGTGTTTCGGAAGCAAATAATGGTCTCCCAGGAGCCGCTCAAAGCACAAACTCTTAGCAGATTAACTCTTCTTGTACTTAAGTCGGCATTGTGCCTATTTTATTTAATCCCGATGCATTTTCTGTGTTTCATGGTCAATGTGAAGGTCCAAGGGATGCAATAAACCTGCACTGGTGCATCGGAAGCTAATACTGGTCTCCCAGGAGCCGCTCATAGCACAAGCTCTTAGAAGATTCACTCTTCTTGTACTTCAGTAGGCATTGTGCCTTTTGTATTCAATCCCGATACAATTTCTGGGTTTCATGGTCAATGTGAAGGTCCAAGGGTTGCAATAAACCTGCACTGGTGCATCGGAACCTAATACTGGTCTCCCAGGAGCCGCTCAAAGCACAAACTCTTAGAAGATTCACTCTTCCTGTACTTCAGTTGGCATTGTACCTTTTGTATTTAATCTCGATGCAATTTCTGTAATTCATGGTCAATGTGAAGGTCCAAGGGATCCAGTAAACCTGCACTGGTACATCGGAATGTAATACTGGTCTCCCAGGATCCGCTCAAAGCACAAACTCTTAGAAGATTCACTCTTCTTGTACTTCAGTCGGCAATGTGCATTTTGTATTTAATCCCGATACAATTTCTGGGATTCATGGTCAATGTGAAGGTCCAAGGGATACAATAAACCTGCACTGGTGCATCGGAAGCTAATACTGGTGTCCCACGAGCCGCTCAAAGCACAAACTCTTAGAAGATTCACTCTTCTTGTACTTCAGTCGGTATTGTGCCTTTTGTATTCAATCCCGATACAATTTCTGTGTTTCATGGTCATTGTGAAGGTCCAAGGGATACAATAAACCTGCACTGGTGCATCGGAAGCTAATACTGGTGTCCCAGGAGCCGCTCAAAGCACAAACTCTTAGAAGATTCACTCTTCTTGTACTTCAGTTGGCATTGTACGTTTTTGTATTTAAGCCCGATGCAATTTCTGTGTTTCATGGTCAATGTGAAGGTCCAAGGGATACAGTAAACCTGCACTGGTGCATCGAAATCTAATACTGGTCTCCCAGGAGCCGCTCAAAGCACAAACTCTTAGAATATTCACTCTTCTTGTACTTCAGTCGGCATTGTGCATTTTGTATTTAATCCCGATGCAATATCTGTGTTTCATGGTCAATGTGAAGGTCCAAGGGATACAATAAACCTGCACTGGTGCATCGGAAGCTAATACTGGTCTCCCAGGAGCCGCTCAAAGCACAAACTCTTAGAAGATTCACTCTTCTTGTACTTCAGTCGGCATTGAGCCTTTTGTAATTAATCCCGCTGCAATTTCTGTGTTTCATGGTCAATGTGAAGGTCCAAGGGATACAGTAAACCTGCACTTGTGCATCGGAATCTAATACTGGTCTACCAGGAGCCCCTCAAAGCACAAACTCTTAGAAGATTCACTCTTCTTGTACTTCAGTCGGCATTGTGCATTTTGTATTTAATCCCGATGCAATTTCTGTGTTTCATGGTCAATGTGAAGGTCCAAGGGATACAATAAACCTGCACTGGTGCATCGGAAGCTAATACTGGTCTCCCAGGAGCCGCTCAAAGCACAAACTCTTAGAAGATTCACTCTTCTTGTACTTCAGTCGGCTTTGTGCCTTTGTATTCAATCCCGATACAATTTCTGTGTTTCATGGTCAATGCGAAGGTCCAAGGGATACAGTAAACCTGCAATGGTGCATCGGAATCTCATTCTAGTCTCCCAGGAGCCACTCAAAGCACAAACTCTTAGAAGATTCACTCTTCTTGTACTTAAGTCAGCATTGTGCCGTTTGTATTTAATCCCGATGCATTATCTGTGTTTCATGGTCAATGTGAACGTCCAAGGAATACAGTAAACCTGTACTGATGCAACGAAAGCTAATACTGGTCTCCCAGGAGCCGCTCAAAGAACAAACTCTTAGAAGATTCACTCTTCTTGTACTTCAGTCGGCATTGTGCCTTTTGTATTTAATCCCGATGCAATTCCTGTGTTTCATGGTCAATGTGAAGGTCCAAGGGATGCAATAAACCTGCACTGGAGCATCGGAAGCTAATACTGGTCTCCCAGGAGCCGCTCAAAGCACAAACTCTTAGAAGATTCACTCTTCTTGTACTTCAGTCGGCATTGTGCCTTTTGTATTTAATCCCGATGCAAATTCTGTGATTCATGGTCAATGTGAAGGTCCAAGGGATACAATAAACATGCACTGGTGCATCGGAAGCTAATACTGGTCACCCAGGAGCCGCTCAAAGCACAAACTCTTAGAAGATTCACTCTTCTTGTACTTAAGTCGGCATTGTGCCTTTTGTATTTAATCCCGATGCAACTCCTGTGTTTCATGGTCAATGTGAAGGTCCAAGGGATACAATAAACCTGCACTGGTGCATCCGAAGCTAATACTGGTCCCCCAGGAGACGCTCAAAGAACAAACTCTTAGAAGATTCACTCTTCTTGTACTTCAGCCGGCATTGTGCCTTTTGTATTTAATCCCGATGCAATTTCTGTGTTTCATGGTCAATGTGAAGGTCCAAGGGATACAATAAACCTGCACTGGTGCATCGGAAGCTAATACTGGTCTTCCAGGAGCCGCTCAAAGCACAAAGTCTTAGAAGATTCACTCTTCTTGTATTTCAGTCGGCATTGTGCCATTTTTATTCAATCCCGATACAATTTCTATGTTTCATGGTCAATGTGAAGGTCCAAGGGTTGGAGTAAAACTGCACTGCTGCATCGGAAGCTAATAATGGTCTCCCAGGAGCCGCTCAAAGCACAAACTCTTAGCAGATTAACTCTTCTTGTACTTAAGTCGGCATTGTGCCTATTGTATTTAATCCCGATGCATTTTCTGTGTGTCATGGTCAATGTGAAGGTCCACGGGATACAATAAACCTGCACTGGTGCATCGGAAGCTAATACTAGTCTCCCAGGAGCCGCTCAAAGCACAAACTCTTAGAAGATTAACTCTTCTTGTACTTCAGTCGGCATTGTGCCGTTTGTATTTAATCCCGATGCATTTTCTGTGTTTCATGGTCAATGTGAAGGTCCAAGGGATACAATAAACCTGCACTGGTGCATCGGAAGCTAATAATGGTCTCCCAGGAGCCTCTCAAAGCACAAACTCTTAGCAGATTCACTCTTCTTGTACTTCAGTCGTCATTGTGCCTTTTGTATTCAATCCCGATACAATTTCTGGGTTTCATGGTCAATGTGAAGGTCCAAGGGTTGCAGTAAACCTGCACTGGTGCATCGGAACGTAATACTGGTCTCCCAGGAGCCGCTGAAAGCACAAACTCTTAGAAGATTCACTCTTCCTGTACTTCAGTTGGCATTGTACCTTTTGTATTTAATCCCGATGCAATTTCTGTAATTCATGGTCAATGTGAAGGTCCAAGGGATCCAGTAAACCTGCACTGGTGCATCGGAATCTAATACTGGTCTCCCAGGAGCCGCTCAAAGCACAAACTCTTAGAAGATTCACTCTTCTTGTTCTTCAGTCGGCAATGTGCATTTTGTATTTAATCCCGATGCAATTTCTGTGTTTCATGGTCAATGTGAAGGTCCAAGGGATACAATAAACCTGAACTGGTGCATCGGAAGCTAATACTGGTCTCCCAGGAGCCGCTCAAAGCATAAACTCTTAGAAGATTCACTCTTCTTGTACTTCAGTCGGCATTGTGCCTTTTGTATTCAATCCCGATACAATTTCTGGGTTTCATGGTCAATGTGAAGGTCCAAGGGATACAATAAACCTGCACTGGTGCATCGGAAGCTAATACTGGTGTCCCACGAGCCGCTCAAAGCACAAACTCTTAGAAGATTCACTCTTCTTGTACTTCAGTCGGTATTGTGCCTTTTGTATTCAATCCCGATACAATTTCTGTGTTTCATGGTCAATGTGAAGGTCCAAGGGATACAATAAACCTGCACTGGTGCATCGGAAGCTAATACTGGTCTCCCAGGAGCCGCTCAAAGCACAAACTCTTAGAAGATTCACTCTTCTTGTACTTCAGTTGGCATTGTACGTTTTTGTATTTAAGCCCGATGCAATTTCTGTGTTTCATGGTCAATGTGAAGGTCCAAGGGATACAGTAAACCTGCACTGGTGCATCGAAATCTAATACTGGTCTCCCAGGAGCCGCTCAAAGCACAAACTCTTAGAAGATTCACTCTTCTTGTACTTCAGTCGTCATTGTGCATTTTGTATTTAATCCCGATGCAATTTCTGTGTTTCATGGTCAATGTGAAGGTCCAAGGGATACAATAAACCTGCACTGGTGCATCAGAAGCTAATACTGGTCTCCCAGGAGCCGCTCAAAGCACAAACTCTTAGAAGATTCACTCTTCTTGTACTTCAGTCGGCATTGAGCCTTTTGTAATTAATCCCGCTGCAATTTCTGTGTTTCATGGTCAATGTGAAGGTCCAAGGGATACAGTAAACCTGCACTTGTGCATCGGAATCTAATACTGGTCTACCAGGAGCCCCTCAAAGCACAAACTCTTAGAAGATTCACTCTTCTTGTACTTCAGTCGGCATTGTGCCTTTTGTATTTAATCCCGATTCAATTTCTGTGTTTCATGGTCAATGTGAAGGTCCAAGGGATACAATAAACCTGCACTGGTGCATCGGAAGCTAATACTGGTCTCCCAGGAGCCGCTCAAAGCACAAACTCTTAGAAGATTCACTCTTCTTGTACTTCAGTCGGCTTTGTGCCTTTGTATTCAATCCCGATACAATTTCTGTGTTTCATGGTCAATGCGAAGGTCCAAGGGATACAGTAAACCTGCACTGGTGCATCGGAATCTCATTCTAGTCTCCCAGGAGCCACTCAAAGCACAAACTCTTAGAAGATTCACTCTTCTTGTACTTAAGTCAGCATTGTGCCGTTTGTATTTAATCCCGATGCATTATCTGTGTTTCATGGTCAATGTGAACGTCCAAGGAATACAGTAAACCTGTACTGATGCAACGAAAGCTAATACTGGTCTCCCAGGAGCCGCTCAAAGAACAAACTCTTAGAAGATTAACTCTTCTTGTACTTCAGTCGGCATTGTGCCTTTTGTATTTAATCCCGATGCAATTTCTGTGTTTCATGGTCAATGTGAAGGTCCAAGGGATGCAATAAACCTGCACTGGAGCATCGGAAGCTAATACTGGTCTCCCAGGAGCCGCTCAAAGCACAAACTCTTAGAAGATTCACTCTTCTTGTACTTCAGTCGGCATTGTGCCTTTTGTATTTAATCCCGATGCAAATTCTGTGATTCATGGTCAATGTGAAGGTCCAAGGGATACAATAAACATGCACTGGTGCATCGGAAGCTAATACTGGTCACCCAGGAGCCGCTCAAAGCACAAACTCTTAGAAGATTCACTCTTCTTGTACTTAAGTCGGCATTGTGCCTTTTGTATTTAATCCCGATGCAACTCCTGTGTTTCATGGTCAATGTGAAGGTCCAAGGGATACAATAAACCTGCACTGGTGCATCCGAAGCTAATACTGGTCCCCCAGGAGACGCTCAAAGAACAAACTCTTAGAAGATTCACTCTTCTTGTACTTCAGCCGGCATTGTGCCTTTTGTATTTAATCCCGATGCAATTTCTGTGTTTCATGGTCAATGTGAAGGTCCAAGGGATACAATAAACCTGCACTGGTGCATCGGAAGCTAATACTGGTCTTCCAGGAGCCGCTCAAAGCACAAAGTCTTAGAAGATTCACTCTTCTTGTATTTCAGTCGGCATTGTGCCATTTTTATTCAATCCCGATACAATTTCTATGTTTCATGGTCAATGTGAAGGTCCAAGGGTTGGAGTAAAACTGCACTGGTGCATCGGAAGCTAATAATGGTCTCCCAGGAGCCGCTCAAAGCACAAACTCTTAGCAGATTAACTCTTCTTGTACTTAAGTCGGCATTGTGCCTATTGTATTTAATCCCGATGCATTTTCTGTGTTTCATGGTCAATGTGAAGGTCCACGGGATACAATAAACCTGCACTGGTGCATCGGAAGCTAATACTAGTCTCCCAGGAGCCGCTCAAAGCACAAACTCTTAGAAGATTAACTCTTCTTGTACTTCAGTCGGCATTGTGCCGTTTGTATTTAATCCCGATGCATTTTCTGTGTTTCATGGTCAATGTGAAGGTCCAGGGGATACAATAAACCTGCACTGGTGCATCGGAAGCTAATAATGGTCTCCCAGGAGCCTCTCAAAGCACAAACTCTTAGCAGATTCACTCTTCTTGCACTTCAGTCGGCATTGTGCCTTTTGTATTCAATCCCGATACAATTTCTGGGTTTCATGGTCAATGTGAAGGTCCAAGGGTTGCAGTAAACCTGCACTGGTGCATCGGAACCTAATACTGGTCTCCCAGGAGCCGCTGAAAGCACAAACTCTTAGAAGATTCACTCTTCCTGTACTTCAGTTGGCATTGTACCTTTTGTATTTAATCCCGATGCAATTTCTGTGTTTCATGGTCAATGTGAAGGTCCAAGGGATCCAGTAAACCTGCACTGGTGCATCGGAATCTAATACTGGTCTCCCAGGAGCCGCTCAAAGCACAAACTCTTAGAAGATTCACTCTTCTTGTACTTCAGTCGGCATTGTGCCTTTTGTATTTAATCCCGATGCAATTTCTGTGTTTCATGGTCAATGTGAAGGTCCAAGGGATACAATAAACCTGCACTGGTGCATCGGAAGCTAATACAGGTCTCCCAGGAGTTGCTCAAAGCATAAACTCTTAGAAGATTCACTCTTCTTGTACTTCAGTCGGCTTTGTGCTTTTGTATTCAATCCCGATACAATTTCTGTGTTTCATGGTCAATGTGAAGGTCCAAGGGATACAGTAAACCTGCACTGGTGCATCGGAATCTCATTCTAGTATCCCAGGAGCCGCTCAAAGCACAAACTCTTAGAAGGTTCACTCTTCTTGTACTTAAGTCGGCATTGTGCCTTTTGTATTTAATCCCGATGGAATTTCTGTGTTTCATGGTCAATGTGAATGTCCAAGGGATACAGTAAACCTGTACTGGTGCAATGAAAGCTAATACTGGTCCCCCAGGAGCCGCTCAAAGATCAAACTTTTAGAAGATTCACTCTTCTTGTACTTCAGTCGGCATTGTGCCTTTTGTATTTAATCCCGATGCAATTTCTGTGTTTCATGGTCAATGTGAAGGTCCAAGGGATGCAATAAACCTGCACTGGTGCATCGGAAGCTAATACTGGTCTCCCAGGAGCCGCTCAAAGCACAAACTCTTAGAAGATTAACTCTTCTTGTACTTCAGTCGGCATTGTGCATTTTGTATTTAATCCCGATGCAATTTCTGTGTTTCATGGTCAATGTGAAGGTCCAAGGGATACAATAAACCTGAACTGGTGCATCGGAAGCTAATACTGGTCTCCCAGGAGCCGCTCAAAGCACAAACTCTTAGAAGATTCACTCTTCTTGTACTTCAGTTGCCATTGAGCCTTTTGTAATTAATCCCGCTGCAATTTCTGTGTTTCATGGTCAATGTGAAGGTCCAAGGGATACAGTAAACATGCACTGGTGCATCGGAATCTAATACTGGTCTCCCAGGAGCCCCTCAAAGCACAAACACTTAGAAGATTCACTCTTCTTGTACTTCAGTCGGCATTGTGCCTTTTGTATTTAATCCCGATGCAATTTCTGTGTTTCATGGTCAATGTGAAGGTCCAAGGGATACAATAATCCTGCAATGGTGCATCGGAAGCTAATACAGGTCTCCCAGGAGCCGCTCAAAACACAAACTCTTAGAAGATTCACTCTTCTTGTAATTCAGTCGGCATTGTACCTTTTGTATTCAATCCCGATACAATTTCTGTGTTTCATGGTCAATGTGAAGGTCCAAGGGATACAATAAACCTGCACTGGTGCATCGGAAGCTAATACTGGTCACCCATGGGCCGCTCAAAGCACAAACTCTTACAAAATTCACTCTTCTTGTACTTAAGTCGTCATTGTGCCTATTGTAATTAATCACGATGCATTTTCTGTGTTTCATGGTCAATGTGAAGGTCCAAGGGATACAGTAAACCTGCACTGGTGCATCGGAATCTAATACTGGTCTCCCAGGAGCCGCTCAAAGCACAAACTCTAAGAAGATTCACTCTTGTTGTACTTCAGTCGGCATTGTGCCTTTTGTATTTAATCCCGATGCAATTTCTGTGTTTCATGGTCAATGTGAAGGTCCAAGGGATACAGTAAACTGCACTGGTGCATCCGAATCTAATACTGGTCTCCCAGGAGCCGCTCAAAGCACAAACTCTTAGAAGATTCACTCTTCTTGTACTTCAGTTGGCATTGCGCATTTTGTATTTAATCCCGATCAATTTCTGTGTTTCATATTCAATGTGAAGGTCCAAGGGATACAATAAACCTGCACCGGTGCATCGGAAGCTAATACTGGTCTCCCAGAAGCCGTTCTAAGCACAAACTCTTAGAAGATTCACTCTTCTTGTACTTCAGTCGGCATTGTGCCTTTTGTATTTAATCCCGATGCAATTTCTGTCTTTCATGGTCAATGTGAAAGTCCAAGGGATACAATGAACCTGCACTGGTGCATCGGAAGCTAATACTGGTCTCGCAGGAGCCGCACAAAGCACAAACTCTTAGAAGATTCACTCTTCTTGTACTTCAGTCGGCACTGCGCCTTTTGTATTTAATCCCGATGCAATTTCTGTGTTTCATGGTCAATGTGAAGGTCCGAGGGATACAACAAACCTCCACTGGTGCATCGGAAGCTAATACTGGTCTCCCAGGAGCCGCTCAAAGCACAAATTCTTAGAAGAATCACTCTTCTTGTACTTCAGTCGGCATTGTGCCTTTTGTATTTAATCCCGATGCAATTTCTGTGTTTCATGGTCAATCTGAAGGTCCAAGGGATACAAAAAACCTGCACTGGTGCATCGGAAGCTAATACTGGTCTCCCAGGAGACGCTCAAAGCACAAACTCTTAGAAGATTCACTCTTCTGGTACTTAAGTCGAATTTGTGCCCTTTGTATTCAATCCCGATACAATTTCTGTGTTTGATGGTCAATGTGAAGGTCCAAGGGATACTAAAACCTGCACTGCTGCATCGGAAGCTAATACTGGTCTTCCAGGAGCCGCTCAAAGCACAAACTCTTAGAGGATTCACTGTTCTTGTACTTCAGTCGGCGGTGTGCCTTTTGTATTTAATCCCGATGCAATTTCTGTGTTTCATGGTCAATGTGAAGGTCCAAGGGATACAATAAACCTGCACTGGTGCATCGGAAGCTAATACTGGTCTCCCAGGAGCCGCTCAAAGCACAAATCTTAGAAGATTCACTCTTCTTGTACTTCAGTCGGCATTGTGCTTTTGTATTCAATCCCGATACAATTTCTGTGTTTCATGGTCAATGTGAAGGTCCAAGGGATACAATAAACCTGCACTGGTGCATCGGAAGCTAATACTGGCCTCCCAGGAGCCGCTCAAAGCACAAACTCTTAGAAGATTCACTCTTCTTGTACTTAAGTCGGCATTGTGCATTATGTATTTAATCCCGATGCAATTTCTGTGTTTCATGGTCAATGTGAAGGTCCAAGGGATACAATAAACCTGGACTGGTGCATCGGAAGCTAATACTGGTCACCCAGGAGCCGCTCAAAGCACAAAAACTTAGAAAATTCACTCTTCTTGTACTTAAGTCGGCATTGTGCCTATTGTATTTAATCCCGATGCATTTTCTGTGTTTCATGGTCAATGTGAAGGCCCAAGGGATACAATAAACGTGCACTGGTGCATCGGAAGCTAATACTGGTCTCCCAGGAGCCGCTCAAAGCACAAACTCTTAGAATATTCACTCTTCTTGTACTTCAGTCGGCATTGTGCCTTTTGTAATTAATCCCGCTGCAATTTCTGTGTTTCATGGTCAATGTGAAGGTCCAAGGGATACAATAAACCTGCACTGGTGCATCGGAATCTAATACTGGTCTCCCAGGAGCCCCTCAAAGCACAAACTCTTAGAAGATTCACTCTTCTTGTACTTCAGTCGGCATTGTGCCTTTTGTATTTAATCCCGATGCAATTTCTGTGTTTCATGGTCAATGTGAAGGTCCAAGGGATACAATAAACCTGCACTGGTGCATCGGAAGCTAATACAGGTCTCCCAGGAGTTGCTCAAAGCATAAACTCTTAGAAGATTCACTCTTCTTGTACTTCAGTCGGCTTTGTGCTTTTGTATTCAATCCCGATACAATTTCTGTGTTTCATGGTCAATGTGAAGGTCCAAGGGATACAGTAAACCTGCACTGGTGCATCGGAATCTCATTCTAGTCTCCCAGGAGCCGCTCAAAGCACAAACTCTTAGAAGATTCACTCTTCTTGTACTTAAGTCGGCATTGTGCCTTTTGTATTTAATCCCGATGGAATTTCTGTGTTTCATGGTCAATGTGAATGTCCAAGGGATACAGTAAACCTGTACTGGTGCAACGAAAGCTAATACTGGTCTCCCAGGAGCCGCTCAAAGATCAAACTCTTAGAAGATTCACTCTTCTTGTACTTCAGCCGGCATTGTGCCTTTTGTATTTAATCCCGATGCAATTTCTGTGTTTCATGGTCAATGTGAAGGTCCAAGGGATACAATAATCCTGCAATGGTGCATCGGAAGCTAATACAGGTCTCCCAGGAGCCGCTCAAAACACAAACTCTTAGAAGATTCACTCTTCTTGTACTTCAGTCGGCATTGTGCCGTTTGTATTTAATCCCGATCAATTTCTGTGTTTCATATTCAATGTGAAGATCAAAGGGATACAGTAAACCTGCTCTGGTGCATCGGAAGCTAATACTGGTCTCCCAGGAACCCCTCAAAGCACAAACTCTTAGAAGATTCACTCTTCTTGTAATTCAGTCGGCATTGTACCTTTTGTATTCAATCCCGATACAATTTCTGTGTTTCATGGTCAATGTGAAGGTCCAAGGGATACAATAAACCTGCACTGGTGCATCGGAAGCTAATACTGGTCACCCAGGAGCCGCTCAAAGCACAAACTCTTACAAAATTCACTCTTCTTGTACTTAAGTCGTCATTGTGCCTATTGTAATTAATCACGATGCATTTTCTGTGTTTCATGGTCAATGTGAAGGTCCAAGGGATACAGTAAACCTGCACTGGTGCATCGGAATCTAATACTGGTCTCCCAGGAGCCGCTCAAAGCACAAACTCTAAGAAGATTCACTCTTGTTGTACTTCAGTCGGCATTGTGCCTTTTGTATTTAATCCCGATGCAATTTCTGTGTTTCATGGTCAATGTGAAGGTCCAAGGGATACAGTAAACTGCACTGGTGCATCCGAATCTAATACTGGTCTCCCAGGAGCCGCTCAAAGCACAAACTCTTAGAAGATTCACTCTTCTTGTACTTCAGTTGGCATTGCGCATTTTGTATTTAATCCCGATCAATTTCTGTGTTTCATATTCAATGTGAAGGTCCAAGGGATACAATAAACCTGCACCGGTGCATCGGAAGCTAATACTTGTCTCCCAGAAGCCGTTCTAAGCACAAACTCTTAGAAGATTCACTCTTCTTGTACTTCAGTCGGCATTGTGCCTTTTGTATTTAATCCCGATGCAATTTCTGTCTTTCATGGTCAATGTGAAAGTCCAAGGGATACAATGAACCTGCACTGGTGCATCGGAAGCTAATACTGGTCTCGCAGGAGCCGCACAAAGCACAAACTCTTAGAAGATTCACTCTTCTTGTACTTCAGTCGGCATTGTGCCTTTTGTATTTAATCCCGATGCAATTTCTGTGTTTCATGGTCAATGTGAAGGTCCGAGGGATACAACAAACCTCCACTGGTGCTTCGGAAGCTAATACTGGTCTCCCAGGAGCCGCTCAAAGCACAAATTCTTAGAAGATTCACTCTTCTTGTACTTCTGTCGGCATTGTGCCTTTTGTACTTAATCCCGATGCAATTTCTGTGTTTCATGGTCAATCTGATGGTCCAAGGGATACAAAAAACCTGCACTGGTGCATCGGAAGCTAATACTGGTCTCCCAGGAGCCGCTCAAAGCACAAACTCTTAGAAGATTCACTCTTCTGCTACTTAAGTCGAATTTGTGCCTTTTGTATTCAATCCCGATACAATTTCTGTGTTTGATGGTCAATGTGAAGGTCCAAGGGATACTAAAACCTGCACTGCTGCATCGGAAGCTAATACTGGTCTTCCAGGAGCCGCTCAAAGCACAAACTCTTAGAGGATTCACTGTTCTTGTACTTCAGTCGGCGGTGTGCCTTTTGTATTTAATCCCGATGCAATTTCTGTGTTTCATGGTCAATGTGAAGG
The DNA here is from genome assembly GCF_023898315.1 of Schistocerca nitens. Taxonomy (NCBI): domain Eukaryota; kingdom Metazoa; phylum Arthropoda; class Insecta; order Orthoptera; family Acrididae; genus Schistocerca; species Schistocerca nitens. The sequence goes on along the minus strand of NC_064624.1, from coordinate 34,062,289 downwards.
TCCAAGGGATACAATAAACCTGCACTGGTGCATCGGAAGCTAATACTGGTCTCCCAGGAGCCGCTCAAAGCACAAATGTTAGAAGATTCACTCTTCTTGTACTTCAGTCGGCATTGTGATTTTGTATTCAATCCCGATACAATTTCTGTGTTTCATGGTCAATGTGAAGGTCCAAGGGATACAATAAACCTGCACTGGTGCATCGGAAGATAATACTGGTCTCCCAGGAGCCGCTCAAAGCACAAACTCTTAGAAGATTCACTCTTCTTGTACTTAAGTCGGCATTGTGCATTATGTATTTAATCCCGATGCAATTTCTGTGTTTCATGGTCAATGTGAAGGTCCAAGGGACACAATAAACCTGCACTGGTGCATCGGAAGCTAATACTGGTCACCCAGGAGCCGCTCAAAGCACAAAAACTTAGAAAATTCACTCTTCTTGTACTTAAGTCGGCATTGTGCCTATTGTATTTAATCCCGATGCATTTTCTGTGTTTCATGGTCAATGTGAAGGCCCAAGGGATACAGTAAACCTGCACTGGTGCATCGGAATCTAATACTGGTCTCCCAGGAGCCGCTCAAAGCACAAACTCTTAGAAGATTCACTCTTCTAGTACTTCAGTCGGCATTGTGCCTTTTGTATTTAATCCCGATGCAATTTCTGTGTTTCATGGTCAATGTGAAGGTCCAAGGGATACAGTAAACTGCACTGGTGCATCGGAATCTAATACTGGTCTCCCAGGAGCCGCTCAAAGCACAAACTCTTAGATGATTCATTCTTCTTGTACTTCAGTCGGCATTGTGCCTTTTGTATTTAATCCCGATGCAATTTCTGTGTTTCATGGTGAATGTGAAGGTCCACATGATACAGTAAACTGCACTGGTGCATCCGAATCTAACACTGGTCTCCCAGGAGCCGCTCAAAGCACAAACTCTTAGAAGATTCACTCTTCATGTACTTCAGTCGGCATTGCGCATTTTGTATTTAATCCCGATCAATTTCTGTGTTTCATATTCAATGTGAAGGTCCAAGGGATACAATAAACCTGCACCGGTGCATCGGAAGCTAATACTGGTCTCCCAGGAGCCGCTCAAAGCACAAACTCTTAGAAGATTAACTCTTCTTGTACTTAAGATGGCATTGTCCCTTTTGTATTCAATCCCGATAGAATTTCTGTGTTGCATGGTCCATGTAAAGGTCCAAGGGATACAGTAAACCCGCACTGGTCCATCGGAGGCTAATACTGGTCTCCCAGGTGCGGCTCAAAGCACAAACTCCTAGAAGATTCACTCTTCTTGTACTTAAGTCACCATTGTGAATTTTGTATTTAATCCCGATGCAATTTCTGTGTTTCATGGTCAATGTGAGGGTCCAAGGGATACAATAAACCTCCACTGGCGCATCGGAAGCTAATACTGGACTCCCAGAAGCCGCTCAAAGCACTAACTCTTAGAAGATTCACTCTTCTTGTACTTCAGTCGGCATTGTGCCTTTTGTATTTAATCCCGATGCAATTTCTGTGTTTCATGGTCAATGTGAAAGTCCAAGGGATACAATAAACCTGCACTGGTGCATCGGAAGCTAATACTGGTCTCGCAGGAGCCGCACAAAGCACAAACTGTTAGAAGATTCACTCTTCTTGTACTTCAGTCGGCATTGTGCCTTTTGTATTTAATCCCAAAGCAATTTCTGTGTTTCATGGTCAATGTGAAGGTCCAAGTGATAACATTAAACCTGCACTGGTGCATCGGAAGCTAATACTGGTCTCCCAGGAGCCGCTCAAAGCACAAACTCTTAGAAGATTCACTCTTCTTGTACTTCAGTCGGCATTGTGCCTTTTGTATTTAATCCCGATGCAATTTCTGTGTTTCATGGTCAATCTGAAGGTCCAAGGGATACAAAAAACCTTGCACTGGTGCATCGGAAACTAATACTGGTCTCCCAGGAGCCGCTCAAAGCACAAACTCTTAGAAGATTCCCTCTTCTGGTACTTAAGTCGAATTTGTGTCTTTTGTATTCAATCCCGATACAATTTCTCTGTTTCATGATCAATGTGAAGGTCCAAGGGATACTAAAACCTGCACTGCTGCATCGGAAGCTAATACTGGTCTTCCAGGAGCCGCTCAAAGCACAAACTCTTAGGGGATTAACTGTTCTTGTACTTCAGTCAGCAGTGTGCCTTTTGTGTTTAATCCCGATGCAATTTCTGTGTTTCATGGTCAATGTGAAGGTCCAAGGGATACAATAAACCTGCACTGGTGCATCGGAAGCTAATACTGGTCTCCCAGGAGCCGCTCAAAGCACAAACTCTTAGAAGATTCACTCTTCTTGTACTTCAGTCGGCATTGTGCCTTTTGTATTCAATCCCGATACAATTTCTGTGTTTCATGGTCAATGTGAAGGTCCAAGGGATACAATTAACCTGCACTGGTGCATCGGAAGCTAATACTGCTCTCCCAGGAGCCGCTCAAAGCACAAACTCTTAGAAGATTCACTCTTCTTGTACTTCAGTCGGCATTGTGCCTTTTGTATCTAATCCCGATGAAATTTCTGTGTTTCATGGTCAATGTGAAGGTCCAAGGGAAACAATAAACCTGCACAGGTGCATCAGAATCTAGTACTGGTCCCCCAGGAGCCGCTCAAAGCACAAACTCTTAGAAGATTCACTCTTCTTGTACTTCCGTCAGCATTGTGCCTTTTGTATTTAATCCCGATGCAATTTCTGTGTTTCATGGTCAATGTGAAGGTCTAAGGGATACCATAAACCTGCACTGGTGCATCGGGAGCTAATACTTTTCCTCCCGGAGCCGCTCAAAGCAGAAACTGTTAGAAGATTCACTCTTCTTGTACTTAAGTCGGCATTTTGCCTTTTGTATTTAATCCCGATGCCATTTCTGTGTTTCATGGTCAATGTGAACGTCCAAGGGATACAATAAACCTCCACTGGTGCATCGGAAGCTAATACTGGTCTCCCAGGAGCAGCTCAAAGCACAAACTCTTAGAAGATTCACTCTTCTTGTACTTCAATCGGCATTGTGCCTTTTGTATTTAATCCCGATGCATTTTCTGTGTTTCATGGTCAATGTGAAGGTCCAAGGGATACAATAAACCTGCACTGGTGCATCGGAAGCTAATACTGGTCTCCCAGGAGCCGCTCAAAGCACAAACTCTTAGAAGATTCACTCTTCCTGTACTTCAGTTGGCATTGTAACTTTTGTATTTAATCCCGATGCAATTTCTGTAATTCATGGTTAATGTGAAGGTCCAAGGATCCAGTAAACCTGCACTGGTGCAACGGAATGTAATACTGGTCTCCCAGGAGCCGCTCTAAGCACAAACTCTTAGAAGATTCACTCTTCTTGTACTTCAGTCGGCATTGTGCCTTTTGTATTCAATCCCGATACAATTTATGTGTTTCATGGTCAATCTGAAGGTCCAAGGGATACAGTAAACCTGCACTGGTGCATCGGAAGCTAATACTGGTGTCCCAGGAGAAGCTCAAAGCACAAACTCTTAGAAGATTCACTCTTCTTGTACTTCAGTCGGCATTGTGAATTTTGTATTCAATCCCGATACAATTTCTGTGTTTCATGGTCAATGTGAAGGTCCAAGGGTTGCAGTAAACCTGCACTAGTGAATCGGAAGCTAATACTGGTCTCGCAGGAGCCGCTCAAAGCACAAACTCTTAGAAGATTGACTCTTCTTATACTTTAATCGGCATTGTGCGTTTTGTATTTAATCCCGATGCAATTTCTGTGTTTCATGGTCAATGAGAAAGTCCAAGGGATACAATAAACCTGCACTGGTGCATCGGAAGCTAATACTGGTCTCCCAGGAGCCGCTCAAAGCACAAACTCTTAGAAAATTCACTCTTCTTGTACTTAAGTCGGCATTGTGCCCTTTGTATTTAATTCCGATGCAACTTCTGTGTTTCATGGTCAATGTGAAGGTCCAAGTGATACAATAAACCTGCACTGGTGCATCGGAAGCTAATACTGGTCTCCCAGGAGCCGCTCAAAGCACAAACTCTTAGAAGATTCACTCTTCTTGTAATTCAGTCGGCATTGTGCCTTTTGTATTTAATCCCGATGCAATTTCTGTGTTTCATGGTCAATCTGAAGGTCCAAGGGATACAAAAAACCTGCACTGGTGCATCGGAAGCTAATACTGGTCTCCCAGGAGCCGCTCAAAGCACAAACTCTTAGAAGAATCACTCTTCTTGTACTTCCGTCGGCATTGTGCCTTTTGTATTCAATCCCGATACAATTTCTGTGTTTCATGGTCAATGTGAAGGTCCAAGGGATACAATAAACCTGCACTGGTGCATCATAAGCTAATACTGGTCTCCCAGGAGCCGCTCAAAGCACAAACTGTTAGAAGATTCACTCTTCTTGTACTTCAGTCGGCATTGTGCCTTTTGTATTCAATCCCGATACAATTTCTGTGTTTCATGGTCAATGTGAAGGTCCAAGGGATACAATAAACCTGCACTGGTGCATCGGAAGCTAATACTGCTCTCCCAGGAGCCGCTCAAAGCACAAACACTTAGAAGATTCACTCTTCTTGACCTTTAGTCGGCATTGTGCATTTTGTATTTAATCCCTATGCAATTTCTGTGTTTCATGGTCAATGTGAAGGTCTAAGGGATACAATAAACCTGCACTGGTGCATCGGAAGCTAATACTGGTCCCCCCCCCCCCCCCAGGGCCGCTCTAAGCACAAACTCTTAGAAGATTCACTCTTCTTGTACTTCAGTCGGCATTGTGCCTTTTGTATTTAATCCCGATGCAATTTCTGTGTTTCATGGTCAATGTGAAGGTCCAAGGGATACAATAAACCTGCACTGGTGCATCGGAAGCTAATACTGGTCTCCCAGGAGCCGCTCAAAGCACAAACTCTTAGAAAATTCACTCTTCTTTTACTTAAGTCGGCATTGTGCCTATTGTATTTAATCCCGATGCAATTTCTGTGTTTCATGGTCAATGTGAAGGTCCGTGGGATACAATAAACCTCCACTGGTGCGTCGGAAGCTAATACTGGTTTCCCAGGAGCCGCTCAAAGCACAAACTTTTAGAAGATTCACTCTTCTTGTACTTCAGTGGGCATTGTGCCTTTTGTATGTAATCCCGATGCAATTTCTGTGTTTCATGGTCAATGTGAAGGTCCAAGGGATACAAAAAACCTGCACTGGTGCATCGGAAGCTAATACTGGTCTCCCAGGAGCCGCTCAAAGCACAAACTCTTAGAAGATTCCCTCTTCTGGTACTTAAGTCGAATTTCTGCCTTTTGTATTCAATCCCGATACAATTTCTCTGTTTCATGGTCAATGTGAAGGTCCAAAGGATACTAAAACCTGCACTGCTGCATCGGAAGCTAATACTGGTCTTCCAGGAGCAGCTCAAAGCATAAACTCTTAGAGGATTCACTGTTCTTGTACTTCAGTCGGCAGTGTGCCTTTTGTGTTTAATCCCGATGCAATTTCTGTGTTTCATGGTCAATGTGAAGGTCCAAGGGATACAATAAACCTGCACTGGTGCATCATAAGCTAATACTGGTCTCCCAGGAGCCGCTCAAAGCACAAACTCTTAGAAGATTCACTCTTCTTGTACTTCAGTCGGCATTGTGCCTTTTGTATTCAATCCCGATACAATTTCTGTGTTTCATGGTCAATGTGAAGGTCCAAGGGATACAACAAACCTGCACTGATGCATCGGAAGCTAATACTGGTCTCCCAGGAGCCGCTCATTGCACAAACTCTTAGACGATTCACTCTTCTTGTACTTCAGTCGGCATTGTGCCTTTTGTATTCAATCCCGATACAATTTCTGGGTTTCATGGTCAATGTGAAGGTCCAAGGGTTGCAATAAACTTGCACTGGTGCATCGGAAGCTAATACTGGTCTCCCAGGAGCCGCTCAAAGCACAAACTCTTAGAAGATTCACTCTTCTTGTACTTCAGTCGGCATTGTGCCTTTTGTATTCAATCCCGATACAATTTCTGGGTTTCATGGTCAATGTGAAGGTCCAAGGGATACAATAAACCTGCACTGGTGCATCGGAAGCTAATACTGGTCTCCCAGGAGCCGCTCAAAGCACAAAATCTTAGAAGATTCACTCTTCTTGTACTTCAGTCGGCTTTGTGCCTTTGTATTCAATCCCGATACAATTTCTGTGTTTCATCGTCAATGTGAAGGTCCAAGGGATACAGTAAACCTGCACTGGTGCATCGGAATCTCATTCTAGTCTCCCAGGAGCCGCTCAAAGCACAAACTCTTAGTCGATTCACTCTTCTTGTACTTCAGTCGGCATTGTGCCTTTTGTATTTAATCCCGATGCAAATTCTGTGTTTCATGGTCAATGTGAAGGTCCAAGGGATACAATAAACCTGAACTGGTGCATCGGAAGCTAATACTGGTCACCCAGGAGCCGCTCAAAGCACAAACTCTTAGAAGATTCACTCTTCTTGTACTTAAGTCGGCATTGTGCCTTTTGTATTTAATCCCGATGCAATTCCTGTGTTTCATGGTCAATGTGAAGGTCCAAGGGATACAATAAACCTGCACTGGTGCATCGGAAGCTAATACTGGTCTCCCAGGAGACGCTCAAAGCACAAACTCTTAGAAGATTCACTCTTCTTGTACTTCAGTCAGCATTGTGCTTTTGTATTTAATCCCGATGCAATTTCTGTGTTTCATGGTCAATGTGAAGGTCCAAGGGATACAGTAAACCTGCACTGGTGCATTGGAAGCTAATACTGGTCTTCCAGGAGCCGCTCAAAGCACAAACTCTTAGAAGATTCACTCTTCTTGTACTTCGGTCGGCATTGAGCCTTTTGTAATTAATCCCGATGCAATTTCTGTGTTTCATAGTCAATGTGAAGGTCCAAGGGATACAATAAACCTGCACTGGTGCATCGGAAGCTAATACTGGTCTCCCAGGAGCCGCTCAAAGCACAATATCTTAGAAGATTCACTCTTCTTGTACTTCAGTCGGCTTTGTGCCTTTGTATTCAATCCCGATACAATTTCTGTGTTTCATGGTCAATGTGAAGGTCCAAGGGATACAGTAAACCTGCACTGGTGCATCGGAAGCTAATACTGGTCACCCAGGAGCCGCTCAAAGCACAAACTCTTAGAAGATTCACTCTTCTTGTACTTAAGTCGGCATTGTGCCTTTTGTATTTAATCCCGATGCAATTCCTGTGTTTCATGGTCAATGTGAAGGTCCAAGGGATACAATAAACCTGCACTGGTGCATCGGAAGCTAATACTGGTCTCCCAGGAGACGCTCAAAGCACAAACTCTTAGAAGATTCACTCTTCTTGTACTTCAGTCAGCATTGTGCTTTTGTATTTAATCCCGATGCAATTTCTGTGTTTCATGGTCAATGTGAATGTCCAAGGGATACAGTAAACCTGCACTGGTGCATTGGAAGCTAATACTGGTCTTCCAGGAGCCGCTCAAAGCACAAACTCTTAGAAGATTCACTCTTCTTGTACTTCAGTCGGCATTGTGCCTTTTGTATTCAATCCCGATACAATTTCTGTGTTTCATGGTCAATGTGAAGGTCCAAGGGTTGGTGTAAAACTGCACCGGTGCATCGGAAGCTAATAATGGTCTCCCAGGAGCCGCTCAAAGCACAAAATCTTAGCAGATTAACTCTTCTTGTACTTAAGTCGGCATTGTGCATATTGTATTTAATGCCGATGCATTTTCTGTGTTTCATGGTCAATGTGAAGGTCCAAGGGATACAATGAACCTCCACTGGTGTATCGGAAGCTAATACTGGTCTCCCAGGAGCCGCTCAAAGCACAAACTCTTAGAAGATTCACTCTTCTTGTACTTCAGTCGGCATTGTGCCTTTTGTATTTAATCCCGATGCATTTTCTGTGTTTCATGGTCAATGTGAAGGTCCAAGGGATACAACAAACCTGCACTGGTGCATCGGAAGCTAATACTGGTCTCCCAGGAGCCGCTCATAGCACAAACTCTTAGAAGATTCACTCTTCCTGTACTTCAGTTGGCATTGTACCTTTTGTATTTAATCTCGATGCAATTTCTGTAATTCATGGTCAATCTGAAGGTCCAAGGGATCCAGTAAACCTGCACTGGTGCATCGGAATGTAATACTGGTCTCCCAGGAGCCGCTCAAAGCACAAACTCTTAGAAGATTCACTCTTCTTGTACTTCAGTCGGCAATGTGCATTTTGTATTTAATCCCGATGCAATTTCTGGGTTTCATGGTCAATGTGAAGGTCCAAGGGATACAGTAAACCTGCACTGGTGCATCGGAATCTCATTCTAGTCTCCCAGGAGCCGCTCAAAGCACAAACTCTTAGTCGATTCACTCTTCTTGTACTTCAGTCGGCATTGTGCCTTTTGTTTTTAATCCCGATGCAAATTCTGTGTTTCATGGTCAATGTGAAGGTCCAAGGGATACAATAAACCTGCACTGGTGCATCGGAAGCTAATACTGGTCACCCAGGAGCCGCTCAAAGCACAAACTCTTAGAAGATTCACTCTTCTTGTACTTAAGTCGGCATTGTGCCTTTTGTATTTAATCCCGATGCAATTCCTGTGTTTCATGGTCAATGTGAAGGTCCAAGGGATACAATAAACCTGCACTGGTGCATCGGAAGCTAATACTGGTCTCCCAGGAGACGCTCAAAGCACAAACTCTTAGAAGATTCACTCTTCTTGTACTTCAGTCAGCATTGTGCTTTTGTATTTAATCCCGATGCAATTTCTGTGTTTCACGGTCAATGTGAAGGTCCAAGGGATACAGTAAACCTGCACTGGTGCATTGGAAGCTAATACTGGTCTTCCAGGTGCCGCTCAAAGCACAAACTCTTAGAAGATTCACTCTTCTTGTACTTCAGTCGGCATTGTGCCTTTTGTATTCAATCCCGATACAATTTCTGTGTTTCATGGTCAATGTGAAGGTCCAAGGGTTGGAGTAAAACTGCACCGGTGCATCGGAAGCTAATAATGGTCTCCCAGGAGCCGCTCAAAGCACAAAATCTTAGCAGATTAACTCTTCTTGTACTTAAGTCGGCATTGTGCATATTGTATTTAATCCCGATGCATTTTCTGTGTTTCATGGTCAATGTGAAGGTCCAAGGGATACAATGAACCTCCACTGGTGTATCGGAAGCTAATACTGGTCTCCCAGGAGCCGCTCAAAGCACAAACTCTTAGAAGATTCACTCTTCTTGTACTTCAGTCGGCATTGTGCCTTTTGTATTTAATCCCGATGCATTTTCTGTGTTTCATGGTCAATGTGAAGGTCCAAGGGATACAACAAACCTGCACTGGTGCATCGGAAGCTAATACTGGTCTCCCAGGAGCCGCTCATAGCACAAACTCTTAGAAGATTCACTCTTCCTGTACTTCAGTTGGCATTGTACCTTTTGCATTTAATCTCGATGCAATTTCTATAATTCATGGTCAATGTGAAGGTCCAAGGGATCCAGTAAACCTGCACTGGTGCAACGGAATGTAATACTGGTCTCCCAGGAGCCGCTCAAAGCACAAACTCTTAGAAGATTAACTCTTCTTGTACTTAAGTCGGCAATGTGCATTTTGTATTTAATCCCGATACAATTTCTGGGTCTCATGGTCAATGTGAAGGTCCAAGGGATACAATAAACCTGCACTGGTGCATCGGAAGCTAATACTGGTCTCCCAGGAGCCACTTAAAGCACAAACTCTTAGAAGATTCACTCTTCTTGTACTTCAGTCGGCATTGTGCCTTTTGTATTCAATCCCGATACAATTTCTGGGTTTCATGGTCAATGTGAAGGTCCAAGGGATACAATAATCCTGCACTGGTGCATCGAAAGCAAATACTGGTCTCCCAGGAGCCGCTCAAGGCACAAACTCTTAGAAGATTCACTCTTCTTGTACTTCAGTCGGCATTGAGCCTTTTGTAATTAATCCCGCTGCAATTTCTGTGTTTCATGGTCAATGTGAAGGTCCAAGGGATACAGTAAACCTGCACTTGTGCATCGTAATCTAATACTGGTCTCCCAGGAGCCCCTCAAAGCACAAACTCTTAGAAGATTCACTCTTCTTGTACTTCAGTCGGCATTGTGCCTTTTGTATTTAATCCCGATGCAATTTCTGTGTTTCATGGTCAATGTGAAGGTCCAAGGGATACAATAAACCTGCACTGGTGCATCGGAAGCTAATACTGGTCTCCCAGGAGCCGCTCAAAGCACAAACTCTTAGAAGATTCACTCTTCTTGTACTTCAGTCAGCTTTGTGCCTTTGTATTCAATCCCGATACAATTTCTGTGTTTCATGGTCAATGTGAAGGTCCAAGGGATACAGTAAACCTGCACTGGTGCATTGGAATCTCATTCTAGTCTCCCAGGAGCCGCTCAAACCACATACTCTTAGAAGATTCACTCTTCTTGTACTTAAGTCGGCATTGTGCCGTTTGTATTTAATCCCGATGGAATTTCTGTGTTTCATGGTCAATGTGAAGGTCCAAGGGATACAGTAAACCTGTACTGGTGCAACGAAAGCTAATACTGGTCTCCCAGGACCCGCTCAAAAAACAAACTCTTAGAAGATTCACTCTTCTTTTACTTCAGTCGGCATTGAGCCTTTTGTATTTAATCCCGATACAATTTCTGTGTTTCATCGTCAATGTGAAGGTCCAAGGGATACAGTAAACCTGCACTGGTGCATCGGAATCTCATTCTAGTCTCCCAGGAGCCGCTCAAAGCACAAACTCTTAGTCGATTCACTCTTCTTGTACTTCAGTCGGCATTGTGCCTTTTGTATTGAATCCCGATGCAAATTCTGTGTTTCATGGTCAATGTGAAGGTCCAAGGGATACAATAAACCTGCACTGGTGCATCGGAAGCTAATACTGGTCACCCAGGAGCCGCTCAAAGCACAAACTCTTAGAAGATTCACTCTTCTTGTACTTAAGTCGGCATTGTGCCTTTTGTATTTAATCCCGATGCAATTCCTGTGTTTGATGGTCAATGTGAAGGTCCAAGGGATACAATAAACCTGCACTGGTGCATCGGAAGCTATTACTGGTCTCCCAGGAGACGCTCAAAGCACAAACTCTTAGAAGATTCACTCTTCTTGTACTTAAGTCGGCATTGTGCCTTTTGTATTCAATCCCGATACAATTTCTGGGTTTCATGGTCAATGTGAAGGTCCAAGGGTTGCAATAAACTTGCACTGGTGCATCGGAAGCTAATACTGGTCTCCCAGGAGCCGCTCAAAGCAAAAACTCTTAGAAGATTCACTCTTCTTGTACTTCAGTCGGCATTGTGCCTTTTGTATTCAATCCCGATACAATTTCTGTGTTTCATGGTCAATGTGAAGATCCAAGGGATACAATAAACCTGCACTGGTGCATCGGAAGCTAATACTGGTCTCCCAGGAGCCGCTCAAAGCACAAAATCTTAGAAGATTCACTCTTCTTGTACTTCAGTCGGCTTTGTGCCTTTGTATTCAATCCCGGTACAATTTCTGTGTTTCATCGTCAATGTGAAGGTCCAAGGGATACAGTAAACCTGCACTGGTGCATCGGAATCTCATTCTAGTCTCCCAGGAGCCGCTCAAAGCACAAACTCTTAGTTGATTCACTCTTCTTGTACTTCAGTCGGCATTGTGCCTTTTGTATTTAATCCCGATGCAAATTCTGTGTTTCATGGTCAATGTGAAGGTCCAAGGGATACAATAAACCTGCACTGGTGCATCGGAAGCTAATACTGGTCACCCAGGAGCCGCTCAAAGCACAAACTCTTAGAAGATTCACTCTTCTTGTACTTAAGTCGGCATTGTGCCTTTTGTATTTAATCCCGATGCAATTCCTGTGTTTCATGGTCAATGTGAAGGTCCAAGGGATACAATAAACCTGCACTGGTGCATCGGAAGCTAATACTGGTCTCCCAGGAGACGCTCAAAGCACAAACTCTTAGAAGATTCACTCTTCTTGTACTTCAGTCAGCATTGTGCTTTTGTATTTAATCCCGATGCAATTTCTGTGTTTCATGGTCAATGTGAAGGTCCAAGGGATACAATAAACCTGCACTGGTGCATCGGAAGCTAATACTGGTCTCCCAGGAGCCGCTCAAAGCACAATATCTTAGAAGATTCACTCTTCTTGTACTTCAGTGGGCTTTGTGCCTTTGTATTCAATCCCGATACAATTTCTGTGTTTCATGGTCAATGTGAAGGTCCAAGGGATACAGTAAACCTGCACTGGTGCATCGGAATCTCATTCTAGTCTCCCAGGAGCCGCTCAAAGCACAAACTCTTAGTCGATTCACTCTTCTTGTACTTCAGTCGGCATTGTGCATTTTGTATTTAATCCCGATGCAAATTCTGTGTTTCATGGTCAATGTGAAGGTCCAAGGGATACAATAAACCTGCACTGGTGCATCGGAAGCTAATACTGGTCACCCAGGAGCCGCTCAAAGCACAAACTCTTAGAAGATTCACTCTTCTTGTACTTAAGTCGGCATTGTGCCTTTTGTATTTAATCCCGATGCAATTCCTGTGTTTCATGGTCAATGTGAAGGTCCAAGGGATACAATAAACCTGCACTGGTGCATCGGAAGCTAATACTGGTCTCCCAGGAGACGCTCAAAGCACAAACTCTTAGAAGATTCACTCTTCTTGTACTTCAGTCAGCATTGTGCTTTTGTATTTAATCCCGATGCAATTTCTGTGTTTCATGGTCAATGTGAAGGTCCAAGGGATACAGTAAACCTGCACTGGTGCATTGGAAGCTAATACTGGTCTTCCAGGAGCCGCTCAAAGCACAAAATCTTAGCAGATTAACTCTTCTTGTACTTAAGTCGGCATTGTGCATATTGTATTTAATGCCGATGCATTTTCTGTGTTTCATGGTCAATGTGAAGGTCCAAGGGATACAATGAACCTCCACTGGTGTATCGGAAGCTAATACTGGTCTCCCAGGAGCCGCTCAAAGCACAAACTCTTAGAAGATTCACTCTTCTTGTACTTCAGTCGGCATTGTGCCTTTTGTATTTAATCCCGATGCATTTTCTGTGTTTCATGGTCAATGTGAAGGTCCAAGGGATACAACAAACCTGCACTGGTGCATCGGAAGCTAATACTGGACTCCCAGGAGCCGCTCATAGCACAAACTCTTAGAAGATTCACTCTTCCTGTACTTCAGTTGGCATTGTACCTTTTGTATTTAATCTCGATGCAATTTCTGTAATTCATGGTCAATGTGAAGGTCCAAGGGATCCAGTAAACCTGCACTGGTGCATCGGAATGTAATACTGGTCTCCCAGGAGCCGCTCAAAGCACAAACTCTTAGAAGATTCACTCTTCTTGTACTTCAGTCGGCAATGTGCATTTTGTATTTAATCCCGATGCAATTTCTGGGTTTCATGGTCAATGTGAAGGTCCAAGGGATACAGTAAACCTGCACTGGTGCATCGGAATCTCATTCTAGTCTCCCAGGAGCCGCTCAAAGCACAAACTCTTAGTCGATTCACTCTTCTTGTACTTCAGTCGGCATTGTGCCTTTTGTTTTTAATCCCGATGCAAATTCTGTGTTTCATGGTCAATGTGAAGGTCCAAGGGATACAATAAACCTGCACTGGTGCATCGGAAGCTAATACTGGTCACCCAGGAGCCGCTCAAAGCACAAACTCTTAGAAGATTCACTGTTCTTGTACTTAAGTCGGCATTGTGCCTTTTGTATTTAATCCCGATGCAATTCCTGTGTTTCATGGTCAATGTGAAGGTCCAAGGGATACAATAAACCTGCACTGGTGCATCGGAAGCTAATACTGGTCTCCCAGGAGCCGCTCAAAGCACAAACTCTTAGTCGATTCACTCTTCTTGTACTTCAGTCGGCATTGTGCCTTTTGTTTTTAATCCCGATGCAAATTCTGTGTTTCATGGTCAATGTGAAGGTCCAAGGGATACAATAAACCTGCACTGGTGCATCGGAAGCTAATACTGGTCACCCAGGAGCCGCTCAAAGCACAAACTCTTAGAAGATTCACTCTTCTTGTACTTAAGTCGGCATTGTGCCTTTTGTATTCAATCCCGATACAATTTCTGTGTTTCATGGTCAATGTGAAGGTCCAAGGGATACAACAAACCTGCACTGGTGCATCGGAAGCTAATACTGGTCTCCCAGGAGCCGCTCATAGCACAAACTCTTAGAAGATTCACTCTTCCTGTACTTCAGTTGACATTGTACCTTTTGTATTTAATCTCGATGCAATTTCTGTAATTCATGGTCAATGTGAAGGTCCAAGGGATCCAATAAACCTGCACTGGTGCATCGGAATGTAATACCGGTCTCCCAGGAGCCGCTCAAAGCACAAACTCTTAGAAGATTCACTCTTCTTGTACTTCAGTCGGCAATGTGCATTTTGTATTTAATCCCGATGCAATTTCTGGGTTTCATGGTCAATGTGAAGGTCCAAGGGATACAGTAAACCTGCACTGATGCATCGGAATCTCATTCTAGTCTCCCAGGAGAGGCTCAAAGCACAAACTCTTAGTCGATTCACTCTTCTTGTACTTCAGTCGGCATTGTGCCTTTTGTATTTAATCCCGATGCAAATTCTGTGTTTCATGGTCAATGTGAAGGTCCAAGGGATACAATAAACCTGCACTGGTGCATCGGAAGCTAATACTGGTCACCCAGGAGCCGCTAAAAGCAGAAACTCTTAGAAGATTCACTCTTCTTGTACTTCAGTCGGCATTGTGCCTTTTGTATTCAATCCCGATACAATTTCTGTGTTTCATGGTCAATGTGAAGGTCCAAGGGTTGGAGTAAAACTGCAGCGGTGCATCGGAAGCTAATAATGGTCTCCCAGTAGCCGCTCAAAGCACAAAATCTTAGCAGATTAACTCTTCTTGTACTTAAGTCGGCATTGTGCATATTGTATTTAATCCCGATGCATTTTCTGTGTTTCATGGTCAATGTGAAGGTCCAAGGGATACAATGAACCTCCACTGGTGTATCGGAAGCTAATACTGGTCTCCCAGGAGCCGCTCAAAGCACAAACTCTTAGAAGATTCACTCTTCTTGTACTTCAGTCGGCATTGTGCCTTTTGTATTTAATCCCGATGCATTTTCTGTGTTTCATGGTCAATGTGAAGGTCCAAGGGATACAACAAACCTGCAATGGTGCATCGGAAGCTAATACTGGTCTCCCAGGAGCCGCTCATAGCACAAACTCTTAGAAGATTCACTCTTCCTGTACTTCAGTTGGCATTGTACCTTTTGTATTTAATCTCGATGCAATTTCTGTAATTCATGGTCAATCTGAAGGTCCAAGGGATCCAGTAAACCTGCACTGGTGCATCGGAATCTAATACTAGTCTCCCAGGAGCCGCTCAAAGCACAAACTCTTAGAAGATTCACTCTTCTTGTACTTAAGTCGGCAATGTGCATTTTGTATTTAATCCCGATACAATTTCTGGGTTTCATAGTCAATGTGAAGGTCCAAGGGATACAATAAACCTGCACTGGTGCATCGGAAGCTAATACTGGTCTCCCAGGAGCCACTCAAAGCACAAACTCTTAGAAGATTCACTCTTCTTGTACTTCAGTCGGCATTGTGCCTTTTGTATTCAATCCCGATACAATTTCTGGGTTTCATGGTCAATGTGAAGGTCCAAGGGATACAATAAACCTGCACTGGAGCATCGGAAGCTAATTCTGGTCTCCCAGAATCCGCTCAAAGCACAAACTCTTAGAAGTTTCCCTCTTCTTGTACTTCAGTTGGCATTGTACGTTTTTGTATTTAAGCCCGATGCAATTTCTGTGTTTCATGGTCAATGTGAAGGTCCAAGGGATACAGTAAACCTGCACTGGTGCATCGAAATCTAATACTGGTCTCCCAGGAGCCGCTCAAAGCACAAACTCTTAGAAGATTCACTCTTCTTGTACTTCAGTCGGCATTGTGCATTTTGTATTTAATCCCGATGCAATTTCTGTGTTTCATGGTCAATGTGAAGGTCCAAGGGATACAATAAACCTGCACTGGTGCATCGGAAGCTAATACTGGTCACCCAGGAGCCGCTAAAAGCAGAAACTCTTAGAAGATTCACTCTTCTTGTACTGAAGTCGGCATTGTGCCTTTTGTATTTAATCCCGATGCAATTCCTGTGTTTCATGTACAATGTGAAGGTCCAAGGGATACAATAAACCTGCACTGGTGCATCGAAATCTAATACTGGTCTCCCAGGAGCCGCTCAAAGCACAAACTCTTAGAAGATTCACTCTTCTTGTACTTCAGTCGGCATTGTGCCTTTTGTATTTAATCCCGATACATTTTCTGTGTTTCATGGTCAATGTGAAGGTCCAAGGGATACAACAAACCTGCACTGGTGCATCGGAAGCTAATACTGGTCTCCCAGGAGCCGCTCATAGCACAAACTCTTAGAAGATTCACTCTTCCTGTACTTCAGTTGACATTGTACCTTTTGTATTTAATCTCGATGCAATTTCTGTAATTCATGGTCAATGTGAAGGTCCAAGGGATCCAATAAACCTGCACTGGTGCATCGGAATGTAATACTGGTCTCCCAGGAGCCGCTCAAAGCACAAACTCTTAGAAGATTCACTCTTCTTGTACTTCAGTCGGCAATGTGCATTTTGTATTTAATCCCGATGCAATTTCTGGGTTTCATGGTCAATGTGAAGGTCCAAGGGATACAGTAAACCTGCACTGGTGCATCGGAATCTCATTCTAGTCTCCCAGGAGAGGCTCAAAGCACAAACTCTTAGTCGATTCACTCTTCTTGTACTTCAGTCGGCATTGTGCCTTTTGTATTTAATCCCGATGCATTTTCTGTGTTTCATGGTCAATGTGAAGGTCCAAGGGATACAGTAAACCTGCACTGGTGCATTGGAAGCTAATACTGGTCTTCCAGGTGCCGCTCAAAGCACAAACTCTTAGAAGATTCACTCTTCTTGTACTTCAGTCGGCATTGTGCCTTTTGTATTCAATCCCGATACAATTTCTGTGTTTCATGGTCAATGTGAAGGTCCAAGGGTTGGAGTAAAACTGCAGCGGTGCATCGGAAGCTAATAATGGTCTCCCAGGAGCCGCGCAAAGCACAAAATCTTAGCAGATTAACTCTTCTTGTACTTAAGTCGGCATTGTGCATATTGTATTTTATCCTGATGCATTTTCTGTGTTTCATGGTCAATGTGAAGGTCCAAGGGATACAATGAACCTCCACTGGTGTATCGGAAGCTAATACTGGTCTCCCAGGAGCCGCTCAAAGCACAAACTCTTAGAAGATTCACTCTTCTTGTACTTCAGTCGGCATTGTGCCTTTTGTATTTAATCCCGATGCATTTTCTGTGTTTCATGGTCAATGTGAAGGTCCAAGGGATACAACAAACCTGCAATGGTGCATCGGAAGCTAAAACTGGTCTCCCAGGAGCCGCTCATAGCACAAACTCTTAGAAGATTCACTCTTCCTGTACTTCAGTTGGCATTGTACTTTTTGTATTTAATCTCGATGCAATTTCTGTAATTCATGGTCAATCTGAAGGTCCAAGGGATCCAGTAAACCTGCACTGGTGCATCGGAATCTAATACTAGTCTCCCAGGAGCCGCTCAAAGCACAAACTCTTAGAAGATTCACTCTTCTTGTACTTAAGTCGGCAATGTGCATTTTGTATTTAATCCCGATACAATTTCTGGGTTTCATAGTCAATGTGAAGGTCCAAGGGATACAATAAACCTGCACTGGTGCATCGGAAGCTAATACTGGTCTCCCAGGAGCCACTCAAAGCACAAACTCTTAGAAGATTCACTCTTCTTGTACTTCAGTCGGCATTGTGCCTTTTGTATTCAATCCCGATACAATTTCTGGGTTTCATGGTCAATGTGAAGGTCCAAGGGATACAATAAACCTGCACTGGAGCATCGGAAGCTAATACTGGTCTCCCAGAATCCGCTCAAAGCACAAACTCTTAGAAGTTTCCCTCTTCTTGTACTTCAGTTGGCATTGTACGTTTTTGTATCTAAGCCCGATGCAATTTCTGTGTTTCATGGTCAATGTGAAGGTCCAAGGGATACAGTAAACCTGCACTGGTGCATCGAAATCTAATACTGGTCTCCCAGGAGCCGCTCAAAGCACAAACTCTTAGAAGATTCACTCTTCTTGTACTTCAGTCGGCATTGTGCATTTTGTATTTAATCCCGATGCAATTTCTGTGTTTCATGGTCAATGTGAAGGTCCAAGGGATACAATAAACCTGCACTGGTGCATCGGAAGCTAATACTGGTCACCCAGGAGCCGCTAAAAGCAGAAACTCTTAGAAGATTCACTCTTCTTGTACTGAAGTCGGCATTGTGCCTTTTGTATTTAATCCCGATGCAATTCCTGTGTTTCATGTACAATGTGAAGGTCCAAGGGATACAATAAACCTGCACTGGTGCATCGGAAGCTAATACTGGTCTCCCAGGAGACGCTCAAAGCACAAACTCTTAGAAGATTCACTCTTCTTGTACTTCAGTCAGCATTGTGCTTTTGTATTTAATCCCGATGCAATTTCTGTGTTTCATGGTCAATGTGAAGGTCCAAGGCATACAGTAAACCTGCACTGGTGCATTGGAAGCTAATACTGGTCTTCCAGGTGCCGCTCAAAGCACAAACTCTTAGAAGATTCACTCTTCTTGTACTTCAGTCGGCATTGTGCCTTTTGTATTCAATCCCGATACAATTTCTGTGTTTCATGGTCAATGTGAAGGTCCAAGGGTTGGAGTAAAACTGCACCGGTGCATCGGAAGCTAATAATGGTCTCCCAGGAGCCGCTCAAAGCACAAAATCTTAGCAGATTAACTCTTCTTGTACTTAAGTCGGCATTGTGCATATTGTATTTAATCCCGATGCATTTTCTGTGTTTCATGGTCAATGTGAAGGTCCAAGGGATACAATGAACCTCCACTGGTGTATCGGAAGCTAATACTGGTCTCCCAGGAGCCGCTCAAAGCACAAACTCTTAGAAGATTCACTCTTCTTGTACTTCAGTCGGCATTGTGCCTTTTGTATTTAATCCCGATGCATTTTCTGTGTTTCATGGTCAATGTGAAGGTCCAAGGGATACAACAAACCTGCAATGGTGCATCGGAAGCTAATACTGGTCTCCCAGGAGCCGCTCATAGCACAAACTCTTAGAAGATTCACTCTTCCTGTACTTCAGTTGGCATTGTACCTTTTGTATTTAATCTCGATGCAATTTCTGTAATTCATGGTCAATCTGAAGGTCCAAGGGATCCAGTAAACCTGCACTGGTGCATCGGAATCTAATACTAGTCTCCCAGGAGCCGCTCAAAGCACAAACTCTTAGAAGATTCACTCTTCTTGTACTTAAGTCGGCAATGTGCATTTTGTATTTAATCCCGATACAATTTCTGGGTTTCATGGTCAATGTGAAGGTCCAAGGGATACAATAAACCTGCACTGGTGCATCGGAAGCTAATACTGGTCTCCCAGGAGCCACTCAAAGCACAAACTCTTAGAAGATTCACTCTTCTTGTACTTCAGTCGGCATTGTGCCTTTTGTATTCAATCCCGATACAATTTCTGGGTTTCATGGTCAATGTGAAGGTCCAAGGGATACAATAAACCTGCACTGGAGCATCGGAAGCTAATACTGGTCTCCCAGAAGCCGCTCAAAGCACAAACTCTTAGAAGTTTCCCTCTTCTTGTACTTCAGTTGGCATTGTACGTTTTTGTATTTAAGCCCGATGCAATTTCTGTGTTTCATGGTCAATGTGAAGGTCCAAGGGATACAGTAAACCTGCACTGGTGCATCGAAATCTAATACTGGTCTCCCAGGAGCCGCTCAAAGCACAAACTCTTAGAAGATTCACTCTTCTTGTACTTCAGTCGGCATTGTGCATTTTGTATTTAATCCCGATGCAATTTCTGTGTTTCATGGTCAATGTGAAGGTCCAAGGGATACAATAAACCTGCACTGGTGCATCGGAAGCTAATACTGGTCACCCAGGAGCCGCTAAAAGCAGAAACTCTTAGAAGATTCACTCTTCTTGTACTGAAGTCGGCATTGTGCCTTTTGTATTTAATCCCGATGCAATTCCTGTGTTTCATGTACAATGTGAAGGTCCAAGGGATACAATAAACCTGCACTGGTGCATCGAAATCTAATACTGGTCTCCCAGGAGCCGCTCAAAGCACAAACTCTTAGAAGATTCACTCTTCTTGTACTTCAGTCGGCATTGTGCCTTTTGTATTTAATCCCGATACATTTTCTGTGTTTCATGGTCAATGTGAAGGTCCAAGGGATACAACAAACCTGCACTGGTGCATCGGAAGCTAATACTGGTCTCCCAGGAGCCGCTCATAGCACAAACTCTTAGAAGATTCACTCTTCCTGTACTTCAGTTGACATTGTACCTTTTGTATTTAATCTCGATGCAATTTCTGTAATTCATCGTCAATGTGAAGGTCCAAGGGATCCAATAAACCTGCACTGGTGCATCGGAATGTAATACTGGTCTCCCAGGAGCCGCTCAAAGCACAAACTCTTAGAAGATTCACTCTTCTTGTACTTCAGTCGGCAATGTGCATTTTGTATTTAATCCCGATGCAATTTCTGGGTTTCATGGTCAATGTGAAGGTCCAAGGGATACAGTAAACCTGCACTGGTGCATCGGAATCTCATTCTAGTCTCCCAGGAGAGGCTCAAAGCACAAACTCTTAGTCGATTCACTCTTCTTGTACTTCAGTCGGCATTGTGCCTTTTGTATTTAATCCCGATGCATTTTCTGTGTTTCATGGTCAATGTGAAGGTCCAAGGGATACAGTAAACCTGCACTGGTGCATTGGAAGCTAATACTGGTCTTCCAGGTGCCGCTCAAAGCACAAACTCTTAGAAGATTCACTCTTCTTGTACTTCAGTCGGCATTGTGCCTTTTGTATTCAATCCCGATACAATTTCTGTGTTTCATGGTCAATGTGAAGGTCCAAGGGTTGGAGTAAAACTGCAGCGGTGCATCGGAAGCTAATAATGGTCTCCCAGGAGCCGCGCAAAGCACAAAATCTTAGCAGATTAACTCTTCTTGTACTTAAGTCGGCATTGTGCATATTGTATTTAATCCCGATGCATTTTCTGTGTTTCATGGTCAATGTGAAGGTCCAAGGGATACAATGAACCTCCACTGGTGTATCGGAAGCTAATACTGGTCTCCCAGGAGCCGCTCAAAGCACAAACTCTTAGAAGATTCACTCTTCTTGTACTTCAGTCGGCATTGTGCCTTTTGTATTTAATCCCGATGCATTTTCTGTGTTTCATGGTCAATGTGAAGGTCCAAGGGATACAACAAACCTGCAATGGTGCATCGGAAGCTAAAACTGGTCTCCCAGGAGCCGCTCATAGCACAAACTCTTAGAAGATTCACTCTTCCTGTACTTCAGTTGGCATTGTACTTTTTGTATTTAATCTCGATGCAATTTCTGTAATTCATGGTCAATCTGAAGGTCCAAGGGATCCAGTAAACCTGCACTGGTGCATCGGAATCTAATACTAGTCTCCCAGGAGCCGCTCAAAGCACAAACTCTTAGAAGATTCACTCTTCTTGTACTTAAGTCGGCAATGTGCATTTTGTATTTAATCCCGATACAATTTCTGGGTTTCATAGTCAATGTGAAGGTCCAAGGGATACAATAAACCTGCACTGGTGCATCGGAAGCTAATACTGGTCTCCCAGGAGCCACTCAAAGCACAAACTCTTAGAAGATTCACTCTTCTTGTACTTCAGTCGGCATTGTGCCTTTTGTATTCAATCCCGATACAATTTCTGGGTTTCATGGTCAATGTGAAGGTCCAAGGGATACAATAAACCTGCACTGGAGCATCGGAAGCTAATACTGGTCTCCCAGAATCCGCTCAAAGCACAAACTCTTAGAAGTTTCCCTCTTCTTGTACTTCAGTTGGCATTGTACGTTTTTGTATCTAAGCCCGATGCAATTTCTGTGTTTCATGGTCAATGTGAAGGTCCAAGGGATACAGTAAACCTGCACTGGTGCATCGAAATCTAATACTGGTCTCCCAGGAGCCGCTCAAATCACAAACTCTTAGAAGATTCACTCTTCTTGTACTTCAGTCGGCATTGTGCATTTTGTATTTAATCCCGATGCAATTTCTGTGTTTCATGGTCAATGTGAAGGTCCAAGGGATACAATAAACCTGCACTGGTGCATCGGAAGCTAATACTGGTCACCCAGGAGCCGCTAAAAGCAGAAACTCTTAGAAGATTCACTCTTCTTGTACTGAAGTCGGCAATGTGCCTTTTGTATTTAATCCCGATGCAATTCCTGTGTTTCATGTACAATGTGAAGGTCCAAGGGATACAATAAACCTGCACTGGTGCATCGGAAGCTAATACTGGTCTCCCAGGAGACGCTCAAAGCACAAACTCTTAGAAGATTCACTCTTCTTGTACTTCAGTCAGCATTGTGCTTTTGTATTTAATCCCGATGCAATTTCTGTGTTTCATGGTCAATGTGAAGGTCCAAGGCATACAGTAAACCTGCACTGGTGCATTGGAAGCTAATACTGGTCTTCCAGGTGCCGCTCAAAGCACAAACTCTTAGAAGATTCACTCTTCTTGTACTTCAGTCGGCATTGTGCCTTTTGTATTCAATCCCGATACAATTTCTGTGTTTCATGGTCAATGTGAAGGTCCAAGGGTTGGAGTAAAACTGCACCGGTGCATCGGAAGCTAATAATGGTCTCCCAGGAGCCGCTCAAAGCACAAAATCTTAGCAGATTAACTCTTCTTGTACTTAAGTCGGCATTGTGCATATTGTATTTAATCCCGATGCATTTTCTGTGTTTCATGGTCAATGTGAAGGTCCAAGGGATACAATGAACCACCACCGGTGTATCGGAAGCTAATACTGGTCTCCCAGGAGCCGCTCAAAGCACAAACTCTTAGAAGATTCACTCTTCTTGTACTTCAGTCGGCATTGTGCCTTTTGTATTTAATCCCGATGCATTTTCTGTGTTTCATGGTCAATGTGAAGGTCCAAGGGATACAACAAACCTGCAATGGTGCATCGGAAGCTAATACTGGTCTCCCAGGAGCCGCTCATAGCACAAACTCTTAGAAGATTCACTCTTCCTGTACTTCAGTTGGCATTGTACCTTTTGTATTTAATCTCGATGCAATTTCTGTAATCCATGGTCAATCTGAAGGTCCAAGGGATCCAGTAAACCTGCACTGGTGCATCGGAATCTAATACTAGTCTCCCAGGAGCCGCTCAAAGCACAAACTCTTAGAAGATTCACTCTTCTTGTACTTAAGTCGGCAATGTGCATTTTGTATTTAATCCCGATACAATTTCTGGGTTTCATGGTCAATGTGAAGGTCCAAGGGATACAATAAACCTGCACTGGTGCATCGGAAGCTAATACTGGTCTCCCAGGAGCCACTCAAAGCACAAACTCTTAGAAGATTCACTCTTCTTGTACTTCAGTCGGCATTGTGCCTTTTGTATTCAATCCCGATACAATTTCTGGGTTTCATGGTCAATGTGAAGGTCCAAGGGATACAATAAACCTGCACTGGAGCATCGGAAGCTAATACTGGTCTCCCAGAAGCCGCTCAAAGCACAAAATCTTAGAAGTTTCCCTCTTCTTGTACTTCAGTTGGCATTGTACGTTTTTGTATTTAAGCCCGATGCAATTTCTGTGTTTCATGGTCAATGTGAAGGTCCAAGGGATACAGTAAACCTGCACTGGTGCATCGAAATCTAATACTGGTCTCCCAGGAGCCGCTCAAAGCACAAACTCTTAGAAGATTCACTCTTCTTGTACTTCAGTCGGCATTGTGCATTTTGTATTTAATCCCGATGCAATTTCTGTGTTTCATGGTCAATGTGAAGGTCCAAGGGATACAATAAACCTGCACTGGTGCATCGGAAGCTAATACTGGTCACCCAGGAGCCGCTAAAAGCAGAAACTCTTAGAAGATTCACTCTTCTTGTACTGAAGTCGGCATTGTGCCTTTTGTATTTAATCCCGATGCAATTCCTGTGTTTCATGGTCAATGTGAAGGTCCAAGGGATACAATAAACCTGCACTGGTGCATCGGAAGCTAATACTGGTCTCCCAGGAGACGCTCAAAGCACAAACTCTTAGAAGATTCACTCTTCTTGTACTTCAGTCAGCATTGTGCTTTTGTATTTAATCCCGATGCAATTTCTGTGTTTCATGGTCAATGTGAAGGTCCAAGGGATACAGTAAACCTGCACTGGTGCATTGGAAGCTAATACTGGTCTTCCAGGTGCCGCTCAAAGCACAAACTCTTAGAAGATTCACTCTTCTTGTACTTCAGTCGGCATTGTGCCTTTTGTATTCAATCCCGATACAATTTCTGTGTTTCATGGTCAATGTGAAGGTCCAAGGGTTGGAGTAAAACTGCAGCGGTGCATCGGAAGCTAATAATGGTCTCCCAGGAGCCGCTCAAAGCACAAAATCTTAGCAGATTAACTCTTCTTGTACTTAAGTCGGCATTGTGCATATTGTATTTAATCCCGATGCATTTTCTGTGTTTCATGGTCAATGTGAAGGTCCAAGGGATACAATGAACCTCCACTGGTGTATCGGAAGCTAATACTGGTCTCCCAGGAGCCGCTCAAAGCACAAACTCTTAGAAGATTCACTCTTCTTGTACTTCAGTCGGCATTGTGCCTTTTGTATTTAATCCCGATGCATTTTCTGTGTTTCATGGTCAATGTGAAGGTCCAAGGGATACAACAAACCTGCAATGGTGCATCGGAAGCTAAAACTGGTCTCCCAGGAGCCGCTCATAGCACAAACTCTTAGAAGATTCACTCTTCCTGTACTTCAGTTGGCATTGTACTTTTTGTATTTAATCTCGATGCAATTTCTGTAATTCATGGTCAATCTGAAGGTCCAAGGGATCCAGTAAACCTGCACTGGTGCATCGGAATCTAATACTAGTCTCCCAGGAGCCGCTCAAAGCACAAACTCTTAGAAGATTCACTCTTCTTGTACTTAAGTCGGCAATGTGCATTTTGTATTTAATCCCGATACAATTTCTGGGTTTCATAGTCAATGTGAAGGTCCAAGGGATACAATAAACCTGCACTGGTGCATCGGAAGCTAATACTGGTCTCCCAGGAGCCACTCAAAGCACAAACTCTTAGAAGATTCACTCTTCTTGTACTTCAGTCGGCATTGTGCCTTTTGTATTCAATCCCGATACAATTTCTGTGTTTCATGGTCAATGTGAAGGTCCAAGGGATACAATAAACCTGCACTGGAGCATCGGAAGCTAATACTGGTCTCCCAGAATCCGCTCAAAGCACAAACTCTTAGAAGTTTCCCTCTTCTTGTACTTCAGTTGGCATTGTACGTTTTTGTATCTAAGCCCGATGCAATTTCTGTGTTTCATGGTCAATGTGAAGGTCCAAGGGATACAGTAAACCTGCACTGGTGCATCGGAATCTCATTCTAGTCTCCCAGGAGAGGCTCAAAGCACAACTCTTAGTCGATTCACTCTTCTTGTACTTCAGTCGGCATTGTGCCTTTTGTATTTAATCCCGATGCATTTTCTGTGTTTCATGGTCAATGTGAAGGTCCAAGGGATACAGTAAACCTGCACTGGTGCATTGGAAGCTAATACTGGTCTTCCAGGTGCCGCTCAAAGCACAAACTCTTAGAAGATTCACTCTTCTTGTACTTCAGTCGGCATTGTGCCTTTTGTATTCAATCCCGATACAATTTCTGTGTTTCATGGTCAATGTGAAGGTCCAAGGGTTGGAGTAAAACTGCAGCGGTGCATCGGAAGCTAATAATGGTCTCCCAGGAGCCGCGCAAAGCACAAAATCTTAGCAGATTAACTCTTCTTGTACTTAAGTCGGCATTGTGCATATTGTATTTAATCCCGATGCATTTTCTGTGTTTCATGGTCAATGTGAAGGTCCAAGGGATACAATGAACCTCCACTGGTGTATCGGAAGCTAATACTGGTCTCCCAGGAGCCGCTCAAAGCACAAACTCTTAGAAGATTCACTCTTCTTGTACTTCAGTCGGCATTGTGCCTTTTGTATTTAATCCCGATGCATTTTCTGTGTTTCATGGTCAATGTGAAGGTCCAAGGGATACAACAAACCTGCAATGGTGCATCGGAAGCTAAAACTGGTCTCCCAGGAGCCGCTCATAGCACAAACTCTTAGAAGATTCACTCTTCCTGTACTTCAGTTGGCATTGTACTTTTTGTATTTAATCTCGATGCAATTTCTGTAATTCATGGTCAATCTGAAGGTCCAAGGGATCCAGTAAACCTGCACTGGTGCATCGGAATCTAATACTAGTCTCCCAGGAGCCGCTCAAAGCACAAACTCTTAGAAGATTCACTCTTCTTGTACTTAAGTCGGCAATGTGCATTTTGTATTTAATCCCGATACAATTTCTGGGTTTCATAGTCAATGTGAAGGTCCAAGGGATACAATAAACCTGCACTGGTGCATCGGAAGCTAATACTGGTCTCCCAGGAGCCACTCAAAGCACAAACTCTTAGAAGATTCACTCTTCTTGTACTTCAGTCGGCATTGTGCCTTTTGTATTCAATCCCGATACAATTTCTGGGTTTCATGGTCAATGTGAAGGTCCAAGGGATACAATAAACCTGCACTGGAGCATCGGAAGCTAATACTGGTCTCCCAGAATCCGCTCAAAGCACAAACTCTTAGAAGTTTCCCTCTTCTTGTACTTCAGTTGGCATTGTACGTTTTTGTATCTAAGCCCGATGCAATTTCTGTGTTTCATGGTCAATGTGAAGGTCCAAGGGATACAGTAAACCTGCACTGGTGCATCGAAATCTAATACTGGTCTCCCAGGAGCCGCTCAAATCACAAACTCTTAGAAGATTCACTCTTCTTGTACTTCAGTCGGCATTGTGCATTTTGTATTTAATCCCGATGCAATTTCTGTGTTTCATGGTCAATGTGAAGGTCCAAGGGATACAATAAACCTGCACTGGTGCATCGGAAGCTAATACTGGTCACCCAGGAGCCGCTAAAAGCAGAAACTCTTAGAAGATTCACTCTTCTTGTACTGAAGTCGGCATTGTGCCTTTTGTATTTAATCCCGATGCAATTCCTGTGTTTCATGTACAATGTGAAGGTCCAAGGGATACAATAAACCTGCACTGGTGCATCGGAAGCTAATACTGGTCTCCCAGGAGACGCTCAAAGCACAAACTCTTAGAAGATTCACTCTTCTTGTACTTCAGTCAGCATTGTGCTTTTGTATTTAATCCCGATGCAATTTCTGTGTTTCATGGTCAATGTGAAGGTCCAAGGCATACAGTAAACCTGCACTGGTGCATTGGAAGCTAATACTGGTCTTCCAGGTGCCGCTCAAAGCACAAACTCTTAGAAGATTCACTCTTCTTGTACTTCAGTCGGCATTGTGCCTTTTGTATTCAATCCCGATACAATTTCTGTGTTTCATGGTCAATGTGAAGGTCCAAGGGTTGGAGTAAAACTGCACCGGTGCATCGGAAGCTAATAATGGTCTCCCAGGAGCCGCTCAAAGCACAAAATCTTAGCAGATTAACTCTTCTTGTACTTAAGTCGGCATTGTGCATATTGTATTTAATCCCGATGCATTTTCTGTGTTTCATGGTCAATGTGAAGGTCCAAGGGATACAATGAACCTCCACCGGTGTATCGGAAGCTAATACTGGTCTCCCAGGAGCCGCTCAAAGCACAAACTCTTAGAAGATTCACTCTTCTTGTACTTCAGTCGGCATTGTGCCTTTTGTATTTAATCCCGATGCATTTTCTGTGTTTCATGGTCAATGTGAAGGTCCAAGGGATACAACAAACCTGCAATGGTGCATCGGAAGCTAATACTGGTCTCCCAGGAGCCGCTCATAGCACAAACTCTTAGAAGATTCACTCTTCCTGTACTTCAGTTGGCATTGTACCTTTTGTATTTAATCTCGATGCAATTTCTGTAATTCATGGTCAATCTGAAGGTCCAAGGGATCCAGTAAACCTGCACTGGTGCATCGGAATCTAATACTAGTCTCCCAGGAGCCGCTCAAAGCACAAACTCTTAGAAGATTCACTCTTCTTGTACTTAAGTCGGCAATGTGCATTTTGTATTTAATCCCGATACAATTTCTGGGTTTCATGGTCAATGTGAAGGTCCAAGGGATACAATAAACCTGCACTGGTGCATCGGAAGCTAATACTGGTCTCCCAGGAGCCACTCAAAGCACAAACTCTTAGAAGATTCACTCTTCTTGTACTTCAGTCGGCATTGTGCCTTTTGTATTCAATCCCGATACAATTTCTGGGTTTCATGGTCAATGTGAAGGTCCAAGGGATACAATAAACCTGCACTGGAGCATCGGAAGCTAATACTGGTCTCCCAGAAGCCGCTCAAAGCACAAAATCTTAGAAGTTTCCCTCTTCTTGTACTTCAGTTGGCATTGTACGTTTTTGTATTTAAGCCCGATGCAATTTCTGTGTTTCATGGTCAATGTGAAGGTCCAAGGGATACAGTAAACCTGCACTGGTGCATCGAAATCTAATACTGGTCTCCCAGGAGCCGCTCAAAGCACAAACTCTTAGAAGATTCACTCTTCTTGTACTTCAGTCGGCATTGTGCATTTTGTATTTAATCCCGATGCAATTTCTGTGTTTCATGGTCAATGTGAAGGTCCAAGGGATACAATAAACCTGCACTGGTGCATCGGAAGCTAATACTGGTCACCCAGGAGCCGCTAAAAGCAGAAACTCTTAGAAGATTCACTCTTCTTGTACTGAAGTCGGCATTGTGCCTTTTGTATTTAATCCCGATGCAATTCCTGTGTTTCATGGTCAATGTGAAGGTCCAAGGGATACAATAAACCTGCACTGGTGCATCGGAAGCTAATACTGGTCTCCCAGGAGACGCTCAAAGCACAAACTCTTAGAAGATTCACTCTTCTTGTACTTCAGTCAGCATTGTGCTTTTGTATTTAATCCCGATGCAATTTCTGTGTTTCATGGTCAATGTGAAGGTCCAAGGGATACAGTAAACCTGCACTGGTGCATTGGAAGCTAATACTGGTCTTCCAGGTGCCGCTCAAAGCACAAACTCTTAGAAGATTCACTCTTCTTGTACTTCAGTCGGCATTGTGCCTTTTGTATTCAATCCCGATACAATTTCTGTGTTTCATGGTCAATGTGAAGGTCCAAGGGTTGGAGTAAAACTGCAGCGGTGCATCGGAAGCTAATAATGGTCTCCCAGGAGCCGCTCAAAGCACAAAATCTTAGCAGATTAACTCTTCTTGTACTTAAGTCGGCATTGTGCATATTGTATTTAATCCCGATGCATTTTCTGTGTTTCATGGTCAATGTGAAGGTCCAAGGGATACAATGAACCTCCACTGGTGTATCGGAAGCTAATACTGGTCTCCCAGGAGCCGCTCAAAGCACAAACTCTTAGAAGATTCACTCTTCTTGTACTTCAGTCGGCATTGTGCCTTTTGTATTTAATCCCGATGCATTTTCTGTGTTTCATGGTCAATGTGAAGGTCCAAGGGATACAACAAACCTGCAATGGTGCATCGGAAGCTAAAACTGGTCTCCCAGGAGCCGCTCATAGCACAAACTCTTAGAAGATTCACTCTTCCTGTACTTCAGTTGGCATTGTACTTTTTGTATTTAATCTCGATGCAATTTCTGTAATTCATGGTCAATCTGAAGGTCCAAGGGATCCAGTAAACCTGCACTGGTGCATCGGAATCTAATACTAGTCTCCCAGGAGCCGCTCAAAGCACAAACTCTTAGAAGATTCACTCTTCTTGTACTTAAGTCGGCAATGTGCATTTTGTATTTAATCCCGATACAATTTCTGGGTTTCATAGTCAATGTGAAGGTCCAAGGGATACAATAAACCTGCACTGGTGCATCGGAAGCTAATACTGGTCTCCCAGGAGCCACTCAAAGCACAAACTCTTAGAAGATTCACTCTTCTTGTACTTCAGTCGGCATTGTGCCTTTTGTATTCAATCCCGATACAATTTCTGGGTTTCATGGTCAATGTGAAGGTCCAAGGGATACAATAAACCTGCACTGGAGCATCGGAAGCTAATACTGGTCTCCCAGAATCCGCTCAAAGCACAAACTCTTAGAAGTTTCCCTCTTCTTGTACTTCAGTTGGCATTGTACGTTTTTGTATCTAAGCCCGATGCAATTTCTGTGTTTCATGGTCAATGTGAAGGTCCAAGGGATACAGTAAACCTGCACTGGTGCATCGAAATCTAATACTGGTCTCCCAGGAGCCGCTCAAAGCACAAACTCTTCTTGTACTGAAGTCGGCATTGTGCCTTTTGTATTTAATCCCGATGCAATTCCTGTGTTTCATGTACAATGTGAAGGTCCAAGGGATACAATAAACCTGCACTGGTGCATCGGAAGCTAATACTGGTCTCCCAGGAGACGCTCAAAGCACAAACTCTTAGAAGATTCACTCTTCTTGTACTTCAGTCAGCATTGTGCTTTTGTATTTAATCCCGATGCAATTTCTGTGTTTCATGGTCAATGTGAAGGTCCAAGGCATACAGTAAACCTGCACTGGTGCATTGGAAGCTAATACTGGTCTTCCAGGTGCCGCTCAAAGCACAAACTCTTAGAAGATTCACTCTTCTTGTACTTCAGTCGGCATTGTGCCTTTTGTATTCAATCCCGATACAATTTCTGTGTTTCATGGTCAATGTGAAGGTCCAAGGGTTGGAGTAAAACTGCACCGGTGCATCGGAAGCTAATAATGGTCTCCCAGGAGCCGCTCAAAGCACCAAATCTTAGCAGATTAACTCTTCTTGTACTTAAGTCGGCATTGTGCATATTGTATTTAATCCCGATGCATTTTCTGTGTTTCATGGTCAATGTGAAGGTCCAAGGGATACAATGAACCTCCACTGGTGTATCGGAAGCTAATACTGGTCTCCCAGGAGCCGCTCAAAGCACAAACTCTTAGAAGATTCACTCTTCTTGTACTTCAGTCGGCATTGTGCCTTTTGTATTTAATCCCGATGCATTTTCTGTGTTTCATGGTCAATGTGAAGGTCCAAGGGATACAACAAACCTGCAATGGTGCATCGGAAGCTAATACTGGTCTCCCAGGAGCCGCTCATAGCACAAACTCTTAGAAGATTCACTCTTCCTGTACTTCAGTTGGCATTGTACCTTTTGTATTTAATCTCGATGCAATTTCTGTAATTCATGGTCAATCTGAAGGTCCAAGGGATCCAGTAAACCTGCACTGGTGCATCGGAATCTAATACTAGTCTCCCAGGAGCCGCTCAAAGCACAAACTCTTAGAAGATTCACTCTTCTTGTACTTAAGTCGGCAATGTGCATTTTGTATTTAATCCCGATACAATTTCTGGGTTTCATGGTCAATGTGAAGGTCCAAGGGATACAATAAACCTGCACTGGTGCATCGGAAGCTAATACTGGTCTCCCAGGAGCCACTCAAAACACAAACTCTTAGAAGATTCACTCTTCTTGTACTTCAGTCGGCATTGTGCCTTTTGTATTCAATCCCGATACAATTTCTGGGTTTCATGGTCAATGTGAAGGTCCAAGGGATACAATAAACCTGCACTGGAGCATCGGAAGCTAATACTGGTCTCCCAGAAGCCGCTCAAAGCACAAACTCTTAGAAGTTTCCCTCTTCATGTACTTCAGTTGGCATTGTGCATTTTTGTATTTAAGCCCGATGCAATTTCTGTGTTTCATGGTCAATGTGAAGGTCCAAGGGATACAGTAAACCTGCACTGGTGCATCGAAATCTAATACTGGTCTCCCAGGAGCCGCTCAAAGCACAAACTCTTAGAAGATTCACTCTTCTTGTACTTCAGTCGGCATTGTGCATTTTGTATTTAATCCCGATGCAATTTCTGTGTTTCATGGTCAATGTGAAGGTCCAAGGGATACAATAAACCTGCACTGGTGCATCGGAAGCTAATACTGGTCACCCAGGAGCCGCTAAAAGCAGAAACTCTTAGAAGATTCACTCTTCTTGTACTGAAGTCGGCATTGTGCCTTTTGTATTTAATCCCGATGCAATTCCTGTGTTTCATGGTCAATGTGAAGGTCCAAGGGATACAATAAACCTGCACTGGTGCATCGGAAGCTAATACTGGTCTCCCAGGAGACGCTCAAAGCACAAACTCTTAGAAGATTCACTCTTCTTGTACTTCAGTCAGCATTGTGCTTTTGTATTTAATCCCGATGCAATTTCTGTGTTTCATGGTCAATGTGAAGGTCCAAGGGATACAGTAAACCTGCACTGGTGCATTGGAAGCTAATACTGGTCTTCCAGGTGCCGCTCAAAGCACAAACTCTTAGAAGATTCACTCTTCTTGTACTTCAGTCGGCATTGTGCCTTTTGTATTCAATCCCGATACAATTTCTGTGTTTCATGGTCAATGTGAAGGTCCAAGGGTTGGAGTAAAACTGCACCGGTGCATCGGAAGCTAATAATGGTCTCCCAGGAGCCGCTCAAAGCACAAAATCTTAGCAGATTAACTCTTCTTGTACTTAAGTCGGCATTGTGCATATTGTATTTAATCCCGATGCATTTTCTGTGTTTCATGGTCAATGTGAAGGTCCAAGGGATACAATGAACCTCCACTGGTGTATCGGAAGCTAATACTGGTCTCCCAGGAGCCGCTCAAAGCACAAACTCTTAGAAGATTCACTCTTCTTGTACTTCAGTCGGCATTGTGCCTTTTGTATTTAATCCCGATGCATTTTCTGTGTTTCATGGTCAATGTGAAGGTCCAAGGGATACAACAAACCTGCAATGGTGCATCGGAAGCTAAAACTGGTCTCCCAGGAGCCGCTCATAGCACAAACTCTTAGAAGATTCACTCTTCCTGTACTTCAGTTGGCATTGTACCTTTTGTATTTAATCTCGATGCAATTTCTGTAATTCATGGTCAATCTGAAGGTCCAAGGGATCCAGTAAACCTGCACTGGTGCATCGGAATCTAATACTAGTCTCCCAGGAGCCGCTCAAAGCACAAACTCTTAGAAGATTCACTCTTCTTGTACTTAAGTCGGCAATGTGCATTTTGTATTTAATCCCGATACAATTTCTGGGTTTCATAGTCAATGTGAAGGTCCAAGGGATACAATAAACCTGCACTGGTGCATCGGAAGCTAATACTGGTCTCCCAGGAGCCACTCAAAGCACAAACTCTTAGAAGATTCACTCTTCTTGTACTTCAGTCGGCATTGTGCCTTTTGTATTCAATCCCGATACAATTTCTGGGTTTCATGGTCAATGTGAAGGTCCAAGGGATACAATAAACCTGCACTGGAGCATCGGAAGCTAATACTGGTCTCCCAGAATCCGCTCAAAGCACAAACTCTTAGAAGTTTCCCTCTTCTTGTACTTCAGTTGGCATTGTACGTTTTTGTATCTAAGCCCGATGCAATTTCTGTGTTTCATGGTCAATGTGAAGGTCCAAGGGATACAGTAAACCTGCACTGGTGCATCGAAATCTAATACTGGTCTCCCAGGAGCCGCTCAAAGCACAAACTCTTAGAAGATTCACTCTTCTTGTACTTCAGTCGGCATTGTGCATTTTGTATTTAATCCCGATGCAATTTCTGTGTTTCATGGTCAATGTGAAGGTCCAAGGGATACAATAAACCTGCACTGGTGCATCGGAAGCTAATACTGGTCACCCAGGAGCCGCTAAAAGCAGAAACTCTTAGAAGATTCACTCTTCTTGTACTGAAGTCGGCATTGTGCCTTTTGTATTTAATCCCGATGCAATTCCTGTGTTTCATGTACAATGTGAAGGTCCAAGGGATACAATAAACCTGCACTGGTGCATCGGAAGCTAATACTGGTCTCCCAGGAGACGCTCAAAGCACAAACTCTTAGAAGATTCACTCTTCTTGTACTTCAGTCAGCATTGTGCTTTTGTATTTAATCCCGATGCAATTTCTGTGTTTCATGGTCAATGTGAAGGTCCAAGGCATACAGTAAACCTGCACTGGTGCATTGGAAGCTAATACTGGTCTTCCAGGTGCCGCTCAAAGCACAAACTCTTAGAAGATTCACTCTTCTTGTACTTCAGTCGGCATTGTGCCTTTTGTATTCAATCCCGATACAATTTCTGTGTTTCATGGTCAATGTGAAGGTCCAAGGGTTGGAGTAAAACTGCACCGGTGCATCGGAAGCTAATAATGGTCTCCCAGGAGCCGCTCAAAGCACAAAATCTTAGCAGATTAACTCTTCTTGTACTTAAGTCGGCATTGTGCATATTGTATTTAATCCCGATGCATTTTCTGTGTTTCATGGTCAATGTGAAGGTCCAAGGGATACAATGAACCTCCACTGGTGTATCGGAAGCTAATACTGGTCTCCCAGGAGCCGCTCAAAGCACAAACTCTTAGAAGATTCACTCTTCTTGTACTTCAGTCGGCATTGTGCCTTTTGTATTTAATCCCGATGCATTTTCTGTGTTTCATGGTCAATGTGAAGGTCCAAGGGATACAACAAACCTGCAATGGTGCATCGGAAGCTAATACTGGTCTCCCAGGAGCCGCTCATAGCACAAACTCTTAGAAGATTCACTCTTCCTGTACTTCAGTTGGCATTGTACCTTTTGTATTTAATCTCGATGCAATTTCTGTAATTCATGGTCAATCTGAAGGTCCAAGGGATCCAGTAAACCTGCACTGGTGCATCGGAATCTAATACTAGTCTCCCAGGAGCCGCTCAAAGCACAAACTCTTAGAAGATTCACTCTTCTTGTACTTAAGTCGGCAATGTGCATTTTGGATTTAATCCCGATACAATTTCTGGGTTTCATGGTCAATGTGAAGGTCCAAGGGATACAATAAACCTGCACTGGTGCATCGGAAGCTAATACTGGTCTCCCAGGAGCCACTCAAAGCACAAACTCTTAGAAGATTCACTCTTCTTGTACTTCAGTCGGCATTGTGCCTTTTGTATTCAATCCCGATACAATTTCTGGGTTTCATGGTCAATGTGAAGGTCCAAGGGATACAATAAACCTGCACTGGAGCATCGGAAGCTAATACTGGTCTCCCAGAAGCCGCTCAAAGCACAAACTCTTAGAAGTTTCCCTCTTCTTGTACTTCAGTTGGCATTGTACGTTTTTGTATTTAAGCCCGATGCAATTTCTGTGTTTCATGGTCAATGTGAAGGTCCAAGGGATACAGTAAACCTCCACTGGTGCATCGAAATCTAATACTGGTCTCCCAGGAGCCGCTCAAAGCACAAACTCTTAGAAGATTCACTCTTCTTGTACTTCAGTCGGCATTGTGCATTTTGTATTTAATCCCGATGCAATTTCTGTGTTTCATGGTCAATGTGAAGGTCCAAGGGATACAATAAACCTGCACTGGTGCATCGGAAGCTAATACTGGTCACCCAGGAGCCGCTAAAAGCACAAACTCTTAGAAGATTCACTCTTCTTGTACTGAAGTCGGCATTGTGCCTTTTGTATTTAATCCCGATGCAATTCCTGTGTTTCATGGTCAATGTGAAGGTCCAAGGGATACAATAAACCTGCACTGGTGCATCGGAAGCTAATACTGGTCTCCCAGGAGACGCTCAAAGCACAAAATCTTAGAAGATTCACTCTTCTTGTACTTCAGTCAGCATTGTGCTTTTGTATTTAATCCCGATGCAATTTCTGTGTTTCATGGTCAATGTGAAGGTCCAAGGGATACAGTAAACCTGCACTGGTGCATTGGAAGCTAATACTGGTCTTCCAGGTGCCGCTCAAAGCACAAACTCTTAGAAGATTCACTCTTCTTGTACTTCAGTCGGCATTGTGCCTTTTGTATTCAATCCCGATACAATTTCTGTGTTTCATGGTCAATGTGAAGGTCCAAGGGTTGGAGTAAAACTGCACCGGTGCATCGGAAGCTAATAATGGTCTCCCAGGAGCCGCTCAAAGCACAAAATCTTAGCAGATTAACTCTTCTTGTACTTAAGTCGGCATTGTGCATATTGTATTTAATCCCGATGCATTTTCTGTGTTTCATGGTCAATGTGAAGGTCCAAGGGATACAATGAACCTCCACTGGTGTATCGGAAGCTAATACTGGTCTCCCAGGAGCCGCTCAAAGCACAAACTCTTAGAAGATTCACTCTTCTTGTACTTCAGTCGGCATTGTGCCTTTTGTATTTAATCCCGATGCATTTTCTGTGTTTCATGGTCAATGTGAAGGTCCAAGGGATACAACAAACCTGCAATGGTGCATCGGAAGCTAATACTGGTCTCCCAGGAGCCGCTCATAGCACAAACTCTTAGAAGATTCACTCTTCCTGTACTTCAGTTGGCATTGTACCTTTTGTATTTAATCTCGATGCAATTTCTGTAATTCATGGTCAATCTGAAGGTCCAAGGGGTCCAGTAAACCTGCACTGGTGCATCGGAATCTAATACTAGTCTCCCAGGAGCCGCTCAAAGCACAAACTCTTAGAAGATTCACTCTTCTTGTACTTAAGTCGGCAATGTGCATTTTGGATTTAATCCCGATACAATTTCTGGGTTTCATGGTCAATGTGAAGGTCCAAGGGATACAATAAACCTGCACTGGTGCATCGGAAGCTAATACTGGTCTCCCAGGAGCCACTCAAAGCACAAACTCTTAGAAGATTCACTCTTCTTGTACTTCAGTCGGCATTGTGCCTTTTGTATTCAATCCCGATACAATTTCTGGGTTTCATGGTCAATGTGAAGGTCCAAGGGATACAATAAACCTGCACTGGTGCATCGGAAGCTAATACTGGTCTCCCAGGAGACGCTCAAAGCACAAACTCTTAGAAGATTCACTCTTCTTGTACTTCAGTCAGCATTGTGCTTTTGTATTTAATCCCGATGCAATTTCTGTGTTTCATGGTCAATGTGAAGGTCCAAGGGATACAGTAAACCTGCACTGGTGCATTGGAAGCTAATACTGGTCTTCCAGGTGCCGCTCAAAGCACAAACTCTTAGAAGATTCACTCTTCTTGTACTTCAGTCGGCATTGTGCCTTTTGTATTCAATCCCGATACAATTTCTGTGTTTCATGGTCAATGTGAAGGTCCAAGGGTTGGAGTAAAACTGCACCGGTGCATCGGAAGCTAATAATGGTCTCCCAGGAGCCGCTCAAAGCACAAAATCTTAGCAGATTAACTCTTCTTGTACTTAAGTCGGCATTGTGCATATTGTATTTAATCCCGATGCAATTTCTGTGTTTCATGGTCAATGTGAAGGTCCAAGGGATACAATAATCCTGCACTGGTGCATCGGAAGCTAATACTGGTCACCCAGGAGCCGCTAAAAGCACAAACTCTTAGAAGATTCACTCTTCTTGTACTGAAGTCGGCATTGTGCCTTTTGTATTTAATCCCGATGCAATTCCTGTGTTTCATGGTCAATGTGAAGGTCCAAGGGATACAACAAACCTGCAATGGTGCATCGGAAGCTAATACTGGTCTCCCAGGAGCCGCTCATAGCACAAACTCTTAGAAGATTCACTCTTCCTGTACTTCAGTTGGCATTGTACCTTTTGTATTTAATCTCGATGCAATTTCTGTAATTCATGGTCAATCTGAAGGTCCAAGGGATCCAGTAAACCTGCACTGGTGCATCGGAATCTAATACTAGTCTCCCAGGAGCCGCTCAGAGCACAAACTCTTAGAAGATTCACTCTTCTTGTACTTAAGTCGGCAATGTGCATTTTGTATAAAATCCCGATACAATTTCTGGGTTTCATGGTCAATGTGAAGGTCCAAGGGATACAATAAACCTGCACTGGTGCATCGGAGGCTAATACTGGTCTCCCAGGAGCCACTCAAAGCACAAACTCTTAGAAGATTCACTCTTCTTGTACTTCAGTCGGCATTGTGCCTTTTGTATTCAATCCCGATACAATTTCTGGGTTTCATGGTCAATGTGAAGGTCCAAGGGCTACAATAAACCTGCACTGGAGCATCGGAAGCTAATACTGGTCTCCCAGAAGCCGCTCAAAGCACAAAATCTTAGAAGTTTCCCTCTTCTTGTACTTCAGTTGGCATTGTACGTTTTTGTATTTAAGCCCGATGCAATTTCTGTGTTTCATGGTCAATGTGAAGGTCCAAGGGATACAGTAAACCTGCACTGGTGCATCGAAATCTAATACTGGTCTCCCAGGAGCCGCTCAAAGCACAAACTCTTAGAAGATTCACTCTTCTTGTACTTCAGTCGGCATTGTGCATTTTGTATTTAATCCCGATGCAATTTC
Organism: Schistocerca nitens; assembly: GCF_023898315.1. Taxonomy (NCBI): domain Eukaryota; kingdom Metazoa; phylum Arthropoda; class Insecta; order Orthoptera; family Acrididae; genus Schistocerca; species Schistocerca nitens. Next base: position 34,023,977 of record NC_064624.1, on the reverse strand, counting down.
TGTGTTTCATGGTCAATGTGAAGGTCCAAGGGATACAATAAACCTGCACTGGTGCATCGGAAGCTAATACTGGTCTCCCAGGAGCCGCTCAAAGCACAAACTCTTAGAAGATTCACTCTTCTTGTACTTCAGTCGGCATTGAGCCTTTTGTAATTAATCCCGCTGCAATTTCTGTGTTTCATGGTGAATGTGAAGGTCCAAGGGATACAGTAAACCTGCACTTGTGCATCGGAATCTAATACTGGTCTCCCAGGAGCCCCTCAAAGCACAAATTCTTAGAAGATTCACTCTTCTTGTACTTCAGTCGGCATTGTGCCTTTTGTATTTAATCCCGATGCAATTTCTGTGTTTCATGGTCAATGTGAAGGTCCAAGGGATACAATAAACCTGCACTGGTGCATCGGAAGCTAATACTGGTCTCCCAGGAGCCGCTCAAAGCACAAACTCTTAGAAGATTCACTCTTCTTGTACTTCAATCAGCTTTGTGCCTTTGTATTCAATCCCGATACAATTTCTGTGTTTCATGGTCAATGTGAAGGTCCAAGGGTTACAGTAAACCTGCACTGGTGCATTGGAATCTCATTCTAGTCTCCCAGGAGCCGCTCAAAGCACAAACTCTTAGAAGATTCACTCTTCTTGTACTTAAGTCGGCATTGTGCCGTTTGGATTTAATCCCGATGGAATTTCTGTGTTTCATGGTCAATGTGAAGGTCCAAGGGATACAGTAAACCTGTACTGGTGCAACGAAAGCTAATACTGGTCTCCCAGGAGCCGCTCAAAGAACAAACTCTTAGAAGATTCACCCTTCTTTTACTTCAGTCGGCATTGTGCCTTTTGTATTTAATCCCGATGCAATTTCTGTGTTTCATGGTCAATGTGAAGGTCCAAGGGATGCAATAAACCTGCACTGGTGCACCGGAAGCTAATAATGGTCTCCCAGGAGCCGCTCAAAGCACAAACTCTTAGAAGATTCACTCTTCTTGTACTTCAGTCAGCATTGTGCTTTTGTATTTAATCCCGATGCAATTTCTGTGTTTCATGGTCAATGTGAAGGTCCAAGGTATACAGTAAACCTGCACTGGTGCATTGGAAGCTAATACTGGTCTTCCAGGAGCCGCTCAAAGCACAAACTCTTAGAAGATTCACTCTTCTTGTACTTCAGTCGGCATTGTGCCTTTTGTATTCAATCCCGATACAATTTCTGTGTTTCATGGTCAATGTGAAGGTCCAAGGATTGGAGTAAAACTGCATCGGTGCATCGGAAGCTAATAATGGCCTCCCAGGAGCCGCTCAAAGCACAAACTCTTAGCAGATTAACTCTTCTTGTACTTAAGTCGGCATTGTGCATATTGTATTTAATCCCGATGCATTTTCTGTGTTTCATGGTCAATGTGAAGGTCCAAGGGATACAATGAACCTCCACTGGTGTATCGGAAGCTAATACTGGTCTCCCAGGAGCCGCTCAAAGCACAAACTCTTAGAAGATTTACTCTTCTTGTACTTCAGTCGGCATTGTGCATTTTGTATTTAATCCCGATGCATTTTCTGTGTTTCATGGTCAATGTGAAGGTCCAAGGGATACAACAAACCTGCACTGGTGCATCGGAAGCTAATACTGGTCTCCCAGGAGCCGCTCATAGCACAAACTCTTAGAAGATTCACTCTTCCTGCACTTCAGTTGGCATTGTACCTTTTGTATTTAATCTCGATGCAATTTCTGTAATTCATGGTCAATGTGAAGGTCCAAGGGATCTAGTAAACCTGCACTGGTGCATCGGAATGTAATACTGGTCTCCCAGGAGCCGCTCAAAGCACAAACTCTTAGAAGATTCACTCTTCTTGTACTTAAGTCGGCAATGTGCATTTTGTATTTAATCCCGATACAATTTCTGGGTTTCATGGTCAATGTGAAGGTCCAAGGGATACAATAAACCTGCACTGGTGCATCGGAAGCTAATACTGGTCTCCCAGGAGTCACTCAAAGCACAAACTCTTAGAAGTTTCACTCTTCTTGTACTTCAGTCGGCATTGTGCCTTTTGTATTCAATCCCGATACAATTTCTGGGTTTCATGGTCAATGTGAAGGTCCAAGGGATACAATAAACCTGCACTGGAGCATCGGAAGCTAATACTGGTCTCCCAGAAGTCGCTCAAAGCACAAACTCTTAGAAGTTTCCCTCTTCTTGTACTTCAGTTGGCATTGTACGTTTTTGTATTTAAGCCCGATGCAATTTCTGTGTTTCATGGTCAATGTGAAGGTCCAAGGGATACAGTAAACCTGCACTGGTGCATCGAAATCTAATACTGGTCTCCCAGGAGCCGCTCAAAGCACAAACTCTTAGAAGATTCACTCTTCTTGTACTTCAGTCGGCATTGTGCATTTTGTATTTAATCCAGATGCTATTTCTGTGTTTCATGGTCAATGTGAAGGTCCAAGGGATACAATAAACCTGCACTGGTGCATCGGAAGCTAATACTGCTCTCCCAGGAGCCGCTCAAAGCACAAACTCTTAGAAGATTCACTCTTCTTGTACTTCAGTCGGCATTGTGCCTTTTGTATTTAATCCCGATGCAATTTCTGTGTTTCATGGTCAATGTGAAGGTCCAAGGGATACAATAAACCTGCACTGGTGCATCGGAAGCTAATACTGGTCTCCCAGGAGCCGCTCAAAGCACAAACTCTTAGAAGATTCACTCTTCTTGTACTTCAGTCAGCTTTGTGCCTTTGTATTCAATCCCGATACAATTTCTGTGTTTCATGGTCAATGTGAAGGTCCAAGGGATACTGTAAACCTGCACTGGTGCATTGGAATCTCATTCTAGTCTCCCAGGCGCCGCTCAAAGCACAAGCTCTTAGAAGATTCACTCTTCTTGTACTTAAGTCGGCATTGTGCCGTTTGTATTTAATCCCGATGGAATTTCTGTGTTTCATGGTCAATGTGAAGGTCCAAGGGATACAATGAACCTCCACTGGTGTATCGGAAGCTAATACTGGTCTCCCAGGAGCCGCTCAAAGCACAAACTCTTAGAAGATTCACTCTTCTTGTACTTCAGTCGGCATTGTGCCATTTTTATTCAATCCCGATACAATTTCTGTGTTTCATGGTCAATGTGAAGGTCCAAGGGTTGGAGTAAAAATGCACTGGTGCATCGGAAGCTAATAATGGTCTCCCAGGAGCCGCTCAAAGCACAAACTCTTAGCAGATTAACTCTTCTTGTACTTAAGTCGGCATTGTGCCTATTGTATTTAATCCCGATGCATTTTCTGTGTTTCATGGTAAATGTGAAGGTCCACGGGATAGAATAAACCTGCACTGGTGCATCGGAAGCTAATACTAGTCTCCCAGGAGCCGCTCAAAGCACAAACTCTTGGAAGATTCACTCTTCTTGTACTTCAGTCGGCATTGTGCCTTTTGTATTTAATCCCGATGCATTTTCTGTGTTTCATGGTCAATGCGAAGGTCCAAGGGATACAATTAACCTGCACTGGTGCATCGGAAGCTAATACTGGTCTCCCAGGAGCCACTCATAGCACAAACTCTTAGAAGATTCACTCTTCTTGTACTTCAGTCGGCATTGTGCCTTTTGTATTCAATCCCGATACAATTTCTGGGTTTCATGGTCAATGTGAAGGTCCAAGGGTTGCAGTAAACAAGCACTGGTGCATCGGAACCTAATACTGGTCTCCCAGGAGCCGCTGAAATCACAAACTCTTAGAAGATTCACTCTTCCTGTACTTCAGTTGGCATTGTACCTTTTGTATTTAATCCCGATGCAATTTCTGTAATTCATGGTCAATGTGAAGGTCCAAGGGATCCAGTATACCTGCACTGGTGCATCGGAATCTAATACTGGTCTCCCAGGAGCCACTCACAGCACAAACTCTTAGAAGATTCACTCTTCTTGTACTTCAGTCGGCAATGTGCATTTTGTATTTAATCCCGATGCAATTTCTGTGTTTCATGGTCAATGTGAAGGTCCAAGGGATACAATAAACCTGAACTGGTGCATCGGAAGCTATTACTGGTCTCCCAGGAGCCGCTCGAAGCACAAACTCTTAGAAGATCCACTCTTCTTGTACTTAAGTCGGCATTGTGCATTTTGTATTTAATCCCGATGGAATTTCTGTGTTTCATGGTCAATGTGAAGGTCCAAGGGATACAGTAAACCTGTACTGGTGCAACGAAAGCTAATACTGGTCTCCCAGGAGCCGCTCAAAGATCAAACTCTTAGAAGATTCACTCTTCTTGTACTTCAGTCGGCATTGTGCCTTTTGTATTTAATCCCGATGCAATTTCTGTGTTTCATGGTCAATGTGAAGGTCCAAGGAATGCAATAAACCTGCACTGGTGCATCGGAAGCTAATACTGGTCTCCCAGGAGCCGCTTAAAGCACAAACTCTTAGAAGATTCACTCTTCTTGTACTTCAGTCGGCATTGTGCCTTTTGTATTTAATCCCGATGCAAATTCTGTGTTTCATGGTAAATGTGGAGGTCCAAGCGATACAATAAACCTGCACTGGTGCATCGGAAGCTAATACTGGTCACCCAGGAGCCGCTCAAAGCACAAACTCTTAGAAGATTCCCTCTTCTTGCACTTCAGTCGGCATTGTGCCTTTTGTATTTAATCCCGATGCAATTCCCGTGTTTCATGGTCAATGTGAAGGTCCAAGGGATACAATAAACCTGCACTGGTGCATCGGAAGCTAATACTGGTCTCCCAGGAGCCGCTCAAAGCACAAACTCTTAGAAGATTCACTCTTCTTGTACTTCGGTCGGCATTGTGCCTTTTGTATTTAATCCCGATGGAATTTCTGTGTTTCAAGGTCAATGTGAGGTTCCAAGGGATACAAAACACCTGCACTGGTGCATCGGAAGCTAATACTGGTCTTCCAGGAGCCGCTCAAAGCACAAACTCTTAGAAGATTCACTCTTCTTGTACTTCAGTCGGCATTTTGCCTTTTGTATTCAATCCCGATACAATTTCTGTGTTTCATGGTCAATGTGAAGGTCCAAGGGTTGGAGTAAAACTGCACTGGTGCATCGGAAGCTAATACTGGTCTCCCAGGAGCCGCTCAAAGCACAAACTCTTAGAAGATTAACTCTTCTTGTACTTCAGTCGGCATTGTGCCTTTTGTATTTAATGCCGATGCAATTTCTGTGTTTCATGGTCAATGTGAAGGTCCAAGGGATACAATAAACTTGCACTGGTGCATCGGAAGTTAATACTGGTCTCCCAGGAGCCGCTCAAAGCACAAACTCTTAGAAGATTCACTCTTCCTGTACTTCAGTCGGCATTGTGCATTTTGTATTTAATCCCGATGCAAATTCTGTGTTTCATGGTTAATGTGAAGGTCCAAGGGATACAATAAACCTGCAGTGGTGCATCGGAAGCTAATACTGGTCTCCCAGGAGCCACTCAAAGCACAAACTCTTAGAAGATTCACTCTTCTTGTACTTCAGTCGGCGTTGTGCCTTTTGTATTTCATCCCGATGCAATTTCTGTGTTTCATGGTCAATGTGAACGACCAAGGGATACAATCAACCTGCACTGGTGCATCGGAAGCTAATACTGGTCTCCCAGGAGCCGCTCATAGCACAAAATCTTAGACGATTCACTCTTCTTGTACTTCAGTCGGCATTGTGCCTTTTGCATTCAATCCCGATACAATTTCTGGGTTTCATGGTCAATGTGAAGGTCCAAGGTTTGCAATAAACTGCACTGGTGCATCGGAACCTAATACTGGTCTCCCAGGAGCCGCTCAAAGCACAAACTCTTAGAAGATTCACTCTTCTTGTACTTCAGTCAGCTTTGTGCCTTTGTATTTAATCCCGATACAATTTCTGTGTTTCATGGTCAATGTGAAGGTCCAAGGGATACTGTAAACCTGCACTGGTGCATTGGAATCTCATTCTAGTCTCCCAGGCGCCGCTCAAAGCACAAACTCTTAGAAGATTCACTCTTCTTGTACTTAAGTCGGCATTGTGCCGTTTGTATTTAATCCCGATGGAATTTCTGTGTTTCATGGTCAATGTGAAGGTCCAAGGGATACAATGAACCTCCACTGGTGTATCGGAAGCTAATACTGGTCTCCCAGGAGCCGCTCAAAGCACAAACTCTTAGAAGATTCACTCTTCTTGTACTTCAGTCGGCATTGTGCCATTTTTATTCAATCCCGATACAATTTCTGTGTTTCATGGTCAATGTGAAGGTCCAAGGGTTGGAGTAAAAATGCACTGGTGCATCGGAAGCTAATAATGGTCTCCCAGGAGCCGCTCAAAGCACAAACTCTTAGCAGATTAACTCTTCTTGTACTTAAGTCGGCATTGTGCCTATTGTATTTAATCCCGATGCATTTTCTGTGTTTCATGGTAAATGTGAAGGTCCACGGGATACAATAAACCTGCACTGGTGCATCGGAAGCTAATACTGGTCTCCCAGGAGCCACTCAAAGCACAAACTCTTAGAAGATTCACTCTTCTTGTACTTAAGTCGGCGTTGTGCCTTTTGTATTTCATCCCGATGCAATTTCTGTGTTTCATGGTCAATGTGAACGTCCAAGGGATACAATAAACCTGCACTGGTGCATCGGAAGCTAATACTGGTCTCCCAGGAGCCGCTCATAGCACAAACTCTTAGACGATTCACTCTTCTTGTACTTCAGTCGGCATTGTGCCTTTTGCATTCAATCCCGATACAATTTCTGGGTTTCATGGTCAATGTGAAGGTCCAAGGGTTGCAATAAACCTGCACTGGTGCATCGGAACCTAATACTGGTCTCCCAGGAGCCGCTCAAAGCACAAACTCTTAGAAGATTCACTCTTCCTGTACTTCAGTTGGCATTGTACTTTTGGATTTAATCCCGATGCAATTTCTGTAATTCATGGTCAATGTGAAGGTCCAAGGGATCCAGTAAACCTGCACTGGTGCATCGGAATGTAATACTGGTCTCCCAGGAGCCGCTCAAAGCACAAACTCTTAGAAGATTCACTCTTCTTGTACTTCAGTCGGCATTGTGCCTTTTGTATTTAATCCCGATGCAATTTCTGTGTTTCATGGTCAATGTGAAGGTCCAAGGAATGCAATAAACCTGCACTGGTGCATCGGAAGCTAATACTGGTCTCCCAGGAGCCGCTTAAAGCACAAACTCTTAGAAGATTCACTCTTCTTGTACTTCAGTCGGCATTGTGCCTTTTGTATTTAATCCCGATGCAAATTCTGTGTTTCATGGTCAATGTGGAGGTCCAAGCGATACAATAAACCTGCACTGGTGCATCGGAAGCTAATACTGGTCACCCAGGAGCCGCTCAAAGCACAAACTCTTAGAAGATTCCCTCTTCTTGCACTTCAGTCGGCATTGTGCCTTTTGTATTTAATCCCGATGCAATTCCCGTGTTTCATGGTCAATGTGAAGGTCCAAGGGATACAATAAACCTGCACTGGAGCATCGGAAGCTAATACTGGTCTCCCAGGAGACGCTCAAAGCACAAACTCTTAGAAGATTCACTCTTCTTGTACTTCGGTCGGCATTGTGCCTTTTGTGTTTAATCCCGATGGAATTTCTGTGTTTCAAGGTCAATGTGAAGTTCCATAGGATACAAAAGACCTGCACTGGTGCATCGGAAGCTAATACTGGTCTTCCAGGAGCCGCTCAAAGCACAAACTCTTAGAAGATTCACTCTTCTTGTACTTCAGTCGGCATTTTGCCTTTTGTATTCAATCCCGATACAATTTCTGTGTTTCATGGTCAATGTGAAGGTCCAAGGGTTGGAGTAAAACTGCACTGGTGCATCGGAAGCTAATACTGGTCTCCCAGGAGCCGCTCAAAGCACAAACTCTTAGAAGATTAACTCTTCTTGTACTTCAGTCGGCATTGTGCCTTTTGTATTTAATCCCGATGCAATTTCTGTGTTTCATGGTCAATGTGAAGGTCCAAGGGATACAATAAACTTGCACTGGTGCATCGGAAGTTAATACTGGTCTCCCAGGAGCCGCTCAAAGAACAAACTCTTAGAAGATTCACTCTTCCTGTACTTCAGTCGGCATTGTGCATTTTGTATTTAATCCCGATGCAAATTCTGTGTTTCATGGTCAATGTGAAGGTCCAAGGGATACAATAAACCTGCACTGGTGCATCGGAAGCTAATACTGGTCTCCCAGGAGCCACTCAAAGCACAAACTCTTAGAAGATTCACTCTTCTTGTACTTAAGTCGGCGTTGTGCCTTTTGTATTTCATCCCGATGCAATTTCTGTGTTTCATGGTCAATGTGAACGTCCAAGGGATACAATAAACCTGCACTGGTGCATCGGAAGCTAATACTGGTCTCCCAGGAGCCGCTCATAGCACAAACTCTTAGACGATTCACTCTTCTTGTACTTCAGTCGGCATTGTGCCTTTTGCATTCAATCCCGATACAATTTCTGGGTTTCATGGTCAATGTGAAGGTCCAAGGGTTGCAATAAACCTGCACTGGTGCATCGGAACCTAATACTGGTCTCCCAGGAGCCGCTCAAAGCACAAACTCTTAGAAGATTCACTCTTCCTGTACTTCAGTTGGCATTGTACTTTTGGATTTAATCCCGATGCAATTTCTGTAATTCATGGTCAATGTGAAGGTCCAAGGGATCCAGTAAACCTGCACTGGTGCATCGGAATGTAATACTGGTCTCCCAGGAGCCGCTCAAAGCACAAACTCTTAGAAGATTCACTCTTCTTGTACTTCAGTCGGCATTGAGCCTTTTGTAATTAATCCCGCTGCAATTTCTGTGTTTCATGGTCAATGTGAAGGTCCAAGGGATACAGTAAACCTGCACTTGTGCATCGGAATCTAATACTGGTCTCCCAGGAGCCCCTCAAAGCACAAACTCTTAGAAGATTCACTCTTCTTGTACTTCAGTCGGCATTGTGAATTTTGTATTTAATCCCGATGCAATTTCTGTGTTTCATGGTCAATGTGAAGGTCCAAGGGATACAATAAACCTGCACTGGTGCATCGGAAGCTAATACTGGTCTCCCAGGAGCCGCTCAAAGCACAAACTCTTAGAAGATTCACTCTTCTTGTACTTCAGTCAGCTTTGTGCCTTTGTATTCAATCCCGATACAATTTCTGTGTTTCATGGTCAATGTGAAGGTCCAAGGGATACTGTAAACCTGCACTGGTGCATTGGCATCTCATTCTAGTCTCCCAGGCGCCGCTCAAAGCACAAACTCTTAGAAGATTCACTCTTCTTGTACTTAAGTCGGCATTGTGCCGTTTGTATTTAATCCCGATGGAATTTCTGTGTTTCATGGTCAATGTGAAGGTCCAAGGGATACAAGGAACCTCCACTGGTGTATCGGAAGCTAATACTGGTCTCCCAGGAGCCGCTCAAAGCACAAACTCTTAGAATATTCACTCTTCTTGTACTTCAGTCGGCATTGTGCCATTTTTATTCAATCCCGATACAATTTCTGTGTTTCATGGTCAATGTGAAGGTCCAAGGGTTGGAGTAAAAATGCACTGGTGCATCGGAAGCTAATAATGGTCTCCCAGGAGCCGCTCAAAGCACAAACTCTTAGCAGATTAACTCTTCTTGTACTTAAGTCGGCATTGTGCCTATTGTATTTAATCCCGATGCATTTTCTGTGTTTCATGGTAAATGTGAAGGTCCACGGGATAGAATAAACCTGCACTGGTGCATCGGAAGCTAATACTAGTCTCCCAGGAGCCGCTCAAAGCACAAACTCTTGGAAGATTCACTCTTCTTGTACTTCAGTCGGCATTGTGCCTTTTGTATATAATCCCGATGCATTTTCTGTGTTTCATGGTCAATGCGAAGGTCCAAGGGATACAATTAACCTGCACTGGTGCATCGGAAGCTAATACTGGTCTCCCAGGAGCCACTCATAGCACAAACTCTTAGAAGATTCACTCTTCTTGTACTTCAGTCGGCATTGTGCCTTTTGTATTCAATCCCGATACAATTTCTGGGTTTCATGGTCAATGTGAAGGTCCAAGGGTTGCAGTAAACAAGCACTGGTGCATCGGAACCTAATACTGGTCTCCCAGGAGCCGCTGAAATCACAAACTCTTAGAAGATTCACTCTTCGTGTACTTCAGTTGGCATTGTACCTTTTGTATTTAATCCCGATGCAATTTCTGTAATTCATGGTCAATGTGAAGGTCCAAGGGATCCAGTATACCTGCACTGGTGCATCGGAATCTAATACTGGTCTCCCAGGAGCCACTCACAGCACAAACTCTTAGAAGATTCACTCTTCTTGTACTTCAGTCGGCAATGTGCATTTTGTATTTAATCCCGATGCAATTTCTGTGTTTCATGGTCAATGTGAAGGTCCAAGGGATACAATAAACCTGAACTGGTGCATCGGAAGCTAATACTGGTCTCCCAGGAGCCGCTCGAAGCACAAACTCTTAGAAGATCCACTCTTCTTGTACTTAAGTCGGCATTGTGCATTTTGTATTTAATCCCGATGGAATTTCTGTGTTTCATGGTCAATGTGAAGGTCCAAGGGATACAGTAAACCTGTACTGGTGCAACGAAAGCTAATACTGGTCTCCCAGGAGCCGCTCAAAGATCAAACTCTTAGAAGATTCACTCTTCTTGTACTTCAGTCGGCATTGTGCCTTTTGTATTTAATCCCGATGCAGTTTCTGTGTTTCATGGTCAATGTGAAGGTCCAAGGAATGCAATAAACCTGCACTGGTGCATCGGAAGCTAATACTGGTCTCCCAGGAGCCGCTTAAAGCACAAACTCTTAGAAGATTCACTCTTCTTGTACTTCAGTCGGCATTGTGCCTTTTGTATTTAATCCCGATGCAAATTCTGTGTTTCATGGTCAATGTGGAGGTCCAAGCGATACAATAAACCTGCACTGGTGCATCGGAAGCTAATACTGGTCACCCAGGAGCCGCTCAAAGCACAAACTCTTAGAAGATTCCCTCTTCTTGCACTTCAGTCGGCATTGTGCCTTTTGTATTTAATCCCGATGCAATTCCCGTGTTTCATGGTCAATGTGAAGGTCCAAGGGATACAATAAACCTGCACTGGTGCATCGGAAGCTAATACTGGTCTCCCAGGAGGCGCTCAAAGCACAAACTCTTAGAAGATTCACTCTTCTTGTACTTCGGTCGGCATTGTGCCTTTTGTATTTAATCCCGATGGAATTTCTGTGTTTCAAGGTCAATGTGAAGTTCCAAGGGATACAAAACACCTGCACTGGTGCATCGGAAGCTAATACTGGTCTTCCAGGAGCCGCTCAAAGCACAAACTCTTAGAAGATTCACTCTTCTTGTACTTCAGTCGGCATTTTGCCTTTTGTATTCAATCCCGATACAATTTCTGTGTTTCATGGTCAATGTGAAGGTCCAAGGGTTGGAGTAAAACTGCACTGGTGCATCGGAAGCTAATACTGGTCTCCCAGGAGCCGCTCAAAGCACAAACTCTTAGAAGATTAACTCTTCTTGTACTTCAGTCGGCATTGTGCCTTTTGTATTTAATCCCGATGCAATTTCTGTGTTTCATGGTCAATGTGAAGGTCCAAGGGATACAATAAACTTGCACTGGTGCATCGGAAGTTAATACTGGTCTCCCAGGAGCCGCTCAAAGCACAAACTCTTAGAAGATTCACTCTTCCTGTACTTCAGTCGGCATTGTGCATTTTGTATTTAATCCCGATGCAAATTCTCTGTTTCATGGTCAATGTGAAGGTCCAAGGGATACAATAAACCTGCACTGGTGCATCGGAAGCTAATACTGGTCTCCCAGGAGCCACTCAAAGCACAAACTCTTAGAAGATTCACTCTTCTTGTACTTAAGTCGGCGTTGTGCCTTTTGTATTTCATCCCGATGCAATTTCTGTGTTTCATGGTCAATGTGAACGTCCAAGGGATACAATAAACCTGCACTGGTGCATCAGAAGCTAATACTGGTCTCCCAGGAGCCGCTCATAGCACAAACTCTTAGACGATTCACTCTTCTTGTACTTCATTCAGCTTTGTGCCTTTGTATTCAATCCCGATACAATTTCTGTGTTTCATGGTCAATGTGAAGGTCCAAGGGTTGGAGTAAAACTGCACTGGTGCATCGGAACCTAATACTGGTCTCCCAGGAGCCGCTGAAATCACAAACTCTTAGAAGATTCACTCTTCGTGTACTTCAGTTGGCATTGTACCTTTTGTATTTAATCCCGATGCAATTTCTGTAATTCATGGTCAATGTGAAGGTCCAAGGGATCCAGTATACCTGCACTGGTGCATCGGAATCTAATACTGGTCTCCCAGGAGCCACTCACAGCACAAACTCTTAGAAGATTCACTCTTCTTGTACTTCAGTCGGCAATGTGCATTTTGTATTTAATCCCGATGCAATTTCTGTGTTTCATGGTCAATGTGAAGGTCCAAGGGATACAATAAACCTGAACTGGTGCATCGGAAGCTAATACTGGTCTCCCAGGAGCCGCTCAAAGCACAAACTCTTAGAAGATCCACTCTTCTTGTACTTAAGTCGGCATTGTGCATTTTGTATTTAATCCCGATGGAATTTCTGTGTTTCATGGTCAATGTGAAAGTCCAAGGGATACAGTAAACCTGTACTGGTGCAACGAAAGCTAATACTGGTCTCCCAGGAGACGCTCAAAGATCAAACTCTTAGAAGATTCACTCTTCTTGTCCTTCAGTCGGCATTGTGCCTTTTGTATTTAATCCCGATGCAATTTCTGTGTTTCATGGTCAATGTGAAGGTCCAAGGAATGCAATAAACCTGCACTGGTGCATCGGAAGCTAATACTGGTCTCCCAGGAGCCGCTTAAAGCACAAACTCTTAGAAGATTCACTCTTCTTGTACTTCAGTCGGCATTGTGCCTTTTGTATTTAATCCCGATGCAAATTCTGTGTTTCATGGTCAATGTGGAGGTCCAAGCGATACAATAAACCTGCACTGGTGCATCGGAAGCTAATACTGGTCACCCAGGAGCCGCTCAAAGCACAAACTCTTAGAAGATTCCCTCTTCTTGCACTTCAGTCGGCATTGTGCCTTTTGTATTTAATCCCGATGCAATTCCCGTGTTTCATGGTCAATGTGAAGGTCCAAGGGATACAATAAACCTGCACTGGTGCATCGGAAGCTAATACTGGTCTCCCAGGAGACGCTCAAAGCACAAACTCTTAGAAGATTCACTCTTCTTGTACTTCGGTCGGCATTGTGCCTTTTGTATTTAATCCCGATGGAATTTCTGTGTTTCAAGGTCAATGTGAAGTTCCAAGGGATACAAAAGACCTGCACTGGTGCATCGGAAGCTAATACTGGTCTTCCAGGAGCCGCTCAAAGCACAAACTCTTAGAAGATTCACTCTTCTTGTACTTCAGTCGGCATTTTGCCTTTTGTATTCAATCCCGATACAATTTCTGTGTTTCATGGTCAATGTGAAGGTTCAAGGGTTGGAGTAAAACTGCACTGGTGCATCGGAAGCTAATACTGGTCTCCCAGGAGCCGCTCAAAGCACAAACTCTTAGAAGATTAACTCTTCTTGTACTTCAGTCGGCATTGTGCCTTTTGTATTTAATCCCGATGCAATCTCTGTGTTTCATGGTCAATGTGAAGGTCCAAGGGATATAATAAACTTGCACTGGTGCATCGGAAGTTAATACTGGTCTCCCAGGAGCCGCTCAAAGCACAAACTCTTAGAAGATTCACTCTTCCTGTACTTCAGTCGGCATTGTGCATTTTGTATTTAATCCCGATGCAAATTCTGTGTTTCATGGTCAATGTGAAGGTCCAAGGGATACAATAAACCTGCACTGGTGCATCGGAAGCTAATACTGGTCTCCCAGGAGCCACTCAAAGCACAAACTCTTAGAAGATTCACTCTTCTTGTACTTAAGTCGGCGTTGTGCCTTTTGTATTTCATCCCGATGCAATTTCTGTGTTTCATGGTCAATGTGAACGTCCAAGGGATACAATAAACCTGCACTGGTGCATCGGAAGCTAATACTGGTCTCCCAGGAGCCGCTCATAGCACAAACTCTTAGACGATTCACTCTTCTTGTACTTCAGTCGGCATTGTGCCTTTTGCATTCAATCCCGATACAATTTCTGGGTTTCATGGTCAATGTGAAGGTCCAAGGGTTGCAATAAACCTGCACTGGTGCATCGGAACCTAATACTGGTCTCCCAGGAGCCGCTCAAAGCACAAACTCTTAGAAGATTCACTCTTCCTGTACTTCAGTTGGCATTGTACTTTTGGATTTAATCCCGATGCAATTTCTGTAATTCATGGTCAATATGAAGGTCCAAGGGATCCAGTAAACCTGCACTGGTGCATCGGAATGTAATACTGGTCTCCCAGGAGCCGCTCAAAGCACAAACTCTTAGAAGATTCACTCTTCTTGTACTTCAGTTGGCATTGTACGTTTTGTATTTAAGCCCGATGCAATTTCTGTGTTTCATGGTCAATGTGAAGGTCCAAGGGATACAGTAAACCTGCACTGGTGCATCGAAATCTAATACTGGTCTCCCAGTAGCCGCTCAAAGCACAAACTCTTAGAAGATTCACTCTTCTTGTACTTCAGTCGGCATTGTGCATTTTGTATTTAATCCCGATGCAATTTCTGTGTTTCATGGTCAATGTGAAGGTCCAAGGGATACAATAAACCAGCACTGGTGCATTGGAAGCTAATACTGGTCTCCCAGGAGCCGCTCAAAGCACAAACTCTTAGAAGATTCACTCTTCTTGTACTTCAGTCGGCTTTGTGCCTTTGTATTCAATCCCGATACAATTTCTGTGTTTCATGGTCAATGTGAAGGTTCAAGGGATACAGTAAACCTGCACTGGTGCATCGGAATCTCATTCTAGTCTCCCAGGAGCCGCTCAAAGCACAAACTCTTAGAAGATCCACTCTTATTGTACTTAAGTCGGCATTGTGCCTTTGTATTTAAACCCGATGCAATTTCTGTGTTTCATGGTCAATGTGAAGGTCCAAGGGATGCAATAAACCTGCACTGGTGCATCGGAAGCTAATACTGGTCTCCCAGGAGCCGCTTAAAGCACAAACTCTTAGAAGATTCACTCTTCTTGTACTTCAGTCGGCATTGTGCCTTTTGTATTCAATCCCGATGCAAATTCTGTGTTTCATGGTCAATGTGGAGGTCCAAGCGATACAATAAACCTGCACTGGTGCATCGGAAGCTAATACTGGTCACCCAGGAGCCGCTCAAAGCACAAACTCTTAGAAGATTCCCTCTTCTTGTACTTCAGTCGGCATTGTGCCTTTTGTATTTAATCCCGATGCAATTCCCGTGTTTCATGGTCAATGTGAAGGTCCAAGGGATACAATAAACCTGCACTGGTGCATCGGAAGCTAATACAGGTCTCCCAGGAGGCGTTCAAAGCACAAACTCTTAGAAGATTCACTCTTCTTGTACTTCAGTCGGCATTGTGCCTTTTGTATTTAATCCCGATGGAATTTCTGTGTTTCAAGGTCAATGTGAAGTTCCAAGGGATACAAAAAACCTGCACTGGTGCATCGGAAGCTAATACTGGTCTTCCAGGAGCCGCTCAAAGCACAAACTCTTTGAAGATTCACTCTTCTTGTACTTCAGTCGGCATTTTGCCTTTTGTATTCAATCCCGATACAATTTCTGTGTTTCATGGTCAATGTGAAGGTCCAAGGGTTGGAGTAAAGCTGCACTGGTGCATCGGAAGCTAATACTGGTCTCCCAGGAGCCGCTCAAAGCACAAACTCTTAGAAGATTCACTCTTCTTGTACTTCAGTCGGCATTGTGCATTTGTATTTAATCCCGATGCAATTTCTGTGTTTCATGGTCAATGTTAAAGTCCAAGGGATACAATAAACCTGCACTGGTGCATCGGAAGCTAATACTGGTCTCCCAGGAGCCGCTCAAAGCACAAACTCTTAGAAGATTCACTCTTCTTGTACTTCAGTCGGCTTTGTGCTTTGTATTCAATCCCGATACAATTTCTGTGTTTCATGGGCAATGTGAAGGTCCAAGGGATACAGTAAACCTGCACTGGTGCATCGGAATCTCATTCTAGTCTCCCAGGAGCCGCTCAAAGCACAAACTCTTAGAAGATTCACTCTTCTTGTACTTAAGTCGGCATTGTGACTTTTGGATTTAATCCCGATGGAATTTCTGTGTTTCATGGTCAATGTGAAGGTCCAAGGGATACAGTAAACCTGTACTGGTGCAACGAAAGCTAATACTGGTCTCCCAGGACCCGCTCAAAGAACAAACTCTTAGAAGATTCACTCTTCTTGTACTTCAGTCGGCATTGTGCATTTTGTATTTAATCCCGATGCAATTTCTGTGTTTCATGGTCAATGTGAAGGTCCAAGGGATGCAATAAACCTGCACTGGTGCATCGGAAGCTAATACTGGTCTCCCAGGAGCCGCTCAAAGCACAAACTCTTAGAAGATTCATTCTTCTTGTACTTCAGTCGGCATTGTGCCTTTTGTATTTAATCCCGATGCTAATTCTGTGTATCATGGTCAATGTGAAGGTCCAAGGGATACAATAAACCTGCACTGGTGCATCGGAAGCTAATACTGGTCACCCAGGAGCCGCTCAAAGCACAAACTCTTAGAAGATTCACTCTTCTTGTACTTAAGTCAGCATTGTGCCTTTTGTATTTAATCCCGATGCAATTCCTGTGTTTCATGGTCATTGTGAAGGTCCAAGGGATACAATAAACCTGCACTGGTGCATCGGAAGCTAATACTGGTGTCCCAGGAGACGCTCAAAGCACAAACTCTTAGAAGATTCACTTTTCTTGTACTTCAGTCGGCATTGTGCCTTTTGTATTTAATCCCGATGCAATTTCTGTGTTTCATGGTCAATGTGAAGGTCCAAGGGATACAATAAACCTGCACTGGTGCATCGGAAGCTAATACTGGTCTTCCAGGAGCCGCTCAAAGCACAAACTCTTAGAAGATTCACTCTTCTTGTACTTCAGTCGGCATTGTGCATTTTGTATTCAATCCCGATACAATTTCTGTGTTTCATGGTCAATGTGAAGGTCCAAGGGTTGGAGTAAAACTGCACTGGTGCATCGGAAGCTAATACTGGTCTCCCAGGAGCCGCTCAAAGCACAAACTCTTAGAAGATTCACTCTTCTTGTTCTTCAGTCGGCATTGTGCATTTTGTATTTAATCCCGATGCATTTTCTGTCTTTCATGGTCAATGTGAAGGTCCAAGGGATACAATAAACCTGCACTGGTGCATCGGAAGCTAATACTGGTCTCCCAGGAGCCGCTCATAGCACAAACTCTTAGAAGATTCACTCTTCTTGTACTTCAGTCGGCATTGTGCCTTTTGTATTCTATCCCGATACAATTTCTGGGTTTCATGGTCAATGTGAAGGTCCAAGGGTTGCAATAAACCTGCACTGGTGCATCGGAACCTAATACTGGTATCAGAGGAGCCGCTCAAATCACAAACTCTTAGAAGATTCACTCTTCCTGTACTTCAGTTGGCATTGTACCTTTTGTATTTAATCCCGATGCAATTTCTGTGTTTCATGGTCAATGTGTAGGTCCAAGGGATCCAGTAAACCTGCACTGGTGCATCGGAAGCTAATACTGGTCTCCCAGGAGCCGCTCAAAGCACAAACTCTTAGAAGATTCACTCTTCTTGTACTTCAGTCGGCATTGTGCCTTTTGTATTCAATCCCGATACAATTTCTGTGTTTCATGGTCAATGTGAAGGTCCAAGGGATACAATAAACCTGCACTGGTGCATCGGAAGCTAATACTGGTCTCCCAGGCGCCGCTCAAAGCACAAACTCTTAGAAGATTCACTTTCCTTGTACTTCAGTTGGCATTGTACGTTTTTGTATTTAAGCCCGATGCAATTTCTGTGTTTCATGGTCAATGTGAAGGTCCAAGGGATACAGTAAACCTGCACTGGTGCATCGAAATCTAATACTGGTCTCCCAGGAGCCGCTCAAAGCACAAACTCTTAGAAGATTCACTCTTCTTGTACTTCAGTCGGCATTGTGCATTTTGTATTTAATCCCGATGCAATTTCTGTGTTTCATGGTCAATGTGAAGGTCCAAGGGATACAATAAACCTGCACTGGTGCATCGGAAGCTAATACTGGTCGCCCAGGAGCCGCTCAAAGCACAAACTCTTAGAAGATTCACTCTTCTTGTACTTCAGTCGGCATTGAGCCTTTTGTAATTAATCCCGATGCAATTTCTGTGTTTCATGGTCAATGTGAAGGTCCAAGGGATACAGTAAACCTGCACGTGTGCATCGGAATCTAATACTGGTCTCCCAGGAGCCCCTCAAAGCACAAACTCTCAGAAGATTCACTCTTCTTGTACTTCAGTCGGCATTGTGCCTTTTGTATTTAATCCCGATGCAATTTCTGTGTTTCATGGTCAATGTGAAGGTCCAAGGGATACAATAAACCTGCACTGGTGCATCGGAAGCTAATACTGGTCTCCCAGGAGCCACTCAAAGCACAAACTCTTAGAAGATTCACTCTTCTTGTACTTCAGTCGGCATTGTGCCTTTTGTATTTAATCCCGATGCATTTTCTGTGTTTCATGGTCAATGTGAAGGTCCAAGGGATACAATAAACCTACACTGGTGCATCGGAAGCTAATACTGGTCTCCCAGGAGTCGCTCATAGCACAAACTCTTAGAAGATTCACTCTTCTTGTACTTCAGTCGGCATTGTGCCTTTTGTATTCTATCCCGATACAATTTCTGGGTTTCATGGTCAATGTGAAGGTCCAAGGGTTGCAATAAACCTGCACTGGTGCATCGGAACCTAATACTGGTCTTCCAGGAGCCGCTCAAATCACAAACTCTTAGAAGATTCACTCTTCCTGTACTTCAGTTGGCATTGTACCTTTTGTATTTAATCCCGATGCAATTTCTGTAATTCATGGTCAATGTGTAGGTCCACGGGTTCCAGTAAACCTGCACTGGTGCATCGGAAGCTAATACTGGTCTCCCAGGAGCCGCTCAAAGCACAAACTCTTAGAAGATTCACTCTCCTTGTACTTCAGTTGGCATTGTACGTTTTTGTATTTAAGCCCGATGCAATTTCTGTGTTTCATGGTCAATGTGAAGGTCCAAGGGATACAGTAAACCTGCACTGGTGCATCGAAATCTAATACTGGTCTCCCAGGAACCACTCAAAGCACAAACTCTTAGAGGATCACTCTTCTTGTACTTCAGTCGGCATTGTGCCTTTTGTATTTAATCATTATGCAATTCCTGTGTTTCATGGTCAATGTGAAGGTCCAAGGGATACAATAAACCTGCACTGGTGCATCGGAAGCTAATACTGGTCTCCCAGGAGACGCTCAAAACACAAACTCTTAGAAGATTCACTCTTCTTGTACTTCAGTCGGCAATGTGCATTTTGTGTTTAATCCCGATACAATTTCTGTGTTTCATGGTCAATGTGAAGGTCCAAGGGATACAGTAAACCTGCACTGGTGCATCGGAAGCTAATACTGGTCTCCCAGGAGCCGCTCAAAGCACAAACTCTTAGAAGATTCACTCTTCTTGTACTTCAGTCGGCATTGTTCCTTTTGTATTCAATCCCGATACAATTTCTGGGTTTCATGGTCAATGTGAAGGTCCAAGGGATACAATAAACCTGCAATGGTGCATCGAAATCTAATACTGGTCTCCCAGGAGCCGCTCAAAGCACAAACTCTTAGAAGATTCACTCTTCTTGTACTTCAGGTGGCATTGTACGTTTTTGTATTTAAGCCCGATGCAATTTCTGTGTTTCATGGTCAATGTGAAGGTCCAAGGGATACAGTAAACCTGCAATGGTGCATCGAAATCTAATACTGGTCTCCCAGGAGCCGCTCAAAGCACAAACTCTTAGAAGATTCACTCTTCTTGTACTTCAGTCGGCATTGTGCATTTTGTATTTAATCCCGATGCAATTTCTGTGTTTCATGGTCAATGTGAAGGTCCAAGGGATACAGTAAACCAGCACTGGTGCATCGGAATCTCATTCTAGTCTCCCAGGAGCCGCTCAAAGCACAAACTCTTAGAAGATTCACTCTTCTTGTACTTCAGTTGGCATTGTACGTTTTTGTATTTAAGCCCGATGCAATTTCTGTGTTTCATGGTCAATGTGAAGGTCCAAGGGATACAGCAAACCTGTACTGGTGCAACGAAAGCTAATACTGGTCTCCCAGGACCCGCTCAAAGAACAAACTCTTAGAAGATTCACTCTTCTTGTACTTCAGTCGGCATTGTGCCTTTTGTATTTAATCCCGATGCAATTTCTGTGTTTCATGGTCAATGTGAAGGTCCAAGGGATGCAATAAACCTGCACTGGTGCATCGGAAGCTAATACTGGTCTCCCAGGAGCCGCTCAAAGCACAAACTCTTAGAAGATTCACTCTTCTTGTACTTCAGTCGGCATTGTGCCTTTTGTATTTAATCCCGATGCAAATTCTGTGTTTCATGGTCAATGTGAAGGTCCAAGGGATACAATAAACCTGCACTGGTGCATCGGAAGCTAATACTGGACTTCCAGGAGCCGCTCAAAGCACAAACTCTTAGAAGATTCACTCTTCCTGTACTTCAGTTGGCATTGTACCTTTTGTATTTAATCCCGATGCAATTTCTGTAATTCATGGTCAATGTGAAGGTCCAAGGGATCCAGTAAACCTGCACTGGTGCAACGGAAGCTAATACTGGTCTCCCAGGAGCCGCTCAAAGCACAAACTCTTAGAAGATTCACTCTTCTTGTACTTCAGTTGGCATTGTGCCTTTTGTATTCAATCCCGATACAATTTCTGTGTTTCAAGGTCAATGTGAAGGTCCAAGGGATACAATAAACCTGCACTGGTGCATCGGAAGCTAATACTGGTCTCCCAGGAGCCGCTCAAAGCACAAACTCTTAGAAGATTCACTCTTCTTGTACTTCAGTCGGCATTGTGCCTTTTGTATTTAATCCCGATGCAATTTCGGTGTTTCATGGTCAATGTGAAGGTCCAAGGGTTGCAGTAAACCTGCACTGGTGCATCGGAAGCTAATACTGGTCTCCCAGGAGCCGCTCAAAGCACAAACTCTTAGAAGATTCACTCTTCTTGTACTTCAGTCGGCTTTGTGCCTTTGTATTCAATCCCGATACAATTTCTGTGTTTCATGGTCAATGTGAAGGTCCAAGGGATACAGTAAACCTGTATTGGTGCAACGAAAGCTAATACTGGTCTCCCAGGAGCCGCTCAAAGCACAAACTCTTAGAAGATTCACTCTTCTTGTACTTCAGTCGGTATTGTGCCTTTTGTATTTAAGCCCGATGCAATTTCTGTGTTTCATGGTCAATGTGAAGGTCCAAGGGATGCAATAAACCTGCACTGGTGCATCGGAAGCTAATACTGGTCTCCCAGGAGCCGCTCAAAGCACAAACTCTTAGAAGATTCACTCTTCTTGTACTTCAGTCGGCATTGTCCCTTTTGTATTTAATCCCGATGCCAATTCTGTGTTTCATGGTCAATGTGAAGGTCCAAGGGATACAATAAACCTGCAATACTGCATCGGAAACTAATACTGATCACCCAGGAGTCGCTCAAAGCACAAACTCTTAGAAGATTCACTCTTCTTGTACTTAAGTCGGCATTGTGCCTTTTGTATTTAATCCCTATGCAATTCCTGTGTTTCATGGTCAATTTGAAGGTCCAAGGGATACAATAAACCTGCACTGGTGCATCGGAAGCTAATACTGGTCTCCCAGGAGACGCTCAAAGCACAAACTCTTAGAAGATTCACTCTTCTTGTACTTAAGTCGGCATTGTGCCTTTTGTATTTAATCCCTATGCAATTCCTGTGTTTCATGGTCAATGTGAAGGTCCAAGGGATACAATAAACCTCCACTGGTGCATCGGAAGCTAATACTGGTCTCCCAGGAGCCGCTCAAAGCACAAACTCTTAGAAGATTCACTCTTCTTGTACTTCAGTCGGCATTGTGCCTTTTGTATGTAATCCCGATGCAATTTCTGTGTTTCATGGTCAATGTGAAGGTCCAAGGGATACAATAAACCTGCACTGGTGCATCGGAAGCTAATACTGGTCTCCCAGGAGCCGCTCAAAGCACAAACTCTTAGAAGATTCACTCTTCTTGTACTTCAGTCGGCATTGTTCCTTTTGTATTCAATCGCGATACAATTTCTGGGTTTCATGGTCAATGTGAAGGTCCAAGGGATACAATAAACCTGCAATGGTGCATCGAAATCAAATACTGGTCTCCCAGGAGCCGCTCAAAGCACAAACTCTTAGAAGATTCACTCCTCTTGTACTTCAGCTGGCATTGTACGTTTTTGTATTTAAGCCTGATGCAATTTCTGTGTTTCATGGTCAATGTGAAGGTCCAAGGGATACAGTAAACCTGCAATGGTGCATCGAAATCTAATACTGGTCTCCCAGGAGCCGCTCAAAGCACAAACTCTTAGAAGATTCACTCTTCTTGTACTTCAGTCGGCATTGTGCATTTTGTATTTAATCCCGATGCAATTTCTGTGTTTCATGGTCAATGTGAAGGTCCAAGGGATACAGTAAACCAGCACTGGTGCATCGGAATCTCATTCTAGTCTCCCAGGAGCCGCTCAAAGCACAAACTCTTAGAAGATTCACTCTTCTTGTACTTCAGTTGGCATTGTACGTTTTTGTATTTAAGCCCGATGCAATTTCTGTGTTTCATGGTCAATGTGAAGGTCCAAGGGATACAGCAAACCTGCACTGGTGCATCGAAATCTAATACTGGTCTCCCAGGAGCCGCTCAAAGCACAAACTCTTAGAAGATTCACTCTTCTTGTACTTCAGTCGGCTTTGTGCCTTTGTATTCAATCCCGATACAATTTCTGTGTTTCATGGTCAATGTGAAGGTCCAAGGGATACAGTAAACCTGCACTGGTGCATCGGAATCTCATTCTAGTCTCCCAGGAGCCGCTCAAAGCACAAACTCTTAGAAGATTCACTCTTCTTGTACTTAAGTCGGCATTGTGCCTTTTGGATTTAATCCCGATGGAATTTCTGTGCTTCATGGTCAATGTGAAGGTCCAAGGGATACAGTAAACCTGTACTGGTGCAACGAAAGCTAATACTGGTCTCCCAGGACCCGCTCAAAGAACAAACTCTTAGAAGATTCACTCTTCTTGTACTTCAGTCGGCATTGTGCCTTTTGTATTTAATCCCGATGCAATTTCTGTGTTTCATGGTCAATGTGAAGGTCCAAGGGATGCAATAAACCTGCACTGGTGCATCGGAAGCTAATACTGGTCTCCCAGGAGCCGCTCAAAGCACAAACTCTTAGAAGATTCACTCTTCTTGTACTTCAGTCGGCATTGTGCCTTTTGTATTTAATCCCGATGCAAATTCTGTGTCTCATGGTCAATGTGAAGGTCCAAGGGATACAATAAACCTGCACTGGTGCATCGGAAGCTAATACTGGTCACCCAGGAGCCGACCAAAGCACAAACTCTTAGAAGATTCAGTCTTCTTGTACTTAAGTCAGCATTGTGCCTTTTGTATTTAATCCCGATGCAATTCCTGTGTTTCATGGTCAATGTGAAGGTCCAAGGGATACAATAAACCAGCACTGGTGCATCGGAAGCTAATACTGGTCTCCCAGGAGACGCTCAAAGCACAAACTCTTAGAAGATTCACTTTTCTTGTACTTCAGTCGTCATTGTGCCTTTTGTATTTAATCCCGATGCAATTTCTGTGTTTCATGGTCAATGTGAAGGTCCAAGGGATACAATAAACCTGCACTGGTGCATCGGAAGCTAATACTGGACTTCCAGGAGCCGCTCAAAGCACAAACTCTTAATTGATTCACTCTTCTTGTACTTCAGTCGGAATTGTGCATTTTGTATTCAATCCCGATACAATTTCTGTGTTTCATGGTCAATGTGAAGGTCCAAGGGTTGCAATAAACCTGCACTGGTGCATCGGAACCTAATACTGGTCTCCCAGGAGCCGCTCAAATCACAAACTCTTAGAAGATTCACTCTTCCTGTACTTCAGTTGGCATTGTACCTTTTGTATTTAATCCCGATGCAATTTCTGTAATTCATGGTCAATGTGAAGGTCCAAGGGAAACAGTAAACCTGCACTGGTGCATCGGAAGCTAATACTGGTCTCCCAGGAGCCGCTCAAAGCACAAACTCTTAGAAGATTCACTCTTCTTGTACTTCAGTCGGCATTGTGCCTTTTGTATTCAATCCCGATACAATTTCTGTGTTTCAAGGTCAATGTGAAGGTCCAAGGGATACAATAAACCTGCACTGGTGCATCGGAAGCTAATACTGGTCTCCCAAGGGCCGCTCAAAGCACAAACTCTTAGAAGATTCACTCTTCTTGTACTTCAGTCGGCATTGTGCCTTTTGTATTTAATCCCGATGCAATTTCGGTGTTTCATGGTCAATGTGAAGGTCCAAGGGATACAATAAACCTGCAATGGTGCATCGAAATCTAATACTGGTCTCCCAGGAGCCGCTCAAAGCACAAACTCTTAGAAGATTCACTCTTCTTGTACTTCAGCTGGCATTGTACGTTTTTGTATTTAAGCCCGATGCAATTTCTGTGTTTCATGGTCAATGTGAAGGTCCAAGGGATTCAGTAAACCGGCAATGGTGCATCGAAATCTAATACTGGTCTCCCAGGAGCCGCTCAAAGCACAAACTCTTAGAAGATTCACTCTTCTTGTACTTCAGTCGGCATTGTGCATTTTGTATTTAATCCCGATGCAATTTCTGTGTTTCATGGTCAAAGTGAAGGTCCAAGGGATACAGTAAACCAGCACTGGTGCATCGGAATCTCATTCTAGTCTCCCAGGAGCCGCTCAAAGCACAAAGTCTTAGAAGATTCACTCTTCTTGTACTTCAGTTGGCATTGTACGTTTTTGTATTTAAGCCCGATGCAATTTCTGTGTTTCATGGTCAATGTGAAGGTCCAAGGGATGCAGCAAACCTGCACTGGTGCATCGAAATCTAATACTGGTCTCCCAGGAGCCGCTCAAAGCACAAACTCTTAGAAGATTCACTCTTCTTGTACTTCAGTCGGCTTTGTGCATTTGTATTCAATCCCGATACAATTTCTGTGTTTCATGGTCAATGTGAAGGTCCAAGGGATACAGTAAACCTGCACTGGTGCATCGGAATCTCATTCTAGTCTCCCAGGAGACGCTCAAAGCACAAACTCTTAGAAGATTCACTCTTCTTGTACTTAAGTCGGCATTGTGACTTTTGGATTTAATCCCGATGGAATTTCTGTGTTTCATGGTCAATGTGAAGGTCCAAGGGATACAGTAAACCTGTACTGGTGCAACGAAAGCTAATACTGGTCTCCCAGGACCCGCTCAAAGAACAAACTCTTAGAAGATTCACTCTTCTTGTACTTCAGTCGGCATTGTGCCTTTTGTATTTAATCCCGATGCAATTTCTGTGTTTCATGGTCAATGTGAAGGTCCAAGGGATGCAATAAACCTGCACTGGTGCATCGGAACCTAATACTGGTCTCCCAGGAGCCGCTCAAATCACAAACTCTTAGAAGATTCACTCTTCCTGTACTTCAGTTGGCATTGTACCTTTTGTATTTAATCCCGATGCAATTTCTGTAATTCATGGTCAATGTGAAGGTCCAAGGGATCCAGTAAACCTGCACTGGTGCATCGGAAGCTAATACTGGTCTCCCAGGAGCCACTCAAAGCACAAACTCTTAGAAGATTCACTCTTCTTGTACTTCAGTCGGCATTGTGCCTTTTGTATGTAATCCCGATGCAATTTCTGTGTTTCATGGTCAATGTGAAGGTCCAAGGGATACAATAAACCTGCACTGGTGCATCGGAACTTAATACTGGTCTCCCAGGAGCCGCTCAAAGCACAAACTCTTAGAAGATTCACTCTTCTTGTACTTCAGTCGGCATTGTTCCTTTTGTATTCAATCCCGATACAATTTCTGGGTTTCATGGTCAATGTGAAGGTCCAAGGGATACAATAAACCTGCAATGGTGCATCGAAATCTAATACTGGTCTCCCAGGAGCCGCTCAAAGCACAAACTCTTAGAAGATTCACTCTTCTTGTACTTCAGCTGGCATTGTACGTTTTTGTATTTAAGCCCGATGCAATTTCTGTGTTTCATGGTCAATGTGAAGGTCCAAGGGATACAGTAAACCTGCAATGGTGCATCGAAATCTAATACTGGTCTCCCAGGAGCCGCTCAAAGCACAAACTCTTAGAAGATTCACTCTTCTTGTACTTCAGTCGGCATTGTGCATTTTGTATTTAATCCCGATGCAATTTCTGTGTTTCATGGTCAATGTGAAGGTCCAAGGGATACAGTAAACCAGCACTGGTGCATCGGAATCTCATTCTAGTCCCCCAGGAGCCGCTCAAAGCACATACTCTTAGAAGATTCACTCTTCTTGTACTTAAGTCGGCATTGTGCCTTTTGGATTTAATCCCGATGGAATTTCTGTGTTTCATGGTCAATGTGAAGGTCCAAGGGATACAGTAAACCTGTACTGGTGCAACGAAAGCTAATACTGGTCTCCCAGGACCCGCTCAAAGAACAAACTATTAGAAGATTCACTCTTCTTGTACTTCAGTCGGCATTGTGCCTTTTGTATTTAATCCCGATGTAATTTCTGTGTTTCATGGTCAATGTGAAGGTCCAAGGGATGCAATAAACCTGCACTGGTGCATCGGAAGCTAATACTGGTCTCCCAGGAGCCGCTCAAAGCACAAACTCTTAGAAGATTCACTCTTATTGTACTTCAGTCGGCATTGTGCCTTTTGTATTTAATTCCGATGCAAATTCTGTGTTTCATGGTCAATGTGAAGGTCCAAGGGATACAATAAACCTGCACTGGTGCATCGGAAGCTAATACTGGTCACCCAGGAGCCGCCCAAAGCACAAACTCTTAGAAGATTCACTCTTCTTGTACTTAAGTCGGCATTGTGCTTTTTGTATTTAATCCCGATGCAATTCCTGTGTTTAATGGTCAATGTGAAGGTCCAAGGGATACAATAAACCTGCACTGGTGCATCGGAAGCTAATACTGGTCTCCCAGGAGACGCTCAAAGCACAAACTCTTAGAAGATTCACTTTTCTTGTACTTCAGTCGTCATTGTGCCTTTTGTATTTAATCCCGATGCAATTTCTGTGTTTCATGGTCAATGTGAACGTCCAAGGGATACAATAAACCTGCACTGGTGCATCGGAAGCTAATACTGGACTTCCAGTAGCCGCTCAAAGCACAAACTCTTAATAGATTCACTCTTCTTGTACTTCAGTCGGAATTGTGCATTTTGTATTCAATCCCGATACAATTTCTGTGTTTCATGGTCAATGTGAAGGTCCAAGGGTTGCAATAAACCTGCACTGGTGCATCGGAACCTAATACTGGTCTCCCAGGAGCCGCTCAAATCACAAACTCTTAGAAGATTCACTCTTCCTGTACTTCAGTTGGCATTGTACCTTTTGTATTTAATCCCGATGCAATTTCTGTAATTCATGGTCAATGTGAAGGTCCAAGGGATCCAGTAAACCTGCACTGGTGCATCGGAAGCTAATACTGGTCTCCCAGGAGCCGCTCAAAGCACAAACTCTTAGAAGATTCACTCTTCTTGTACTTCAGTCGGCATTGTGCCTTTTGTATTCAATCCCGATACAATTTCTGTGTTTCAAGGTCAATGTGAAGGTCCAAGGGATACAATAAACCTGCACTGGTGCATCGGAAGCTAATACTGGTCTCCCAGGAGCCGCTCAAAGCACAAACTCTTAGAAGATTCACTCTTCTTGTACTTCAGTCGGCATTGTGCCTTTTGTATTTAATCCCGATGCAATTTCGGTGTTTCATGGTCAATGTGAAGGTCCAAGGGTTGCAGTAAACCTGCACTGGTGCATCGGAAGCTAATACTGGTCTCCCAGGAGCCGCTCAAAGCACAAACTCTTAGAAGATTCACTCTTCTTGTACTTCA
This sequence comes from Schistocerca nitens, assembly GCF_023898315.1. NCBI lineage: Eukaryota > Metazoa > Arthropoda > Insecta > Orthoptera > Acrididae > Schistocerca > Schistocerca nitens. Next base: position 33,995,991 of record NC_064624.1, on the reverse strand, counting down.
GTCGGCTTTGTGCCTTTGTATTCAATCCCGATACAATTTCTGTGTTTCATGGTCAATGTGAAGGTCCAAGGGATACAGTAAACCTGTATTGGTGCAACGAAAGCTAATACTGGTCTCCCAGGAGCCGCTCAAAGCACAAACTCTTAGAAGATTCACTCTTCTTGTACTTCAGTCGGCATTGTGCCTTTTGTATTTAATCCCGATGCCAATTCTGTGTTTCATGGTCAATGTGAAGGTCCAAGGGATACAATAAACCTGCAATACTGCATCGGAAACTAATACTGGTCACCCAGGAGTCGCTCAAAGCACAAACTCTTAGAAGATTCACTCTTCTTGTACTTAAGTCGGCATTGTGCCTTTTGTATTTAATCCCTATGCAATTCCTGTGTTTCATGGTCAATTTGAAGGTCCAAGGGATACAATAAACCTGCACTGGTGCATCGGAAGCTAATACTGGTCTCCCAGGAGACGCTCAAAGCACAAACTCTTAGAAGATTCACTCTTCTTGTACTTAAGTCGGCATTGTGCCTTTTGTATTTAATCCCTATGCAATTCCTGTGTTTCATGGTCAATGTGAAGGTCCAAGGGATACAATAAACCTCCACTGGTGCATCGGAAGCTAATACTGGTCTCCCAGGAGCCGCTCAAAGCACAAACTCTTAGAAGATTCACTCTTCTTGTACTTCAGTCGGCATTGTGCCTTTTGTATGTAATCCCGATGCAATTTCTGTGTTTCATGGTCAATGTGAAGGTCCAAGGGATACAATAAACCTGCACTGGTGCATCGGAAGCTAATACTGGTCTTCCAGGAGCCGCTCAAAGCACAAACTCTTAGAAGATTCACTCTTCTTGTACTTCAGTCGGCATTGTACCTTTTGTATTCAATCCCGATACAATTTCTGTGTTTCATGGTCAATGTGAAGGTCCAAGGGTTGGAGTAAAACTGCACTGGTGCATCGGAAGCTAATAATGGTCTCCCAGGAGCCGCTCAAAGCACAAAGTCTTTGCAGATTAACTCTTCTTGTACTTAAGTCGGCATTGTGCTTATTGTATTTAATCCCGATGCATTTTCTGTGTTTCATGGTCAATGTGAAGGTCCAAGGGATACAATAAACCTCCACTGGTGCATCGGAAGCTAATACTGGTCTCCCAGGAGCCGCTCAAAGCACAAACTCTTAGAAGATTCACTCTTCTTGTACTTCAGTCGGCATTGTGCCTTTTGTATCTAATCCTGATGCAATTTCTGTGTTTCATGGTCAATGTGAAGGTCCAAGGGTTGCAATAAACCTGCACTGGTGCATCGGAACCTAATACTGGTCTTCCAGGAGCCGCTCAAATCACAAACTCTTAGAAGATTCACTCTTCCTGTACTTCAGTTGGCATTGTACCTTTTGTATTTAATCCCGATGCAATTTCTGTAATTCATGGTCAATGTGTAGGTCCACGGGATCCAGTAAACCTGCACTGGTGCATCGGAAGCTAATACTGGTCTCCCAGGAGCCGCTCAAAGCACAAACTCTTAGAAGATTCACTCTCCTTGTACTTCAGTTGGCATTGTACGTTTTTGTATTTAAGCCCGATGCAATTTCTGTGTTTCATGGTCAATGTGAAGGTCCAAGGGATACAGTAAACCTGCACTGGTGCATCGAAATCTAATACTGGTCTCCCAGGAACCACTCAAAGCACAAACTCTTAGAAGATTCACTCTTCTTGTACTTCAGTCGGCATTGTGCCTTTTGTATTTAATCATTATGCAATTCCTGTGTTTCATGGTCAATGTGAAGGTCCAAGGGATACAATAAACCTGCACTGGTGCATCGGAAGCTAATACTGGTCTCCCAGGAGACGCTCAAAACACAAACTCTTAGAAGATTCACTCTTCTTGTACTTCAGTCGGCAATGTGCATTTTGTGTTTAATCCCGATACAAATTCTGTGTTTCATGGTCAATGTGAACGTCCAAGGGATACAATAAACCTGCACTGGTGCATCGGAAGCTAATACTGGTCTCCCAGGGGCCGCTCAAAGCACAAACTCTTAGAAGATTCACTCTTCTTGTACTTCAGTCGGCATTGTTCCTTTTGTATTCAATCCCGATACAATTTCTGGGTTTCATGGTCAATGTGAAGGTCCAAGGGATACAATAAACCTGCAATGGTGCATCGAAATCTAATACTGGTCTCCCAGGAGCCGCTCAAAGCACAAACTCTTAGAAGATTCACTCTTCTTGTACTTCAGCTGGCATTGTACGTTTTTGTATTTAAGCCCGATGCAATATCTGTGTTTCATGGTCAATGTGAAGGTCCAAGGGTTGCAATAAACCTGCACTGGTGCATCGGAACCTAATACTGGTCTCCCAGGAGCCGCTCAAATCACAAACTCTTAGAAGATTCACTCTTCCTGTACTTCAGTTGGCATTGTACCTTTTGTATTTAATCCCGATGCAATTTCTGTAATTCATGGTCAATGTGAAGGTCCAAGGGATCCAGTAAACCTGCACTGGTGCATCGGAAGCTAATACTGGTCTCCCAGGAGCCGCTCAAAGCACAAACTCTTAGAAGATTCACTCTTCTTGTACTTCAGTCGGCATTGTGCCTTTTGTATTCAATCCCGATACAATTTCTGTGTTTCAAGGTCAATGTGAAGGTCCAAGGGATACAATAAACCTGCACTGGTGCATCGGAAGCTAATACTGGTCTCCCAGGAGCCGCTCAAAGCACAAACTCTTAGAAGATTCACTCTTCTTGTACTTCAGTCGGCATTGTGCCTTTTGTATTTAATCCCGATGCAATTTCGGTGTTTCATGGTCAATGTGAAGGTCCAAGGGTTGCAGTAAACCTGCACTGGTGCATCGGAAGCTAATACTGGTCTCCCAGGAGCCGCTCAAAGCACAAACTCTTAGAAGATTCACTCTTCTTGTACTTCAGTCGGCTTTGTGCCTTTGTATTCAATCCCGATACAATTTCTGTGTTTCATGGTCAATGTGAAGGTCCAAGGGATACAGTAAACCTGTATTGGTGCAACGAAAGCTAATACTGGTCTCCCAGGAGCCGCTCAAAGCACAAACTCTTAGAAGATTCACTCTTCTTGTACTTCAGTCGGCATTGTGCCTTTTGTATTTAATCCCGATGCCAATTCTGTGTTTCATGGTCAATGTGAAGGTCCAAGGGATACAATAAACCTGCAATACTGCATCGGAAACTAATACTGGTCACCCAGGAGTCGCTCAAAGCACAAACTCTTAGAAGATTCACTCTTCTTGTACTTAAGTCGGCATTGTGCCTTTTGTATTTAATCCCTATGCAATTCCTGTGTTTCATGGTCAATTTGAAGGTCCAAGGGATACAATAAACCTGCACTGGTGCATCGGAAGCTAATACTGGTCTCCCAGGAGACGCTCAAAGCACAAACTCTTAGAAGATTCACTCTTCTTGTACTTAAGTCGGCATTGTGCCTTTTGTATTTAATCCCTATGCAATTCCTGTGTTTCATGGTCAATGTGAAGGTCCAAGGGATACAATAAACCTCCACTGGTGCATCGGAAGCTAATACTGGTCTCCCAGGAGCCGCTCAAAGCACAAACTCTTAGAAGATTCACTCTTCTTGTACTTCAGTCGGCATTGTGCCTTTTGTATGTAATCCCGATGCAATTTCTGTGTTTCATGGTCAATGTGAAGGTCCAAGGGATACAATAAACCTGCACTGGTGCATCGGAAGCTAATACTGGTCTTCCAGGAGCCGCTCAAAGCACAAACTCTTAGAAGATTCACTCTTCTTGTACTTCAGTCGGCATTGTACCTTTTGTATTCAATCCCGATACAATTTCTGTGTTTCATGGTCAATGTGAAGGTCCAAGGGTTGGAGTAAAACTGCACTGGTGCATCGGAAGCTAATAATGGTCTCCCAGGAGCCGCTCAAAGCACAAACTCTTTGCAGATTAACTCTTCTTGTACTTAAGTCGGCATTGTGCTTATTGTATTTAATCCCGATGCATTTTCTGTGTTTCATGGTCAATGTGAAGGTCCAAGGGATACAATAAACCTCCACTGGTGCATCGGAAGCTAATACTGGTCTCCCAGGAGCCGCTCAAAGCACAAACTCTTAGAAGATTCACTCTTCTTGTACTTCAGTCGGCATTGTGCCTTTTGTATCTAATCCTGATGCAATTTCTGTGTTTCATGGTCAATGTGAAGGTCCAAGGGTTGCAATAAACCTGCACTGGTGCATCGGAACCTAATACTGGTCTTCCAGGAGCCGCTCAAATCACAAACTCTTAGAAGATTCACTCTTCCTGTACTTCAGTTGGCATTGTACCTTTTGTATTTAATCCCGATGCAATTTCTGTAATTCATGGTCAATGTGTAGGTCCACGGGATCCAGTAAACCTGCACTGGTGCATCGGAAGCTAATACTGGTCTCCCAGGAGCCGCTCAAAGCACAAACTCTTAGAAGATTCACTCTCCTTGTACTTCAGTTGGCATTGTACGTTTTTGTATTTAAGCCCGATGCAATTTCTGTGTTTCATGGTCAATGTGAAGGTCCAAGGGATACAGTAAACCTGCACTGGTGCATCGAAATCTAATACTGGTCTCCCAGGAACCACTCAAAGCACAAACTCTTAGAAGATTCACTCTTCTTGTACTTCAGTCGGCATTGTGCCTTTTGTATTTAATCATTATGCAATTCCTGTGTTTCATGGTCAATGTGAAGGTCCAAGGGATACAATAAACCTGCACTGGTGCATCGGAAGCTAATACTGGTCTCCCAGGAGACGCTCAAAACACAAACTCTTAGAAGATTCACTCTTCTTGTACTTCAGTCGGCAATGTGCATTTTGTGTTTAATCCCGATACAAATTCTGTGTTTCATGGTCAATGTGAACGTCCAAGGGATACAATAAACCTGCACTGGTGCATCGGAAGCTAATACTGGTCTCCCAGGAGCCGCTCAAAGCACAAACTCTTAGAAGATTCACTCTTCTTGTACTTCAGTCGGCATTGTTCCTTTTGTATTCAATCCCGATACAATTTCTGGGTTTCATGGTCAATGTGAAGGTCCAAGGGATACAATAAACCTGCAATGGTGCATCGAAATCTAATACTGGTCTCCCAGGAGCCGCTCAAAGCACAAACTCTTAGAAGATTCACTCTTCTTGTACTTCAGCTGGCATTGTACGTTTTTGTATTTAAGCCCGATGCAATTTCTGTGTTTCATGGTCAATGTGAAGGACCAAGGGATACAGTAAACCTGCAATGGTGCATCGAAATCTAATACTGGTCTCCCAGGAGCCGCTCAAAGCACAAACTCTTAGAAGATTTACTCTTCTTGTACTTCAGTCGGCATTGTGCATTTTGTATTTAATCCCGATGCAATTTCTGTGTTTCATGGTCAATGTGAAGGTCCAAGGGATACAGTAAACCAGCACTGGTGCATCGGAATCTCATTCTAGTCTCCCAGGAGCCGCTCAAAGCACAAACTCTTAGAAGATTCACTCTTCTTGTACTTCAGTTGGCATTGTACGTTTTTGTATTTAAGCCCGATGCAATTTCTGTGTTTCATGGTCAATGTGAAGGTCCAAGGGATACAGCAAACCTGCACTGGTGCATCGAAATCTAATACTGGTCTCCCAGGAGCCGCTCAAAGCACAAACTCTTAGAAGATTCACTCTTCTTGTACTTCAGTCGGCGTTGTGCCTTTGTATTCAATCCCGATACAATTTCTGTGTTTCATGGTCAATGTGAAGGTCCAAGGGATACAGTAAACCTGCACTGGTGCATCTGAATCTCATTCTAGTCTCCCAGGAGCCGCTCAAAGCACAAACTCTTAGAAGATTCACTCTTCTTGTACTTCAGTCGGCATTGTGCCTTTTGTATTTAATCCCGATGCAAATTCTGTGTTTCATGGTCAATGTGAAGGTCCAAGGGATACAATAAACCTGCACTGGTGCATCGGAAGCTAATACTGGTCACCCAGGAGCCGCGCAAAGCACAAACTCTTAGAAGATTCACTCTTCTTGTACTTAAGTCGGCATTGTGCCTTTTGTATTTAATCCCGATGCAATTCCTGTGTTTCATGGTCAATGTGAAGGTCCAAGGGATACAATAAACCTGCACTGGTGCATCGGAAGCTAATACTGGTCTCCCAGGAGACGCTCAAAGCACAAACTCTTAGAAGATTCACTTTTCTTGTACTTCAGTCGTCATTGTGCCTTTTGTATTTAATCCCGATGCAATTTCTGTGTTTCATGGTCAATGTGAACGTCCAAGGGATACAATAAACCTGCACTGGTGCATCGGAAGCTAATACTGGACTTCCAGGAGCCGCTCAAAGCACAAACTCTTAATAGATTCACTCTTCTTGTACTTCAGTCGGAATTGTGCATTTTGTATTCAATCCCGATACAATTTCTGTGTTTCATGGTCAATGTGAAGGTCCAAGGGTTGCAATAAACCTGCACTGGTGCATCGGAACCTAATACTGGTCTCCCAGGAGCCGCTCAAATCACAAACTCTTAGAAGATTCACTCTTCCTGTACTTCAGTTGGCATTGTACCTTTTGTATTTAATCCCGATGCAATTTCTGTAATTCATGGTCAATGTGAAGGTCCAAGGGATCCAGTAAACCTGCACTGGTGCATCGGAAGCTAATACTGGTCTCCCAGGAGCCGCTCAAAGCACAAACTCTTAGAAGATTCACTCTTCTTGTACTTCAGTCGGCATTGTGCCTTTTGTATTCAATCCCGATACAATTTCTGTGCTTCAAGGTCAATGTGAAGGTCCAAGGGATACAATAAACCTGCACTGGTGCATCGGAAGCTAATACTGGTCTCCCAGGAGCCGCTCAAAGCACAAACTCTTAGAAGATTCACTCTTCTTGTACTTCAGTCGGCATTGTGCCTTTTGTATTTAATCCCGATGCAATTTCGGTGTTTCATGGTCAATGTGAAGGTCCAAGGGTTGCAGTAAACCTGCACTGGTGCATCGGAAGCTAATACTGGTCTCCCAGGAGCCGCTCAAAGCACAAACTCTTAGAAGATTCACTCTTCTTGTACTTCAGACGGCTTTGTGCCTTTATATTCAATCCCGATACAATTTCTGTGTTTCATGGTCAATGTGAAGGTCCAAGGGATACAGTAAACCTGTATTGGTACAACGAAAGCTAATACTGGTCTCCCAGGAGCCGCTCAAAGCACAAACTCTTAAAAGATTCACTCTTCTTGTACTTCAGTCGGCATTGTGCCTTTTGTATTTAATCCCGATGCCAATTCTGTGTTTCATGGTCAATGTGAAGGTCCAAGGGATACAATAAACCTGCAATACTGCATCGGAAACTAATACTGGTCACCCAGGAGTCGCTCAAAGCACAAACTCTTAGAAGATTCACTCTTCTTGTACTTAAGTCGGCATCGTGCCTTTTGTATTTAATCCCTATGCAATTCCTGTGTTTCATGGTCAATTTGAAGGTCCAAGGGATACAATAAACCTGCACTGGTGCATCGGAAGCTAATACTGGTCTCCCAGGAGACGCTCAAAGCACAAACTCTTAGAAGATTCACTCTTCTTGTACTTAAGTCGGCATTGTGCCTTTTGTATTTAATCCCTATGCAATTCCTGTGTTTCATGGTCAATGTGAAGGTCCAAGGGATACAATAAACCTCCACTGGTGCATCGGAAGCTAATACTGGTCTCCCAGGAGCCGCTCAAAGCACAAACTCTTAGAAGATTCACTCTTCTTGTACTTCAGTCGGCATTGTGCCTTTTGTATGTAATCCCGATGCAATTTCTGTGTTTCATGGTCAATGTGAAGGTCCAAGGGATACAATAAACCTGCACTGGTGCATCGGAAGCTAATACTGGTCTTCCAGGAGCCGCTCAAAGCACAAACTCTTAGAAGATTCACTCTTCTTGTACTTCAGTCGGCATTGTACCTTTTGTATTCAATCCCGATACAATTTCTGTGTTTCATGGTCAATGTGAAGGTCCAAGGTTTGGAGTAAAACTGCACTGGTGCATCGGAAGCTAATAATGGTCTCCCAGGAGCCGCTCAAAGCACAAACTCTTAGCAGATTAACTCTTCTTGTACTTAAGTCGGCATTGTGCTTATTGTATTTAATCCCGATGCATTTTCTGTGTTTCATGGTCAATGTGAAGGTCCAAGGGATACAATAAATCTCCACTGGTGCATCGGAAGCTAATACTGGTCTCCCAGGAGCCGCTCAAAGCACAAACTCTTAGGAGATTAACTCTTCTTGTACTTCAGTCGGCATTGTGCCATTTGTATTTAATCCCGATGCATTTTCTGTGTTTCATGGTCAATGTGAAGGTCCAAGGGATACAATAAACCTGCACTGGTGCATCGGAAGCTAATACTGGTCTCCCAGGAGCCGCTCATAGCACAAACTCTTGGAAGATTCACTCTTCTTGTACTTCAGTCGGCATTGTGCCTTTTGTATTCAATCCCGATACAATTTCTGGGTTTCATGGTCAATGTGAAGGTCCAAGGGTTGCAGTAAACCTGCACTGGTGCATCGGAACCTAATACTGGTCTCCCAGGAGCCGCTGAAAGGACAAACTCTTAGAAGATTCACTCTTCCTGTACTTCAGTTGGCATTGTAACTTTTGTATTTAATCCCGATGCAATTTCTGTAATTCATGGTCAATGTGAAGGTCCACGGGATCCAGTAAACCTGCACTGGTGCATCGGAATGTAATACTGGTCTCCCAGGAGCCGCTCAAAGCACAAACGCTTAGAAGATTCACTCTTCTTGTACTTCAGTCGGCAATGTGCATTTTGTATTTAATCCCATGCAATTTCTGTGTTTCATGGTCAATGTGAAGGTCCAAGGGATACAATAAACCTGCACTGGTGCATCGGAAGCTAATACTGGTCTCCCAGGGGCCGCTCAAAGCATAAACTCTTAAAATATTCACTCTTCTTGTACTTCAGTCGGCATTGTGCCTTTTGTATTCAATCCCGATACAATTTCTGGGTTTCATGGTCAATGTGAAGGTCCAAGGGATACAATAAATCTGCACTGGTGCATCGGAAGCTAATACTGGTCTCCCAGGAGCCGCTCAAAGCACAAACTCTTAGAAGATTCACTCTTCTTGTACTTCAGTTGGCATTGTACGTTTTTGTATTGAAGCCCGATGCAATTTCTGTGTTTCATGGTCAATGTGAAGGTCCAAGGGATACAGTAAACCTGCACTGGTGCATCGAAATCTATTACTGGTCTCCCAGGAGCCGCTCAAAGCACAAACTCTTAGAAGATTCACTCCTCTTGTACTTCAGTCGGCATTGTGCATTTTGTATTTAATCCCGATGCAATTTCTGTGTTTCATGGTCAATGTGAAGGTCCAAGGGATACAATAAACCTGCACTGGTGCATCGGAAGCTAATACTGGTCTCCCAGGAGCCGCTCAAAGCACAAACTCTTAGAAAATTCACTCTTCTTGTACTTCAGTCGGCATTGTGCCTTCTGTAATTAATCCCGCTGCAATTTCTGTGTTTCATGGTCAATGTGAAAGTCCAAGGGTTGGAGTAAAACTGCACTGGTGCATCGGAAGCTAATAATGGTCTCCCAGGAGCCGCTCAAAGCACACACTCTTAGCAGATTAACTCTTCTTCTACTTAAGTCGGCATTGTGCCTATTGTATTCAATCCCGATGCATTTTCTGTGTTTCATGGTCAATGTGAAGGTCCAAGGGATACAATAAACCTCCACTGGTGCATCGGAAGCTAATACTGGTCTCCCAGGAGCCGCTCAAACCACAAACTCGTAGAGGATTCACTGTTCATGTACTTCAGTCGGCATTGTGCATTTTGTGTTTAATCCCGATGCAATTTCTGTGTTTCATGGTCAATGTGAAGGTCCAAGGGTTGGAGTAAAACTGCACTGGTGCATCGGAAGCTAATAATGGTCTCCCAGGAGCCGCTCAAAGCACAAACTCTTAGAAGATTCACTCTTCTTGTACTTCAGTTGGCATTGTACGTTTTTGTATTGAAGCCCGATGCAATTTCTGTGTTTCATGGTCAATGTGAAGGTCCAAGGGATACAGTAAACCTGCACTGGTGCTTCGAAATCTATTACTGGTCTCCCAGGAGCCGCACAAAGCACAAACTCTTAGAAGATTCACTCTTCTTGTACTTCAGTCGGCATTGTGCCTTTTGTATTTAATCCCGATGCAATTTCTGTGTTTCATGGTCAATGTGAAGGTCCAAGGGATACAATAAACCTGCACTGGTGCATCGGAAGCTAATACTGGTCTTCCAGGAGCCGCTCAAAGCACAAACTCTTAGAAGATTCACTCTTCTTGTACTTCAGTCGGCATTGTACCTTTTGTATTCAATCCCGATACAATTTCTGTGTTTCATGGTCAATGTGAAGGTCCAAGGTTTGGAGTAAAACTGCACTGGTGCATCGGAAGCTAATAATGGTCTCCCAGGAGCCGCTCAAAGCACAAACTCTTAGCAGATTAACTCTTCTTGTACTTAAGTCGGCATTGTGCTTATTGTATTTAATCCCGATGCATTTTCTGTGTTTCATGGTCAATGTGAAGGTCCAAGGGATACAATAAATCTCCACTGGTGCATCGGAAGCTAATACTGGTCTCCCAGGAGCCGCTCAAAGCACAAACTCTTAGGAGATTAACTCTTCTTGTACTTCAGTCGGCATTGTGCCATTTGTATTTAATCCCGATGCATTTTCTGTGTTTCATGGTCAATGTGAAGGTCCAAGGGATACAATAAACCTGCACTGGTGCATCGGAAGCTAATACTGGTCTCCCAGGAGCCGCTCATAGCACAAACTCTTGGAAGATTCACTCTTCTTGTACTTCAGTCGGCATTGTGCCTTTTGTATTCAATCCCGATACAATTTCTGGGTTTCATGGTCAATGTGAAGGTCCAAGGGTTGCAGTAAACCTGCACTGGTGCATCGGAACCTAATACTGGTCTCCCAGGAGCCGCTGAAAGGACAAACTCTTAGAAGATTCACTCTTCCTGTACTTCAGTTGGCATTGTAACTTTTGTATTTAATCCCGATGCAATTTCTGTAATTCATGGTCAATGTGAAGGTCCAAGGGATCCAGTAAACCTGCACTGGTGCATCGGAATGTAATACTGGTCTCCCAGGAGCCGCTCAAAGCACAAACGCTTAGAAGATTCACTCTTCTTGTACTTCAGTCGGCAATGTGCATTTTGTATTTAATCCCATGCAATTTCTGTGTTTCATGGTCAATGTGAAGGTCCAAGGGATACAATAAACCTGCACTGGTGCATCGGAAGCTAATACTGGTCTCCCAGGGGCCGCTCAAAGCATAAACTCTTAAAATATTCACTCTTCTTGTACTTCAGTCGGCATTGTGCCTTTTGTATTCAATCCCGATACAATTTCTGGGTTTCATGGTCAATGTGAAGGTCCAAGGGATACAATAAATCTGCACTGGTGCATCGGAAGCTAATACTGGTCTCCCAGGAGCCGCTCAAAGCACAAACTCTTAGAAGATTCACTCTTCTTGTACTTCAGTTGGCATTGTACGTTTTTGTATTGAAGCCCGATGCAATTTCTGTGTTTCATGGTCAATGTGAAGGTCCAAGGGATACAGTAAACCTGCACTGGTGCATCGAAATCTATTACTGGTCTCCCAGGAGCCGCTCAAAGCACAAACTCTTAGAAGATTCACTCCTCTTGTACTTCAGTCGGCATTGTGCATTTTGTATTTAATCCCGATGCAATTTCTGTGTTTCATGGTCAATGTGAAGGTCCAAGGGATACAATAAACCTGCACTGGTGCATCGGAAGCTAATACTGGTCTCCCAGGAGCCGCTCAAAGCACAAACTCTTAGAAAATTCACTCTTCTTGTACTTCAGTCGGCATTGTGCCTTCTGTAATTAATCCCGCTGCAATTTCTGTGTTTCATGGTCAATGTGAAAGTCCAAGGGTTGGAGTAAAACTGCACTGGTGCATCGGAAGCTAATAATGGTCTCCCAGGAGCCGCTCAAAGCACACACTCTTAGCAGATTAACTCTTCTTCTACTTAAGTCGGCATTGTGCCTATTGTATTCAATCCCGATGCATTTTCTGTGTTTCATGGTCAATGTGAAGGTCCAAGGGATACAATAAACCTCCACTGGTGCATCGGAAGCTAATACTGGTCTCCCAGGAGCCGCTCAAACCACAAACTCGTAGAGGATTCACTGTTCATGTACTTCAGTCGGCATTGTGCATTTTGTGTTTAATCCCGATGCAATTTCTGTGTTTCATGGTCAATGTGAAGGTCCAAGGGTTGGAGTAAAACTGCACTGGTGCATCGGAAGCTAATAATGGTCTCCCAGGAGCCGCTCAAAGCACAAACTCTTAGAAGATTCACTCTTCTTGTACTTCAGTTGGCATTGTACGTTTTTGTATTGAAGCCCGATGCAATTTCTGTGTTTCATGGTCAATGTGAAGGTCCAAGGGATACAGTAAACCTGCACTGGTGCTTCGAAATCTATTACTGGTCTCCCAGGAGCCGCACAAAGCACAAACTCTTAGAAGATTCACTCCTCTTGTACTTCAGTCGGCATTGTGCATTTTGTATTTAATCCCGATGCAATTTCTGTGTTTCATGGTCAATGTGAAGGTCCAAGGGATACAATAAACCTGCACTGGTGCATCGGAAGCTAATACTGGTCTCCCAGGAGCCGCTCAAAGCACAAACTCTTAGAAGATTCACTCTTCTTGTACTTCAGTCGGCATTGTGCCTTTTGTAATTAATCCCGCTGCAATTTCTGTGTTTCATGGTCAATGTGAAGGTCCAAGGGATACAGTAAACCTGCACTGGTGCACCGGAATCTAATACTGGTCTCCCAGGAGCCCCTCAAAGCACAAACTCTTAGAAGATTCACTCTTCTTGTACTTCAGTCGGCATTGTGCCTTTTGTATTTAATCCCGATGCAATTTCTGTGTTTCATGGTCAATGTGAAGGTCCAAGGGATACAATAAACCTGCACTGGTGCATCGGAAGCTAATACAAGTCTCCCAGGAGCCGCTCAAAGCACAAACTCTTAGAAGATTCACTCTTCTTGTACTTCAGTCGGCTTTGTGCTTTTGTATTCAATCCCGATACAATTTCTGTGTTTCATGGTCAATGTGAAGGTCCAAGGGATACAGTAAACCTGCACTGGTGCATCGGAATCTCATACTAGTCTCCCAGGAGCCGCTCAAAGCACAAACTCTTAGAAGATTCACTCTTCTTGTACTTCAGTCGGCATTGTGCCTTTTGTATTAAATCCCGATGCAAATTCTGTGTTTCATGGTCAATGTGAAGGTCCAAGGGATACAATAAACCGGCACTGGTGCATCGGAAGCTAATACTGGTCACCCAGGAGCCGCTCAAAGCACAAACTCTTAGAAGATTCACTCTTCTTGTACTTAAGTCGGCATTGTGCCTTTTGTATTTAATCCCGATGCAATTCCTGTGTTTCATGGTCAATGTGAAGGTCCAAGGGATACAATAAGCCTGCACTGGTGCATCGGAAGCTAACACTGGTCTCCCAGGAGACGCTCAAAGCACAAACTCTTAGAAGATTCACTCTTCTTGTACTTCAGTGGGCATTGTGCCTTTTGTATTTAATCCCGATGCAATTTCTGTGTTTCATGGTCAATGTGAAGGTCCAAGGGATACAATAAACCTGCACTGGTGCATCGGAAGCTAATACTAGTCTTCCAGGAGCCGCTCAAAGCACAAACTCTTAGAAGATTCACTCTTCTTGTACTTCAGTCGGCATTTTGCCTTTTGTATTCAATCCCGATACAATTTCTGTGTTTCATGGTCAATGTGAAGGTCCAAGGGATACAGTAAACCTGCACTGGTGCATCGGAATCTCATACTAGTCTCCCAGGAGCCGCTCAAAGCACAAACTCTTAGAAGATTCACTCTTCTTGTACTTAAGTCGGCATTGTGCCTTTTGTATTTAATGCCGATGGAATTTCTGTGTTTCATGGTCAATGTGAAGGTCCAAGGGATACAGTAAACCTGCACTGGTGCATCGAAATCTAATACTGGTCTCCCAGGAGCCGCTCAAAGCACAAACTCTTAGAAGATTCACTCTTCTTGTACTTCAGTCGGCATTGAGCCTTTTGTAATTAATCCCGATGCAATTTCTGTGTTTCATGGTCAATGTGAAGGTCCAAGGGATACAGTAAACCTGCACTTGTTCATCGGAATCTAATACTGGTCTCCCAGGAGCCGCTCAAAGCACAAACTCTTAGAAGATTCACTCTTCTTGTACTTAAGTCGGCATTGTGCCTATTGTATTTAATCCCGATGGAATTTCTGTGTTTCATGGTCAATGTGAAGGTGCTAGGGATACAGTAAACCTGTACTGGTGCAACGAAAGCTAATACTGGTCTACCAGGACCCTCTCAAAGAACAAACTCTTAGAAGATTCACTCTTCTTGTACTTCAGTCGGCATTGTGCCTTTTGTATTTAATCCCGATGCAAATTCTGTGTTTCATGGTCAATGTGAAGGTCCAAGGGATACAATAAACCTGCAATGGTGCATCGGAAGCTAATACTGGTCACCCAGGAGCCGCTCAAAGCACAAACTCTTAGAAGATTCACTCTTCTTGTACTTAAGTCGGCATTGTGCCTTTTTTATTTAATCATTATGCAATTCCTGTATTTCATGGTCAATGTGAAGGTCCAAGGGATACAATAAACCTGCACTGGTGCATCGGAAGCTAATACTGGTCTCCCAGGAGACGCTCAAAGCACAAACTCTTAGAAGATTCACTCTTCTTGTACTTCAGTCGGCAATGTGCATTTTGTATTTAATCCCGATACAATTTCTGTGTTTCATGGTCAATGTGAAGGTCCAAGGGATACAATAAACCTGCACTGGTGCATCGGAAGCTAATACTGGTCTCCCAGGAGCCGCTCAAAGCACAAACTCTTAGAAGATTCACTCTTCTTGTACTTCAGTCGGCATTGTGCCCTTTGTATTCAATCCCGATACAATTTCTGGGTTTCATGGTCAATGTGAAGCTCCAAGGGATACAATAAACCTGCACTGGTGCATCGGAACCTAATAATGGTCTCCCAGGAGCCGCTCAAAGCACAAACTCTTAGAAGATTCACTCTTCTTGTATTTCAGTTGGCATTGTACGTTTTTGTATTTAAGCCCGATGCAATTTCTGTGTTTCATGGTCAATGTGAAGGTCCAAGGGATACAGTAAACCTGCACTGGTGCATCGAAATCTAATACTGGTCTCCCAGGAGCCGCTCAAAGCACAAACTCTTAGAAGATTCACTCTTCTTGTACTTCAGTCGGCATTGTGCATTTTGTATTTAATCCCGATGCAATTTCTGTGTTTCATGGTCAATGTGAAGGTCCAAGGGATACAATAAACCTGCACTGGTGCATCGAAAGCTAATACTGGTCTCCCAGGAGTCGCTCAAAGCACAAACTCTTAGAAGATTCACTCTTCTTGTCCTTCACTCGGCATTTTGCCTTTTGTATTCAATCCCGATACAATATCTGTGTTTCATGGTCAATGTGAAGGTCCAAGGGATACAGTAAACCTGCACTGGTGCATCGGAATCTCATTCTAGTCTCCCAGGAGCCGCTCAAAGCACAAACTCTTAGAAGATTCACTCTTCTTGTACTTAAGTCGGCATTGTGCCTTTTGGATTTAATCCCAATGGAATTCCTGTGTTTCATGGTCAATGTGAAGGTCCAAGGGATACAGTAAACCTGTACTGGTGCAACGAAAGCTAATACTGGTCTCCCAGGAGCCGCTCAAAGCACAAACTCTTAGAAGATTCACTCTTCTTGTACTTCAGTCGGCATTGTGCCTTTTGTATTTAATCCCGATGCAATTTCTGTGTTTCATGGTCAATGTGAAGGTCCAAGGGATACAATAAACCTGCACTGGTGCATCGGAAGCTAATACTAGTCTTCCAGGAGCCGCTCAAAGCACAAACTCTTAGAAGATTCACTGTTCTTGTACTTCAGTCGGCATTTTGCCTTTTGTATTCAATCCCGATACAATTTCTGTGTTTCATGGTCAATGTGAAGGTCCAAGGGATACAGTAAACCTGCACTGGTGCCTCGGAATCTCATACTAGTCTCCCAGGAGCCGCTCAAAGCACAAACTCTTAGAAGATTCACTCATCTTGTACTTCAGTCGGCATTGTGCCTTTTGTATTTAATGCCGATGGAATTTCTGTGTTTCATGGTCAATGTGAAGGTCCAAGGGATACAGTAAACCTGCACTGGTGCATCGGAAGCTAATACTGGTCTCCCAGGACCCGCTCAAAGCACAAACTCTTCGAAGATTCACTATTCTTGTACTTCAGTCGGCATTGTGCCTTTTGTATTTAATCCCGATGCAATTTCTGTGTTTCATGGTCAATGTGAAGGTCCAAGGGATACAATAAACCTGCACTGGTGCATCGGAAGCTAATACTAGTCTTCCAGGAGCCGCTCAAAGCACAAACTCTTAGAAGATTCACTCTTCTTGTACTTCAGTCGGCATTTTGCCTTTTGTATTCAATCCCGATACAATTTCTGTGTTTCATGGTCAATGTGAAGGTCCAAGGGATACAGTAAACCTGCACTGGTGCATCGGAATCTCATACTAGTCTCCCAGGAGCCGCTCAAAGCACAAACTCTTAGAAGATTCACTCTTCTTGTACTTAAGTCGGCATTGTGCCTTTTGTATTTAATGCCGATGGAATTTCTGTGTTTCATGGTCAATGTGAAGGTCCAAGGGATACAGTAAACCTGCACTGGTGCATCGAAATCTAATACTGGTCTCCCAGGAGCCGCTCAAAGCACAAACTCTTAGAAGATTCACTCTTCTTGTACTTCAGTCGGCATTGAGCCTTTTGTAATTAATCCCGATGCAATTTCTGTGTTTCATGGTCAATGTGAAGGTCCAAGGGATACAGTAAACCTGCACTTGTTCATCGGAATCTAATACTGGTCTCCCAGGAGCCGCTCAAAGCACAAACTCTTAGAAGATTCACTCTTCTTGTACTTAAGTCGGCATTGTGCCTTTTGTATTTAATCCCGATGGAATTTCTGTGTTTCATGGTCAATGTGAAGGTGCAAGGGATACAGTAAACCTGTACTGGTGCAACGAAAGCTAATACTGGTCTACCAGGACCCTCTCAAAGAACAAACTCTTAGAAGATTCACTCTTCTTGTACTTCAGTCGGCATTGTGCCTTTTGTATTTAATCCCGATGCAAATTCTGTGTTTCATGGTCAATGTGAAGGTCCAAGGGATACAATAAACCTGCAATGGTGCATCGGAAGCTAATACTGGTCACCCAGGAGCCGCTCAAAGCACAAACTCTTAGAAGATTCACTCTTCTTGTACTTAAGTCGGCATTGTGCCTTTTTTATTTAATCATTATGCAATTCCTGTATTTCATGGTCAATGTGAAGGTCCAAGGGATACAATAAACCTGCACTGGTGCATCGGAAGCTAATACTGGTCTCCCAGGAGACGCTCAAAGCACAAACTCTTAGAAGATTCACTCTTCTTGTACTTCAGTCGGCAATGTGCATTTTGTATTTAATCCCGATACAATTTCTGTGTTTCATGGTCAATGTGAAGGTCCAAGGGATACAATAAACCTGCACTGGTGCATCGGAAGCTAATACTGGTCTCCCAGGAGCCGCTCAAAGCACAAACTCTTAGAAGATTCACTCTTCTTGTACTTCAGTCGGCATTGTGCCCTTTGTATTCAATCCCGATACAATTTCTGGGTTTCATGGTCAATGTGAAGCTCCAAGGGATACAATAGACCTGCACTGGTGCATCGGAACCTAATAATGGTCTCCCAGGAGCCGCTCAAAGCACAAACTCTTAGAAGATTCACTCTTCTTGTATTTCAGTTGGCATTGTACGTTTTTGTATTTAAGCCCGATGCAATTTCTGTGTTTCATGGTCAATGTGAAGGTCCAAGGGATACAGTAAACCTGCACTGGTGCATCGAAATCTAATACTGGTCTCCCAGGAGCCGCTCAAAGCACAAACTCTTAGAAGATTCACTCTTCTTGTACTTCAGTCGGCATTGTGCATTTTGTATTTAATCCCGATGCAATTTCTGTGTTTCATGGTCAATGTGAAGGTCCAAGGGATACAATAAACCTGCACTGGTGCATCGAAAGCTAATACTGGTCTCCCAGGAGTCGCTCAAAGCACAAACTCTTAGAAGATTCACTCTTCTTGTCCTTCACTCGGCATTTTGCCTTTTGTATTCAATCCCGATACAATATCTGTGTTTCATGGTCAATGTGAAGGTCCAAGGGATACAGTAAACCTGCACTGGTGCATCGGAATCTCATTCTAGTCTCCCAGGAGCCGCTCAAAGCACAAACTCTTAGAAGATTCACTCTTCTTGTACTTAAGTCGGCATTGTGCCTTTTGGATTTAATCCCAATGGAATTCCTGTGTTTCATGGTCAATGTGAAGGTCCAAGGGATACGGTAAACCTGTACTGGTGCAACGAAAGCTAATACTGGTCTCCCAGGAGCCGCTCAAAGCACAAACTCTTAGAAGATTCACTCTTCTTGTACTTCAGTCGGCATTGTGCCTTTTGTATTTAATCCCGATGCAATTTCTGTGTTTCATGGTCAATGTGAAGGTCCAAGGGATACAATAAACCTGCACTGGTGCATCGGAAGCTAATACTAGTCTTCCAGGAGCCGCTCAAAGCACAAACTCTTAGAAGATTCACTGTTCTTGTACTTCAGTCGGCATTTTGCCTTTTGTATTCAATCCCGATACAATTTCTGTGTTTCATGGTCAATGTGAAGGTCCAAGGGATACAGTAAACCTGCACTGGTGCCTCGGAATCTCATACTAGTCTCCCAGGAGCCGCTCAAAGCACAAACTCTTAGAAGATTCACTCATCTTGTACTTCAGTCGGCATTGTGCCTTTTGTATTTAATGCCGATGGAATTTCTGTGTTTCATGGTCAATGTGAAGGTCCAAGGGATACAGTAAACCTGCACTGGTGCATCGGAAGCTAATACTGGTCTCCCAGGACCCGCTCAAAGCACAAACTCTTCGAAGATTCACTATTCTTGTACTTCAGTCTGCATTGTGCATTTTGTATTTAATCCCGATGCAATTTCTTTGTTTCATGGTCAATGTGAAGGTCCAAGGGCTGCAATAAACCTGCACTATTGCATCGGAAGCTAATACTGGTCTCCCAGGGGCCGCTCAAAGCATAAACTCTTAGAAGTTTCACTCTTCTTGTACTTCAGTCGGCATTGAGCCTTTTGCAATTAATCCCGATGCAATTTCTGTGTTTCATGGTCAATGTGAAGGTCCAAGGGATACAGTAAACCTGCACTTGTGCATCGGAATCTAATACTGGTCTCCCAGGAGCCGCTCAAAGAACAAACTCTTAGAAGATTCACTCTTCTTGTACTTAAGTCGGCATTGTGCCTTTTGTATTTAATCCCGATGGAATTTCTGTGTTTCATGGTCAATGTGAAGGTGCAAGGGATACAGTAAACCTGTACTGGTGCAACGAAAGCTAATACTGGTCTACCAGGAGCCTCTCAAAGAACAAACTCTTAGAAGATTCACTCTTCTTGTACTTCAGTCGGCATTGTGCCTTTTGTATTTAATCCCGATGCAATTTCTGTGTTTCATGGTCAATGTGAAGGTCCAAGGGATGCAATAAACCTGCACTGGTGCATCGGAAGCTAATACTGGTCTCCCAGGAGCCGCTCAAAGCACAAACTCTTAGAAGATTCACTCTTCTTGTACTTCAGTCGGCATTGTGCCTTTTGTATTTAATCCCGATGCAAATTCTGTGTTTCATGGTCAATGTGAAGGTCCAAGGGATACAATAAACCTGCAATGGTGCATCGGAAGCTAATACTGGTCACCCAGGAGCCGCTCAAAGCACAAACTCTTAGAAGATTCACTCTTCTTGTATTTCAGTTGGCATTGTACGTTTTTGTATTTAAGCCCGATGCAATTTCTGTGTTTCATGGTCAATGTGAAGGTCCAAGGGATACAGTAAACCTGCACTGGTGCATCGAAATCTAATACTGGTCTCCCAGGAGTCGCTCAAAGCACAAACTCTTAGAAGATTCACTCTTCTTGTACTTAAGTCGGCATTGTGCCTTTTGGATTTAATCCCGATGGAATTCCTGTGTTTCATGGTCAATGTGAAGGTCCAAGGGATACAGTAAACCTGTACTGGTGCAACGAAAGCTAATACTGGTCTCCCAGGAGCCGCTCAAAGCACAAACTCTTTGAAGATTCACTCTTCTTGTACTTCAGTCGGCATTGTGCCTTTTGTATTTAATCCCGATGCAATTTCTGTGTTTCATGGTCAATGTGAAGGTCCAAGGGATATAATAGACCTGCACTGGTGCATCGGAAGCTAATACTAGTCTTCCAGGAGCCGCTCAAAGCACAAACTCTTAGAAGATTCACTGTTCTTGTACTTCAGTCGGCATTTTGCCTTTTGTATTCAATCCCGATACAATTTCTGTGTTTCATGGTCAATGTGAAGGTCCAAGGGATACAGTAAACCTGCACTGGTGCATCGGAAGCTAATACTGGTCTCCCAGGAGCCGCTCAAAGCACAAACTCTTCGAAGATTCACTCTTCTTGTACTTCAGTCGGCATTGTGCATTTTGCATTTAATCCCGATGCAATTTCTTTGTTTCATGGTCAATGTGAAGGTCCAAGGGCTACAATAAACCTGCACTATTGCATCGGAAGCTAATACTGGTCTCCCAGGGGCCGCTCAAAGCACAAACTCTTAGAAGTTTCACTCTTCTTGTACTTCAGTCGGCATTGAGCCTTTTGTAATTAATCCCGATGCAATTTCTGTGTTTCATGGTCAATGTGAAGGTCCAAGGGATACAGTAAACCTGCATTTGTGCATCGGAATCTAATACTGGTCTCCCAGGAGCCGCTCAAAGCACAAACTCTTAGAAGATTCACTCTTCTTGTACTTAAGTCGGCATTGTGCCTTTTGTATTTAATCCCGATGGAATTTCTGTGTTTCATGGTCAATGTGAAGGTGCAAGGGATACAGTAAACCTGTACTGGTGCAACGAAAGCTAATACTGGTCTACCAGGAGCCTCTCAAAGAACAAACTCTTAGAAGATTCACTCTTCTTGTACTTCAGTCGGCATTGTGCCTTTTGTATTTAATCCCGATGCAATTTCTGTGTTTCATGGTCAATGTGAAGGTCCAAGGGATGCAATAAACCTGCACTGGTGCATCGGAAGCTAATACTGGTCTCCCAGGAGCCGCTCAAAGCACAAACTCTTAGAAGATTCACTCTTCTTGTACTTCAGTCGGCATTGTGCCTTTTGTATTTAATCCCGATGCAAATTCTGTGTTTCATGGTCAATGTGAAGGTCCAAGGGATACAATAAACCTGCAATGGTGCATCGGAAGCTAATACTGGTCACCCAGGAGCCGCTCAAAGCACAAACTCTTAGAAGATTCACTCTTCTTGTACTTAAGTCGGCATTGTCCCTTTTTTATTTAATCATTATGCAATTCCTGTGTTTCATGGTCAATGTGAAGGTCCAAGGGATACAATAAACCTGCACTGGTGCATCGGAAGCTAATACTGGTCTCCCAGGAGACGCTCAAAGCACAAACTCTTAGAAGATTCACTCTTCTTGTACTTCAGTCGGCAATGTGCATTTTGTATTTAATCCCGATACAATTTCTGTGTTTCATGGTCAATGTGAAGGTCCAAGGGATACAATAAACCAGCACTGGTGCATCGGAAGCTAATACTGGTCTCCCAGGAGTCGCTCAAAGCACAAACTCTTAGAAGATTCACTCTTCTTGTACTTCAGTCGGCATTGTGCCCTTTGTATTCAATCCCGATACAATTTCTGGGTTTCATGGTCAATGTGAAGCTCCAAGGGATACAATAAACCTGCACTGGTGCATCGGAACCTAATAATGGTCTCCCAGGAGCCGCTCAAAGCACAAACTCTTAGAAGATTCACTCTTCTTGTATTTCAGTTGGCATTGTACGTTTTTGTATTTAAGCCCGATGCAATTTCTGTGTTTCATGGTCAATGTGAAGGTCCAAGGGATACAGTAAACCTGCACTGGTGCATCGAAATCTAATACTGGTCTCCCAGGAGCCGCTCAAAGCACAAACTCTTAGAAGATTCACTCTTCTTGTACTTCAGTCGGCATTGTGCATTTTGTATTTAATCCCGATGCAAATTCTGTGTTTCATGGTCAATGTGAAGGTCCAAGGGATACAATAAACCTGCACTGGTGCATCGGAAGCTAATACTGGTCTCCCAGGAGTCGCTCAAAGCACAAACTCTTAGAAGATTCACTCTTCTTGTACTTCACTCGGCATTTTGCCTTTTGTATGCAATCCCGATACAATTTCTGTGTTTCATGGTCAATGTGAAGGTCCAAGGGATACAGTAAACCTGCACTGGTGCATCGGAATCTCATTCTAGTCTCCCAGGAGCCGCTCAAAGCACAAACTCTTAGAAGATTCACTCTTCTTGTACTTAAGTCGGCATTGTGCCTTTTGGATTTAATCCCGATGGAATTCCTGTGTTTCATGGTCAATGTGAAGGTCCAAGGGACACAGTAAACCTGTTCTGGTGCAACGAAAGCTAATACTGGTCTCCCAGGAGCCGCTCAAAGCACAAACTCTTAGAAGATTCACTCTTCTTGTACTTCAGTCGGCATTGTGCCTTTTGTATTTAATCCCGATGCAATTTCTGTGTTTCATGGTCAATGTGAAGGTCCAAGGGATACAATAAACCTGCACTGGTGCATCGGAAGCTAATACTAGTCTTCCAGGAGCCGCTCAAAGCACAAACTCTTAGAAGATTCACTGTTCTTGTACTTCAGTCGGCATTTTGCCTTTTGTATTCAATCCCGATACAATTTCTGTGTTTCATGGTCAATGTGAAGGTCCAAGGGATACAGTAAACCTGCACTGGTGCATCGGAATCTCATACTAGTCTCCCAGGAGCCGCTCAAAGCACAAACTCTTAGAAGATTCACTCTTCTTGTACTTCAGTCGGCATTGTGCCTTTTGTATTTAATGCCGATGGAATTTCTGTGTTTCATGGTCAATGTGAAGGTCCAAGGGATACAGTAAACCTGCACTGGTGCATCGGAAGCTAATACTGGTCTCCCAGGAGCCGCTCAAAGCACAAACTCTTAGAAGATTCACTCTTCTTGTACTTCAGTCGGCATTGTGCATTTTGTATTCAATCCCGATACAATTTCTGTGTTTCATGGTCAATGTGAAGGTCCAAGGGATACAGTAAACCTGCACTGGTGCATCGTAATCTCATTCTAGTCTCCCAGGAGCCGCTCAAAGCACAAACTCTTAGAAGATTCACTCTTCTTGTACTTAAGTCGGCATTGTGCCTTTTGGATTTAATCCCGATGGAATTTCTGTTTTTCATTGTCAATGTGAAGGTCCAAGGGATACAGTAAACCTGTACTGGTGCAACGAAAGCTAATACTGGTCTCCCAGGACCCGCTCAAAGAACAAACTCTTAGAAGATTTACTCTTCTTGTACTTCAGTCGGCATTGTGCCTTTTGTATTTAATCCCGATGCAATTTCTGTGTTTCATGGTCAATGTGAAGGTCCAAGGGATGCAATAAACCTGCACTGGTGCATCGGAAGCTAATACCGGTCTCCCAGGAGCCGCTCAAAGCACAAACTCTTAGAAGATTCACTCTTCTTGTACTTCAGTCGGCATTGTGCATTTTGTATTTAATCCCGATGCAAATTCTGTGTTTCATGGTCAATGTGAAGGTCCAAGGGATACAATAAACCTGCACTGGTGCATCGGAAGCTAATACTGGTCACCCAGGAGCCGCTCAAAGCACAAACTCTTAGAAGATTCACTCTTCTTGTACTTAAGTCGGCATTGTGCCTTTTGTATTTAATCCCGATGCAATTCCTGTGTTTCATGGTCATTGTGAAGGTCCAAGGGATACAATAAACCTGCACTGGTGCATCGGAAGCTAATACTGGACTCCCAGGAGACGCTCAAAGCACAAACTCTTAGAAGATTCACTCTTCTTGTACTTCAGTCGGCATTGTGCCTTTTGTATTCAATCCCGATACAATTTCTGTGTTTCATGGTCAATGTGAAGGTACAAGGGTTGCAATAAACCTGTACTGGTGCATCGGAACCTAATACCGGTCTCCCAGGAGCCACTCAAATCACAAACTCTTAGAAGATTCACTCTTCCTGTACTTCAGTTGGCATTGTACCTTTTGTATTTAATCCCGATGCAATTTCTGTAATTCATGGTCAATGTCAAGGTCCAAGGGATACAATAAACCTGCACTGGTGCATCGGAAGCTAATACTAGTCTCCCAGGAGCCGCTCAAAGCACAAACTCTTAGAAGATTCACTCTTCTTGTACTTAAGTCGAATTTGAGCCTTTTGTATTCAATCCCGATAAAATTTCTGTGTTTGATGGTCAATGTTAATGTCCAAGGGATAGAATAAACCTTCACTGGTGCATCGGAAGCTAATACTGGTCTCCCAGGAGCCGCTCAAAGCACAAACTCTTAGAAGATTCACTCTCCTTGTACTTCAGTCGGCATTGTGCCTTTTGTATTTAATCATTATGCAATTCCTGTGTTTCATTGTCAATGTGAAGGTCCAAGGGATACAATAAACCTGCACTGGTGCATCGGAAGCTAATACTGGTCTCCCAGGAGACGCTCAAAACACAAACTCTTAGAAGATTCACTCTTCTTGTACTTCAGTCGGCAATGTGCATTTTGTGTTTAATCCCGATAAAATTTCTGTGTTTCATGGTCAATATGAAGGTCCAAGGGATACAATAAACCTGCAATGGTGCATCGAAATCTAATACTGGTCTCCCAGGAGCCGCTCAAAGCACAAACTCTTAGAAGATTCACTCTTCTTGTACTTCAGTTGGCATTGTACGTTTTTGTATTTAAGCCCGATGCAATTTCTGTGTTTCATGGTCAATGTGAAGGTCCAAGGGATACAGTAAACCTGCAATGGTGCATCGAAATCTAATACTGGTCTCCCAGGAGCCGCTCAAAGCACAAACTCTTAAAAGATTCACTCTTCTTGTACTTCAGTCGGCATTGTGCATTTTGTATTTAATCCCGATACAATTTCTGTGTTTCATGGTCAATGTGAAGGTCCAAGGGATACAGTAAACCTGCACTGGTGCATCGGAATCTCATTCTAGTCTCCCAGGAGCCGCTCAAATCACAAACTCTTAGAAGATTCACTCTTCTTGTACTTCAGTTGGCATTGTACGTTTTTGTATTCAAGCCCGATGCAATTTCTGTGTTTCATGGTCAATGTGAAGGTCCAAGGGATACAGCAAACCTGCACTGGTGCATCGAAATCTAATACTGGTCTCCCAGGAGCCGCTCAAAGCACAAACTCTTAGAAGATTCACTCTTCTTGTACTTCAGTCGGCTTTGTGCCTTTGTATTCAATCCCGATACAATTTCTGTGTTTCATGGTCAATGTGAAGGTCCAAGGGATACAGTAAACCTGCACTGGTGCATCGGAATCTCAGTCTAGTCTCCCAGGAGCCGCTCAAAGCACAAACTCTTAGAAGAATCACTCTTCTTGTACTTAAGTCGGCATTGTGCCTTTTGGATTTAATCCCGATGGAATTTCTGTGTTTCATGGTCAATGTGAAGGTCCAAGGGATACAGTAAACCTGTACTGGTGCAACGAAAGCTAATACTGGTCTCCCAGGACCCGCTCAAAGAACAAACTCTTAGAAGATTCACTCTTCTTGTACTTCAGTCGGCATTGTGCCTTTTGTATTTAATCCCGATGCAATTTCTGTGTTTCATGGTCAATGTGAAGGTCCAAGGGATGCAATAAACCTGCACTGGTGCATCGGAAGCTAATACTGGTCTCCCAGGAGCCGCTCAAAGCACAAACTCTTAGATGATTCACTCTTCTTGTACTTCATTCGGCATTGTGCCTTTTGTATTTAATCCCGATGCAAATTCTATGTTTCATGGTCAATGTGAAGGTCCAAGGGATACAATAAACCTGCACTGGTGCATCGGAAGCTAATACTGGTCACCCAGGAGCCGCCCAAAGCACAAACTCTTAGAAGATTCACTCTTCTTGTACTTAAGTCGGCATTGTGCCTTTTGTATTTAATCCCGATGCAATTCCTGTGTTTCATGGTCAATGTGAAGGTCCAAGGGATACAATAAACCTGCACTGGGGCATGGGAAGCTAATACTGGTCTCCCAGGAGACGCTCAAAGCACAAACTCTTAGAAGATTCACTTTTCTTGTACTTCAGTCGTCATTGTGCCTTTTGTATTTAATCCCGATGCAATTTCTGTGTTTCATGGTCAATGTGAAGGTCCAAGGGATACAATAAACCTGCACTGGTGCATCGGAAGCTAATACTGGACTTCCAGGAGCCGCTCAAAGCACAAACTCTTAATAGATTCACTCCTCTTGTACTTCAGTCAGCATTGTGCATTTTGTATTCAATCCCGATACAATTTCTGTGTTTCATGGTCAATGTGAAGGTCCAAGGGTTGGAGTAAAACTGCACTGGTGCATCGGAAGCTAATACTGGTCTCCCAGGAGCCGCTCAAAGCACAAACTCTTAGAAGATTCACTCTTCTTGTACTTCAGTTGGCTTTGTGCCTTTTGTATTCTATCCCGATACAATTTCTGGGTTTCATGGTCAATGTGAAGGTCCAAGGGTTGCAATAAACCTGTACTGGTGCATCGGAACCTAATACCGGTCTCCCAGGAGCCGCTCAAATCACAAACTCTTAGAAGATTCACTCTTCCTGTACTTCAGTTGGCATTGTACCTTTTGTATTTAATCCCGATGCAATTTCTGTAATTCATGGTCAATGTGAAGGTCCAAGGGATCCAGTAAACCTGCACTGGTGCATTGGAAGCTAATACTGGTCTCCCAGGAGCCGCTCAAAGCACAAACTCTTAGAAGTTTCACTCTTCTTGTACTTCAGTCGGCATTGTGCCTTTTGTATTCAATCCCGATACAATTTCTGTGTTTCAAGGTCAATGTGAAGGTCCAAGGGATACAATAAACCTGCACTGGTGCATCGGAAGCTAATACTGGTCTCCCAGGAGCCGCTCAAAGCACAAACTCTTAGAAGATTC
This sequence comes from Schistocerca nitens, assembly GCF_023898315.1. Taxonomy (NCBI): domain Eukaryota; kingdom Metazoa; phylum Arthropoda; class Insecta; order Orthoptera; family Acrididae; genus Schistocerca; species Schistocerca nitens. The sequence goes on along the minus strand of NC_064624.1, from coordinate 33,968,825 downwards.
ACTCTTCTTGTACTTCAGTCGGCATTGTGCCTTTTGTATTTAATCCCGATGTAATTTCGGTGTTTCATGGTCAATGTGAAGGTCCAAGGGATACAATAAACCTGCACTGGTGCATCGGAAGCTAATACTGGTCTCCCAGGAGCCGCTCAAAGCACAAACTCTTAGAAGATTCACCCTTCTTGTACTTCAGTCGGCTTTGTGCCTTTGTATTCAATCCCGATACAATTTCTGTGTTTCATGGTCAATGTGAAGGTCCAAGGGATACAGTAAACCTGCACTGGTGCATCGGAATCTCATTCTAGTCTCCCAGGAGCCGCTCAATGCACAAACTCTTAGAAGATTCACTCTTCTTCTACTTAAGTCGGCATTGTGCCTTTTGTATTTAATCCCGATGGAATTTCTGTGTTTCATGGTCAATGTGAAGGTCCAAGGGATACAGTAAACCTGTATTGGAGCAACGAAAGCTAATACTGGTCTCCCAGGACCCGCTCAAAGCACAAACTCTTGGAAGATTCACTCTTCTTGTACTTCAGTCGGCATTGTGCCTTTTGTATTTAATCCCGATGCCAATTCTGTGTTTCATGGTCAATGTGAAGGTCCAAGGGTTACAATAAACCTGCAATACTGCATCGGAAGCTAATACTGGTCACCCAGGAGTCGCTCAAAGCACAAACTCTTAGAAGATTCACTCTTCTTGTACTTAAGTCGGCATTGTGCCTTTTGTATTTAATCCCTATGCAATTCCTGTGTTTCATGGTCAATGTGAAGGTCCAAGGGATACAATAAACCTGCACTGGTGCATCGGAAGCTAATACTGGTCTCCCAGGAGACGCTCAAAGCACAAACTCTTAGAAGATTCACTCTTCTTGTACTTAAGTCGGCATTGTGCCTTTTGTATTTAATCCCTATGCAATTCCTGTGTTTCATGGTCAATGTGAAGGTCCAAGGGATACAATAAAACTCCACTGGTGCATCGGAAGCTAATACTGGTCTCCCAGGAGCCGCTCAAAGCACAAACTCTTAGAAGATTCACTCTTCTTGTACTTCAGTCGGCATTGTGCCTTTTGTATGTAATCCCGATGCAATTTCTGTGTTTCATGGTCAATGTGAAGGTCCAAGGGATACAATAAACCTGCACTGGTGCATCGGAAGCTAATACTGGTCTTCCAGGAGCCGCTCAAAGCACAAACTCTTAGAAGATTCACTCTTCTTGTACTTCAGTCGGCATTGTACCTTTCGTATTCAATCCCGATACAATTTCTGTGTTTCATGGTCAATGTGAAGGTCCAAGGGTTGGAGTAAAACTGCACTGGTGCATCGGAAGCTAATAATGGTCTCCCAGGAGCCGCTCAAAGCACAAACTCTTAGCAGATTAACTCTTCTTGTACTTAAGTCGGCATTGTGCCTATTGTATTTAATCCCGATGCATTTTCTGTGCTTCATGGTCAATGTGAAGGTCCAAGGGATACAATAAACCTCCACTGGTGCATCGGAAGCTAATACTGGTCTCCCAGGAGCCGCTCAAAGCACAAACTCTTAGAAGATTCACTCATCTTGTACTTCAGTCGGCATTGTGCCTTTTGTATTTAATCCCGATGCATTTTCTGTGTTTCATGGTCAATGTGAAGGTCCAAGGGATACAATAAACCTGCACTGGTGCATCGGAAGCTAATACTGGTCTCCCAGGAGCCGCTCATAGCACAAACTCTTGGAAGATTCACTCTTCTTGTACTTCAGTCGGCATTGTGCCTTTTGTATTCAATCCCGATACAATTTCTGGGTTTCATGGTCAATGTGAAGGGCCAAGGGTTGCAGTAAACCTGCACTGGTGCATCGGAACCTAATACTGGTCTCCCAGCAGCCGCTGAAAGGACAAACTCTTAGAAGATTCACTCTTCCTGTACTTCAGTTGGCATTGTAACTTTTGTATTTAATCCCGATGCAATTTCTGTAATTCATGGTCAATGTGAAGGTCCAAGGGATCCAGTAAACCTGCACTGGTGCATCGGAATGTAATACTGGTCTCCCAGGAGCCGCTCAAAGCACAAACGCTTAGAAGATTCACTCTTCTTGTACTTCAGTCGGCAATGTGCATTTTGTATTTAATCCCGATGCAATTTCTGTGTTTCATGGTCAATGTGAAGGTCCAAGGGATACAATAAACCTGCACTGGTGCATCGGAAGCTAATACTGGTCTCCCAGGAACCGCTCAAAGCATAAACTCTTAGAATATTCACTCTTCTTGTACTTCAGTCGGCATTGTGCCTTTTGTATTCAATCCCGATACAATTTCTGGGTTTCATGGTCAATGTGAAGGTCCAAGGGATACAATAAATCTGCACTGGTGCATCGGAAGCTAATACTGGTCTCCCAGGAGCCGCTCAAAGCACAAACTCTTAGAAGATTCACTCTTCTTGTACTTCAGTTGGCATTGTACGTTTTTGTATTGAAGCCCGATGCAATTTCTGTGTTTCATGGTCAATGTGAAGGTCCAAGGGATACAATAAGCCTGCACTGGTGCATCGAAATCTATTACTGGTCTCCCAGGAGCCGCTCAAAGCACAAACTCTTAGAAGATTCACTCCTCTTGTACTTCAGTCGGCATTGTGCATTTTGTATTTAATCCCGATGCAATTTCTGTGTTTCATGGTCAATGTGAAGGTCCAAGGGATACAATAAACCTGCACTGGTGCATCGGAAGCTAATACTGGTCTCCCAGGAGCCGCTCAAAGCACAAACTCTTAGAAAATTCACTCTTCTTGTACTTCAGTCGGCATTGTGCATTTTGTAATTAATCCCGCTGCAATTTCTGTGTTTCATGGTCAATGTGAAGGTCCAAGGGTTGGAGTAAAACTGCACTGGTGCATCGGAAGCTAATAATGGTCTCCCAGGAGCCGCTCAAAGCACAAACTCTTAGCAGATTAACTCTTCTTGTACTTAAGTCGGCATTGTGCCTATTGTATTTAATCCCGATGCATTTTCTGTGTTTCATGGTCAATGTGAAGGTCCAAGGGATACAATAAACCTCCACTGGTGCATCGGAAGCTAATACTGGTCTCCCAGGAGCCGCTCAAAGCACAAACTCTTAGAAGATTCACTCTTCTTGTACTTAAGCCGGCGTTGTGCCTTTTGTATTTAATCCCGATGAATTTTCTGCGTTTCATGGTCAATGTGAAGGTCCAAGGGATACAATAAACCTGCACTGGTGCATCGGAAGCTAATACTGGTCTCCCAGGAGCCGCTCATAGCACAAACTCTTAGAAGATTCACTCTTCTTGTACTTCAGTCGGCATTGTGCCTTTTGTATTCAATCCCGATACAATTTCTGGGTTTCATGGTCAATGTGAAGGTCCAAGAGTTGCAGTAAACCTGCACTGGTGCATCGGAACCTAATACTGGTCTCCCAGGAGCCGCTGAAAGGACAAACTCTTAGAAGATTCACTCTTCCTGTACTTCAGTTGGCATTGTACCTTTTGTATTTAATCCCGATGCAATTTCTGTAATTCATGGTCAATGTGAAGGTCCAAGGGATCCAGTAAACCTGCACTGGTGCATCGGAATGTAATACTGGTCTCCCAGGAGCCGCTCAAAGCACAAACGCTTAGAAGAGTCACTCTTCTTGTACTTCAGTCGGCAATGTGCATTTTGTATTTAATCCCGATGCAATTTCTGTGTTTCATGGTCAATGTGAAGGTCCAAGGGATACAATAAACCTGCACTGGTGCATCGGACGCTAATGTTGGTCTCCCAGGAGCCGCTCAAAGCATAAACTCTTAGAATATTCACTCTTCTTGTACTTCAGTCGGCATTGTGCCTTTTGTATTCAATCCCGATACAATTTCTGGGTTTCATGGTCAATGTGAAGGTCCAAGGGATACAATAACTCTGCACTGGTGCATCGGAAGCTAATACTGGTCTCCCAGGAGCCGCTCATAGCACAAACTCTTAGAAGATTCACTCTTCTTGTACTTCAGTCGGCATTGTGCCTTTTGTATTCAATCCCGATACAATTTCTGGGTTTCATGGTCAATGTGAAGGTCCAAGGGTTGCAGTAAACCTGCACTGGTGCATCGGAACCTAATACTGGTCTCCCAGGAGCCGCTGAAATGACAAACTCTTAGAAGATTCACTCTTCCTGTACTTCAGTTGGCATTGTACTTTTTGTATTTAATCCCGATGCAATTTCTGTAATTCATGGTCAATGTGAAGGTCCAAGGGATCCAGTAAACCTGCACTGGTGCATCGGAATGTAATACTGGTCTCCCAGGAGCCGCTCAAAGCACAAACTCTTAGAAGATTCACTCTTCATGTACTTCAGTTGGCATTGTACGTTTTTGTATTGAAGCCCCATGCAATTTCTGTGTTTCATGGTCAATGTGAAGGTCCAAGGGATACAGTAAACCTGCACTGGTGCTTCGAAATCTATTACTGGTCTCCCAGGAGCCGCTCAAAGCACAAAATCTTAGAAGATTCACTCCTCCTGTACTTCGGTCGGCATTGTGCATTTTGTATTTAATCCCGATGCAATTTCTGTGTTTCATGGTCAATGTGAAGGACCAAGGGATACAATAAACCTGCACTGGTGCATCGGAAGCTAATACTGGTCTCCCAGGAGCCGCTCAAAGCACAAACTCTTAGAAGATTCACTCTTCTTGTACTTCAGTCGGCATTGTGCCTTTTGTAATTAATCCCGCTGCAATTTCTGTGTTTCATAGTCAATGTGAAGGTCCAAGGGATACAGTAAACCTGCACTGGTGCATCGGAATCTAATACTGGTCTCCCAGGAGCCCCTCAAAGCACAAACTCTTAGAAGATTCACTCTTCTTGTACTTCAGTCGGCATTGTGCCTTTTGTATTTAATCCCGATGCAATTTCTGTGTTTCATGGTCAATGTGAAGGTCCAAGGGATACAATAAACCTGCACTGGTGCATCGGAAGCTGATACAAGTCTCCCAGGAGCCGCTCAAAGCACAAACTCTTAGAAGATTCACTCTTCTTGTACTTCAGTCGGCTTTGTGCTTTTGTATTCAATCCCGATACAATTTCTGTGTTTCATGGTCAATGTGAAGGTCCAAGGGATACAGTAAACCTGCACTGGTGCATCGGAATCTCATTCTAGTCAACCAGGAGCCGCTCAAAGCACAAACTCTTAGAAGATTCACTCTCCTTGTACTTAAGTCGGCATTGTGCCTTTTGTATTTAATGCCGATGGAATTTCTGTGTTTCATGGTCAATGTGAAGGTCCAAGGGATACAGTAAACCTGTACTGGTGCATCGAAAGCTAATACTGGTCTCCCAGGAGCCGCTCAAAGAACAAACTTTTAGAAGATTCACTCTTCTTGTACTTCAGTCGGCATTGTGCCTTTTGTATTTAATCCCGATGCAATTTCTGTGTTTCATGGTCAATGTGAAGGTCCAAGGGATGCAATAAAACTGCACTGGTGCATCGGAAGCTAATACTGGTCTCCCAGGAGTCGCTCAAAGCACAAACTCTTAGAAGATTCACTCTTCTTGTACTTCAGTCGGCATTGTGCCTTTTGTATTTAAACCCGATGCAAATTCTGTGTTTCATGGTCAATGTGAAGGTCCAAGGGATACAATAAACCTGCACTGGTGCATCGGAAGCTAATACTGGTCACCCAGGAGCCGCTCAAAGCACAAACTCTTAGAAGATTCACTCTTCTTGTATTTAAGTCGGCATTGTGCCTTTTGTATTTAATCCCGATGCAATTCCTGTGTTTCATGGTCAATGTGAAGGTCCAAGGGATACAATAAGCCTGCACTGGTGCATCGGAAGCTAACACTGGTCTCCCAGGAGACGCTCAAATCACAAACTCTTAGAAGATTCACTCTTCTTGTACTTCAGTGGGCATTGTGCCTTTTGTATTTAATCCCGATGCAATTTCTGTGTTTCATGGTCAATGTGAAGGTCCAAGGGATACAATAAACCTGCACTGGTGCATCGGAAGCTAATACTAGTCTTCCAGGAGCCGCTCAAAGCACAAACTCTTAGAAGATTCACTCTTCTTGTACTTCAGTCGGCATTGAGCCTTTTGTAATTAATCCCGATGCAATTTCTGTGTTTCATGGTCAATGTGAACGTCCAAGGGATACAGTAAACCTGCACTTGTGCATCGGAATCTAATACTGGTCTCCCAGGAGCCGCTCAAAGCACAAACTCTTAGAAGATTCACTCTTCTTGTACTTAAGTCGGCATTGTGCCGTTTGTATTTAATCCCGATGGAATTTCTGTGTTTCATGGTCAATGTGAAGGTACAAGGGATACAGTAAACCTGTACTGGTGCAACGAGAGCTATTACTGGTCTCCCAGGAGCCGCTCAAAGAACAAACTCTTAGAAGATTCACTCTTCTTGTACTTCAGTCGGAATTGTGCCTTTTGTATTTAATCCCGATTAAATTTCTGTGTTTCATGGTCAATGTGAAGGTCCAAGGGATGCAATAAACCTGCACTGGTGCATCGGAAGCTAATACTGGTCTCCCAGGAGCCGCTCAAAGCACAAACTCTTAGAAGATTCACTCTTCTTGTACTTCAGTCGGCATTGTGCCTTTTGTATTTAATCCCGATGCAAATTCTGTGTTTCATGGTCAATGTCAAGGTCCAAGGGATACAATAAACCTGCAATGGTGCATCGGAAGCTAATACTGGTCACCCAGGAGCCGCTCAAAGCACAAATTCTTAGAAGATTCACACTTCTTGTACTTAAGTCGGCATTGTGCCTTTTGTATTGAATCATTATGCAATTCCTGTGTTTCATGGTCAATGTGAAGGTCCAAGGGATACAATAAACCTGTACTGGTGCATCGGAACCTAATAATGGTCTCCCAGGAGCCGCTCAAAGCACAAACTCTTAGAAGATTCACTCTTCTTGTACTTCAGTTGGCATTGTACGTTTTTGTATTTAAGCCCGATGCAATTTCTGTGTTTCATAGTCAATGTGAAGGTCCAAGGGATACAGTAAACCTGCACTGGTGCATCGAAATCTAATACTGGTCTCCCAGGAGCCGCTCAAAACACAAACTCTTAGAAGATTCACTCTTCTTGTACTTAAGTCGGCATTGTGCCTTTTGGATTTAATCCCGATGGAATTTCTGTTTTTCATTGTCAATGTGAAGGTCCAAGGGATACAGTAAACCTGTACTGGTGCAACGAAAGCTAATACTGGTCTCCCAGGACCCGCTCAAAGAACAAACTCTTAGAAGATTCACTCTTCTTGTACTTCAGTCGGCATTGTGCCTTTTGTATTTAATCCCGATGCAAATTCTGTGTTTCATGGTCAATGTGAAGGTCCAAGGGATGCAATAAACCTGCACTGGTGCATCGGAAGCTAATACTGGTCACCCAGGAGCCGCTCAAAGCACAAACTCTTAGAAGATTCACTCTTCTTGTACTTAAGTCGGCATTGTGCCTTTTGTATTTAATCCCGATGCAATTCCTGTGTTTCATGGTCAATGTGAAGGTCCAAGGGATACAGTAAACCTGTACTGGTGCAACGAAAGCTAATACTAGTCTCCCAGGAGCCGCTCAAAGCACAAACTCTTAGAAGATTCACTCTTCTTGTACTTCAGTCGGCTTTGTGCCTTTTGTATTTAATCCCGATGCAATTTCTGTGTTTCATGGTCAATGTGAAGGTCCAAGGGATACAGTAAACCTGCACTGGTGCATCGGAATCTCATACTAGTCTCCCAGGAGCCGCTCAAAGCACAACCTCTTAGATGATTCACTCTTCTTGTACTTAAGTCGGCATTGTGCCTTTTGTATTTAATGCGGATGAATTTCTGTGTTTCATGGTCAATGTGAAGATCCAAGGGATACAATAAACCTGCACTGGTGCATCGGAAGCTAATACTTGTCTCCCAGGAGCCGCTCAAAGCACAAACTCTTAGAAGATTCACTCTTCTTGTACTTCAGTCGGCATTGAGCCTTTTGTAATTAATCCCGATGCAATTTCTGTGTTTCATGGTCAATGTGAAGGTCCAAGGGATACAGTAAACCTGCACTTGTGCATCGGAATCTAATACTGGTCTCCCAGGAGCCGCTCAAAGCACAAACTCTTAGAAGATTCACTCTTCTTGTACTTAAGTCGGCATTGTGCCTTTTGTATTCAATCCCGATACAATTTCTGGGTTTCATGGTCAATGTGAAGGTCCAAGGGATACAGTAAACCTGTACTGGTGCAAAGAAAGCTAATACTGGTCTCCCAGGAGCCGCTCAAAGAACAAACTCTTAGATGATTCACTCTTCTTGTACTTCAGTCGGCATTGTGCCTTCTGTATTTAATCCCGATGCAATTTCGGTGTTTCATGGTCAATGTGAAGGTCCAAGGAATGCAATAAACCTGCACTGGTGCATCGGAAGCTAATACTGGTCTCCCAGGAGCCCCTCAAAGCACAAACTCTTAGAAGATTCACTCTTCTTGTACTTCAGTCGGCATTGTGCCTGTTGTATTTAATCCCGATGCAAATTCTGTGTTTCATGGTCAATGTGAAGGTCCAAGGGATACAATAAACCTGCACTGGTGCATCGGAAGCTAATACTGGTCACCCAGGAGCCGCTCAAAGCACAAACTCTTAGAAGATTCACTCTTCTTGTACTTAAGTCGGCATTGTGCCTTTTGTATTTAATCATTATGCAATTCCTGTGTTTCATGGTCAATGTGAAGGTCCAAGGTATACAATAAACCTGCACTGGTGCATCGGAAGCTAATACTGGTCTCCCAGGAGACGCTCAAAGCACAAACTCTTAGAAGATTCATTCTTCTTGTACTTCAGTCGGCAATGTGCATTTTGTATTTAATCCCGATACAATTTCTGTGTTTCATGGTCAATGTGAAGGTCCAAGGGATACAGTAAACCTGCACTGGTACATCGGAAGCTAATACTGGTCTCCCAGGAGCCGCTCAAAGCACAAACTCTTAGAAGATTCACTCTTCTTGTACTTCAGTCGGCATTGTGCCTTTTGTATTCAATCCCGATACAATTTCTGGGTTTCATGGTCAATGTGAAGGTCCAAGGGATACAATAAACCTGCACTGGTGCATCGGAAGCAAATAATGGTCTCCCAGGAGCCGCTCAAAGCACAAACTCTTAGAAGGTTCACTCTTCTTGTACTTCAGTTGGCATTGTACGTTTTTGTATTTAAGCCCGATGCAATTTCTGTGTTTCATTGTCAATGTGAACGTCCAAGGGATACAGTAAACCTGCACTGGTGCATCGAAATCTAATACTGGTCTCCCAGGAGCCGCTCAAAGCACAAACTCTTAGAAGATTCACTCTTCTTGTACTTCAGTCGGCATTGTGCATTTTGTATTTAATCCCAATGCAATTTCTGTGTTTCATGGTCAATGTGAAGGTCCAAGGGATACAATAAACCTGCACTGGTGCATCGGAAGCTAATACTGGTCTCCCAGGAGCCGCTCAAAGCACAAACTCTTAGAAGATTCACTCTTCTTGTACTTAAGTCGGCATTGTGCCGTTTGTATTTAATCCCGATGGAATTTCTGTGTTTCATGGTCAATGTGAAGGTACAAGGGATACAGTAAACCTGTACTGGTGCAACGAGAGCTAATACTGGTCTCCCAGGAGCCGCTCAAAGAGCAAACTCTTAGAAGATTCACTCTTCTTGTACTTCAGTCGGAATTGTGCTTTTGTATTTAAACCCGATGCAATTTCTGTGTTTCATGGTCAATGTGAAGGTCCAAGGGATGCAATAAACCTGCACTGGTGCATCGGAAGCTAATACTGGTCTCCCAGGAGCCGCTCAAAGCACAAACTCTTAGAAGATTCACTCTTCTTGTACTTCAGTCGGCATTGTGCCTTTTGTATTTTATCCCGATGCAAATTCTGTGTTTCATGGTCAATGTCAAGGTCCAAGGGATACAATAAACCTGCAATGGTGCATCGGAAGGTAATACTGGTCACCCAGGAGCCGCTCAAAGCACAAACTCTTAGAAGATTCACTCTTCTTGTACTTAAGTCGGCATTGTGCCTTTTGTATTTAATCATTATGCAATTCTTGTGTTTCATGGTCAATGTGAAGGTCCAATGGATACAATAAACCTGCACTGGTGCATCGGAACCTAATAATGGTCTCCCAGGAGCCGCTCAAAGCACAAACTCTTAGAAGATTCACTCTTCTTGTACTTCAGTTGGCATTGTACGTTTTTGTATTTAAGCCCGATGCAATATCTGTGTTTCATGGTCAATGTGAAGGTCCAAGGGATACAGTAAACCTGCACTGGTGCATCGAAATCTAATACTGGTCTCCCAGGAGCCGCTCAAAACACAAACTCTTAGAAGATTCACTCTTCTTGGACTTAAGTGGGCATTGTGCCTTTTGGATTTAATCCCGATGGAATTTCTGTTTTTAATTGTCAATGTGAAGGTCCAAGGGATACAGTAAACCTGTACTGGTGCAACGAAAGCTAATACTGGTCTCCCAGGACCCGCTCAAAGACCATACTCTTAGAAGATTCACTCTTCTTGTACTTCAGTCGGCATTGTGCCTTTTGTATTTAATTCCGATGCAAATTCTGTGCTTCATGGTCAATGTGAAGGTCTAAGGGATGCAATAAACCTGCACTGGTGCATCGGAAGCTAATACTGGTCACCCAGGAGCCGCTCAAAGCACAAACTCTTAGAAGATTCACTCTTCTTGTACTTAAGTCGGCATTGTGCCTTTTGTATTTAATCCCGATGCAATTCCTGTGTTTCAAGGTCAATGTGAAGGTCCAAGGGATACAGTAAACCTGTACTGGTGCAACGAAAGCTAATACTGGTCTCCCAGGAGCCGCTCAAAGCACAAACTCTTAGAAGATTCACTCTTCTTGTACTTCAGTCGGCTTTGTGCCTTTTGTATTTAATCCCGATGCAATTTCTGTGTTTCATGGTCAATGTGAAGGTCCAAGGGATACAATAAACCTGCACTGGTGCATCGGAAGCTAATACTAGTCTTCCAGGAGCCGCTCAAAGCACAAACTCTTAGAAGATTCACTGTTCTTGTACTTCAGTCGGCATTTTGCCTTTTGTATTCAATCCCGATACAATTTCTGTGTTTCATGGTCAATGTGAAGGTCCAAGGGATACAGTAAACCTGCACTGGTGCATCGGAATCTCATACTAGTCTCCCAGGAGCCGCTCAAAGCACAACCTCTTAGAAGATTCACTCTTCTTGTACTTAAGTCGGCATTGTGCCTTTTGTATTTAATGCCGATGGAATTTCTGTGTTTCATGGTCAATGTGAAGGTCCAAGGGATACAATAAACCTGCACTGGTGCATCGGAAGCTAATACTGGTCTCCCAGGAGCCGCTCAAAGCACAAACTCTTAGAAGATTCACTCTTCTTGTACTTCAGTCGGCATTGAGCCTTTTGTAATTAATCCCGATGCAATTTCTGTGTTTCATGGTCAATGTGAAGATCCAAGGGATACAGTAAACCTGCACTTGTGCATCGGAATCTAATACTGGTCTCCCAGGAGCCGCTCAAAGCACAAACTCTTAGAAGATTCACTCTTCTTGTACTTAAGTCGGCATTGTGCCTTTTGTATTTAATCCCGATGGAATTTCTGTGTTTCATGGTCAATGTGAAGGTCCAAGGGATACAGTAAACCTGTACTGATGCAAAGAAAGCTAATACTGGTCTCCCAGGAGCCGCTCAAAGAACAAACTCTCAGATGATTCACTCTTCTTGTACTTCAGTCGGCATCGTGCCTTCTGTATTTAATCCCGATGCAATTTCTGTGTTTCATGGTCAATGTGAAGGTCCAAGGGATGCAATAAACCTGCACTGGTGCATCGGAAGCTAATACTGGTCTCCCAGGAGCCCCTCAAAGCACAAACTCTTAGAAGATTCACTCTTCTTGTACTTAAGTCGGCATTGTGCCTGTTGTATTTAATCCCGATGCAAATTCTGTGTTTCATGGTCAATGTGAAGGTCCAAGGGATACAATAAACCTGCACTGGTGCATCGGAAGCTAATACTGGTCACCCAGGAGCCGCTCAAAGCACAAACTCTTAGAAGATTCACTCTTCTTGTACTTCAGTCGGCATTGTGCCTTTTGTATTCAATCCCGATACAATTTCTGGGTTTCATGGTCAATGTGAAGGTCCAAGGGATACAATAAACCTGCACTGGTGCATCGGAAGCAAATAATGGTCTCCCAGGAGCCGCTCAAAGCACAAACTCTTAGAAGGTTCACTCTTCTTGTACTTCAGTTGCCATTGTACGTTTTTGTATTTAAGCCCGATGCAATTTCTGTGTTTCATTGTCAATGTGAACGTCCAAGGGATACAGTAAACCTGCACTGGTGCATCGAAATCTAATACTGGTCTCCCAGGAGCCGCTCAAAGCACAAACTCTTAGAAGATTCACTCTTCTTGTACGTAAGTCGGCATTGTGCCGTTTGTATTTAATCCCGATGGAATTTCTGTGTTTCATGGTCAATGTGAAGGTACAAGGGATACAGTAAACCTGTACTGGTGCAACGAGAGCTAATACTGGTCTCCCAGGAGCCGCTCAAAGAACAAACTCTTAGAAGATTCACTCTTCTTGTACTTCAGTCGGAATTGTGCTTTTGTATTTAAACCCGATGCAATTTCTGTGTTTCATGGTCAATGTGAAGGTCCAAGGGATGCAATAAACCTGCACTGGTGCATCGGAAGCTAATACTGGTCTCCCAGGAGCCGCTCAAAGCACAAACTCTTAGAAGATTCACTCTTCTTGTACTTCAGTCGGCATTGTGCCTTTTGTATTTTATCCCGATGCAAATTCTGTGTTTCATGGTCAATGTCAAGGTCCAAGGGATACAATAAACCTGCAATGGTGCATCGGAAGGTAATACTGGTCACCCAGGAGCCGCTCAAAGCACAAACTCTTAGAAGATTCACTCTTCTTGTACTTAAGTCGGCATTGTGCCTTTTGTATTTAATCATTATGCAATTCTTGTGTTTCATGGTCAATGTGAAGGTCCAATGGATACAATAAACCTGCACTGGTGCATCGGAACCTAATAATGGTCTCCCAGGAGCCGCTCAAAGCACAAACTCTTAGAAGATTCACTCTTCTTGTACTTCAGTTGGCATTGTACGTTTTTGTATTTAAGCCCGATGCAATATCTGTGTTTCATGGTCAATGTGAAGGTCCAAGGGATACAGTAAACCTGCACTGGTGCATCGAAATCTAATACTGGTCTCCCAGGAGCCGCTCAAAACACAAACTCTTAGAAGATTCACTCTTCTTGGACTTAAGTGGGCATTGTGCCTTTTGGATTTAATCCCGATGGAATTTCTGTTTTTAATTGTCAATGTGAAGGTCCAAGGGATACAGTAAACCTGTACTGGTGCAACGAAAGCTAATACTGGTCTCCCAGGACCCGCTCAAAGAACATACTCTTAGAAGATTCACTCTTCTTGTACTTCAGTCGGCATTGTGCCTTTTGTATTTAATTCCGATGCAAATTCTGTGCTTCATGGTCAATGTGAAGGTCTAAGGGATGCAATAAACCTGCACTGGTGCATCGGAAGCTAATACTGGTCACCCAGGAGCCGCTCAAAGCACAAACTCTTAGAAGATTCACTCTTCTTGTACTTAAGTCGGCATTGTGCCTTTTGTATTTAATCCCGATGCAATTCCTGTGTTTCAAGGTCAATGTGAAGGTCCAAGGGATACAGTAAACCTGTACTGGTGCAACGAAAGCTAATACTGGTCTCCCAGGAGCCGCTCAAAGCACAAACTCTTAGAAGATTCACTCTTCTTGTACTTCAGTCGGCTTTGTGCCTTTTGTATTTAATCCCGATGCAATTTCTGTGTTTCATGGTCAATGTGAAGGTCCAAGGGATACAATAAACCTGCACTGGTGCATCGGAAGCTAATACTAGTCTTCCAGGAGCCGCTCAAAGCACAAACTCTTAGAAGATTCACTGTTCTTGTACTTCAGTCGGCATTTTGCCTTTTGTATTCAATCCCGATACAATTTCTGTGTTTCATGGTCAATGTGAAGGTCCAAGGGATACAGTAAACCTGCACTGGTGCATCGGAATCTCATACTAGTCTCCCAGGAGCCGCTCAAAGCACAACCTCTTAGAAGATTCACTCTTCTTGTACTTAAGTCGGCATTGTGCCTTTTGTATTTAATGCCGATGGAATTTCTGTGTTTCATGGTCAATGTGAAGGTCCAAGGGATACAATAAACCTGCACTGGTGCATCGGAAGCTAATACTGGTCTCCCAGGAGCCGCTCAAAGCACAAACTCTTAGAAGATTCACTCTTCTTGTACTTCAGTCGGCATTGAGCCTTTTGTAATTAATCCCGATGCAATTTCTGTGTTTCATGGTCAATGTGAAGGTCCAAGGGATACAATAAACCTGCACTGGTGCATCGGAAGCTAATACTGGTCTCCCAGGAGCCGCTCAAAGCACAAACTCTTAGAAGATTCACTCTTCTTGTACTTAAGTCGGCATTGTGCCTGTTGTATTTAATCCCGATGCAAATTCTGTGTTTCATGGTCAATGTGAAGGTCCAAGGGATACAATAAACCTGCACTGGTGCATCGGAAGCTAATACTGGTCACCCAGGAGCCGCTCAAAGCACAAACTCTTAGAAGATTCACTCTTCTTGTACTTAAGTCGGCATTGTGCCTTTTGTATTTAATCATTATGCAATTCCTGTGTTTCATGGTCAATGTGAAGGTCCAAGGTATACAATAAACCTGCACTGGTGCATCGGAAGCTAATACTGGTCTCCCAGGAGACGCTCAAAGCACAAACTCTTAGAAGATTCACTCTTCTTGTACTTCAGTCGGCAATGTGCATTTTGTATTTAATCCCGATACAATTTCTGTGTTTCATGGTCAATGTGAAGGTCCAAGGTATACAGTAAACCTGCACTGGTGCATCGGAAGCTAATACTGGTCTCCCAGGAGCCGCTCAAAGCACAAACTCTTAGAAGATTCACTCTTCTTGTACTTCAGTCGGCATTGTGCCTTTTGTATTCAATCCCGATACAATTTCTGGGTTTCATGGTCAATGTGAAGGTCCAAGGGATACAATAAACCTGCACTGGTGCATCGGAAGCTAATAATGGTCTCCCAGGAGCCGCTCAAAGCACAAACTCTTAGAAGATTCACTCTTCTTGTACTTCAGTTGGCATTGTACGTTTTTGTATTTAAGCCCGATGCAATTTCTGTGTTTCATGGTCAATGTGAACGTCCAAGGGATACAGTAAACCTGCACTGGTGCATCGAAATCTAATACTGGTCTCCCAGGAGCCGCTCAAAGCACAAACTCTTAGAAGATTCACTCTTCTTGTACTTAAGTCGGAATTGTGCCTTTTGTATTTAATCCCGATGCAATTTCTGTGTTTCATGGTCAATGTGAAGGTCCAAGGGATGCAATAAACCTGCACTGGTGCATCGGAAGCTAATACTGGTCTCCCAGGAGCCGCTCAAAGCACAAACTCTTAGAAGATTCACTCTTCTTGTACTTCAGTCGGCATTGTGCCTTTTGTATTTAATCCCGATGCAAATTCTGTGTTTCATGGTCAATGTCAAGGTCCAAGGGATACAATAAACCTGCAATGGTGCATCGGAAGCTAATACTGGTCACCCAGGAGCCGCTCAAAGCACAAACTCTTAGAAGATTCACTCTTCTTGTACTTAAGTCGGCATTGTGCCTTTTGTATTTAATCATTATGCAATTCCTGTGTTTCATGGTCAATGTGAAGGTCCAAGGGATACAATAAACCTGCACTGGTGCATCGGAACCTAATAATGGTCTCCCAGGAGCCGCTCAAAGCACAAACTCTTAGAAGATTCACTCTTCTTGTACTTCAGTTGGCATTGTACGTTTTTGTATTTAAGCCCGATGCAATTTCTGTGTTTCATGGTCAATGTGAAGGTCCAAGGGATACAATAAACCTGCACTGGTGCATCGGAAGCTAATACTGGTCTCCCAGGAGCCGCTCAAAGCACAAACTCTTAGAAGATTCACTCTTCTTGTACTTCAGTCGGCATTGAGCCTTTTGTAATTAATCCCGATGCAATTTCTGTGTTTCATGGTCAATGTGAAGGTCCAAGGGATACAATAAACCTGCACTGGTGCATCGGAAGCTAATACTGGTCTCCCAGGAGCCGCTCAAAGCACAAACTCTTAGAAGATTCACTCTTCTTGTACTTAAGTCGGCATTGTGCCTGTTGTATTTAATCCCGATGCAAATTCTGTGTTTCATGGTCAATGTGAAGGTCCAAGGGATACAATAAACCTGCACTGGTGCATCGGAAGCTAATACTGGTCACCCAGGAGCCGCTCAAAGCACAAACTCTTAGAAGATTCACTCTTCTTGTACTTAAGTCGGCATTGTGCCTTTTGTATTTAATCATTATGCAATTCCTGTGTTTCATGGTCAATGTGAAGGTCCAAGGTATACAATAAACCTGCACTGGTGCATCGGAAGCTAATACTGGTCTCCCAGGAGACGCTCAAAGCACAAACTCTTAGAAGATTCACTCTTCTTGTACTTCAGTCGGCAATGTGCATTTTGTATTTAATCCCGATACAATTTCTGTGTTTCATGGTCAATGTGAAGGTCCAAGGTATACAGTAAACCTGCACTGGTGCATCGGAAGCTAATACTGGTCTCCCAGGAGCCGCTCAAAGCACAAACTCTTAGAAGATTCACTCTTCTTGTACTTCAGTCGGCATTGTGCCTTTTGTATTCAATCCCGATACAATTTCTGGGTTTCATGGTCAATGTGAAGGTCCAAGGGATACAATAAACCTGCACTGGTGCATCGGAAGCTAATAATGGTCTCCCAGGAGCCGCTCAAAGCACAAACTCTTAGAAGATTCACTCTTCTTGTACTTCAGTTGGCATTGTACGTTTTTGTATTTAAGCCCGATGCAATTTCTGTGTTTCATGGTCAATGTGAACGTCCAAGGGATACAGTAAACCTGCACTGGTGCATCGAAATCTAATACTGGTCTCCCAGGAGCCGCTCAAAGCACAAACTCTTAGAAGATTCACTCTTCTTGTACTTAAGTCGGAAT
Source organism: Schistocerca nitens (assembly GCF_023898315.1). Taxonomy (NCBI): domain Eukaryota; kingdom Metazoa; phylum Arthropoda; class Insecta; order Orthoptera; family Acrididae; genus Schistocerca; species Schistocerca nitens. The sequence goes on along the minus strand of NC_064624.1, from coordinate 33,951,767 downwards.
TGTGCCTTTTGTATTTAATCCCGATGCAATTTCTGTGTTTCATGGTCAATGTGAAGGTCCAAGGGATGCAATAAACCTGCACTGGTGCATCGGAAGCTAATACTGGTCTCCCAGGAGCCGCTCAAAGCACAAACTCTTAGAAGATTCACTCTTCTTGTACTTCAGTCGGCATTGTGCCTTTTGTATTTAATCCCGATGCAAATTCTGTGTTTCATGGTCAATGTCAAGGTCCAAGGGATACAATAAACCTGCAATGGTGCATCGGAAGCTAATACTGGTCACCCAGGAGCCGCTCAAAGCACAAACTCTTAGAAGATTCACTCTTCTTGTACTTAAGTCGGCATTGTGCCTTTTGTATTTAATCATTATGCAATTCCTGTGTTTCATGGTCAATGTGAAGGTCCAAGGGATACAATAAACCTGCACTGGTGCATCGGAACCTAATAATGGTCTCCCAGGAGCCGCTCAAAGCACAAACTCTTAGAAGATTCACTCTTCTTGTACTTCAGTTGGCATTGTACGTTTTTGTATTTAAGCCCGATGCAATTTCTGTGTTTCATGGTCAATGTGAAGGTCCAAGGGATACAGTAAACCTGCACTGGTGCATCGAAATCTAATACTGGTCTCCCAGGAGCCGCTCAAAACACAAACTCTTAGAAGATTCACTCTTCTTGTACTTAAGTCGGCATTGTGCCTTTTGGATTTAATCCCGATGGAATTTCTGTTTTTCATTGTCAATGTGAAGGTCCAAGGGATACAGTAAACCTGTACTGGTGCAACGAAAGCTAATACTGGTCTCCCAGGACCCGCTCAAAGAACAAACTCTTAGAAAATTCACTCTTCTTGTACTTCAGTCGGCATTGTGCCTTTTGTATTTAATTCCGATGCAAATTCTGTGTTTCATGGTCATTGTGAAGGTCCAAGGGATGCAATAAACCTGCACTGGTGCATCGGAAGCTAATACTGGTCACCCAGGAGCCGCTCAAAGCACAAACTCTTAGAAGATTCACTCTTCTTGTACTTAAGTCGGCATTGTGCCTTTTGTATTTAATCCCGATGCAATTCCTGTGTTTCATGGTCAATGTGAAGGTCCAAGGGATACAGTAAACCTGTACTGGTGCAACGAAAGCTAATACTGGTCTCCCAGGAGCCGCTCAAAGCACAAACTCTTAGAAGATTCACTCTTCTTGTACTTCAGTCGGCTTTGTGCCTTTTGTATTTAATCCCGATGCAATTTCTGTGTTTCATGGTCAATGTGAAGGTCCAAGGGATACAATAAACCTGCACTGGTGCATCGGAAGCTAATACTAGTCTTCCAGGAGCCGCTCAAAGCACAAACTCTTAGAAGATTCACTGTTCTTGTACTTCAGTCGGCATTTTGCCTTTTGTATTCAATCCCGATACAATTTCTGTGTTTCATGGTCAATGTGAAGGTCCAAGGGATACAGTAAACCTGCACTGGTGCATCGGAATCTCATACTAGTCTCCCAGGAGCCGCTCAAAGCACAACCTCTTAGAAGATTCACTCTTCTTGTACTTAAGTCGGCATTGTGCCTTTTGTATTTAATCCCGATGGAATTTCTGTGTTTCATGGTCAATGTGAAGGTCCAAGGAATACAATAAACCTGCACTGGTGCATCGGAAGCTAATACTGGTCTCCCAGGAGCCGCTCAAATCACAAACTCTTAGAAGATTCACTCTTCTTGTACTTCAGTCGGCATTGAGCCTTTTGTAATTAATCCCGATGCAATTTCTGTGTTTCATGGTCAATGTGAAGGTCCAAGGGATACAGTAAACCTGCACTTGTGCATCGGAATCTAATACTGGTCTCCCAGGAGCCGCTCAAAGCACAAACTCTTAGAAGATTCACTCTTCTTGTACTTCAGTCGGCATTGTGCATTTTGTATTTAATCCCGATGCAATTTCTGTGTTTCATGGTCAATGTGAAGGTCCAAGGGATACAATAAACCTGCACTGGTGCATCGGAAGCTAATACTGGTCTCCCAGGAGCCGCTCAAAGCACAAACTCTTAGAAGATTCACTCTTCTTGTACTTCAGTCGGCATTGTGCCTTTTGTAATTAATCCCGCTGCAATTTCTGTGTTTCATAGTCAATGTGAAGGTCCAAGGGATACAGTAAACCTGCACTGGTGCATCGGAATCTAACACTGGTCTCCCAGGAGCCCCTCAAAGCACAAACTCTTAGAAGATTCACTCTTCTTGTACTTCAGTCGGCATTGTGCCTTTTGTATTTAATCCCGATGCAATTTCTGTGTTTCATGGTCAATGTGAAGGTCCAAGGGATACAATAAACCTGCACTGGTGCATCGGAAGCTAATACAAGTCTCCCAGGAGCCGCTCAAAGCACAAACTCTTAGAAGATTCACTCTTCTTGTACTTCAGTCGGCTTTGTGCTTTTGTATTCAATCCCGATACAATTTCTGTGTTTCATGGTCAATGTGAAGGTCCAAGGGATACAGTAAACCTGCACTGGTGCATCGGAATCTCATTCTAGTCAACCAGGAGCCGCTCAAAGCACAAACTCTTAGAAGATTCACTCTCCTTGTACTTAAGTCGGCATTGTGCCTTTTGTCTTTAATGCCGATGGAATTTCTGTGTTTCATGGTCAATGTGAAGGTCCAAGGGATACAGTAAACCTGTACTGGTGCATCGAAAGCTAATACTGGTCTCCCAGGAGCCGCTCAAAGAACAAACTTTTAGAAGATTCACTCTTCTTGTACTTCAGTCGGCATTGTGCCTTTTGTATTTAATCCCGATGCAATTTCTGTGTTTCATGGTCAATGTGAAGGTCCAAGGGATGCAATAAAACTGCACTGGTGCATCGGAAGCTAATACTGGTCTCCCAGGAGCCGCTCAAAGCACAAACTCTTAGAAGATTCACTCTTCTTGTACTTCAGTCGGCATTGTGCCTTTTGTATTTAAACCCGATGCAAATTCTGTGTTTCACGGTCAATGTGAAGGTCCAAGGGATACAATAAACCTGCACTGGTGCATCGGAAGCTAATACTGGTCACCCAGGAGCCGCTCAAAGCACAAACTCTTAGAAGATTCACTCTTCTTGTACTTAAGTCGGCATTGTGCCTTTTGTATTTAATCCCGATGCAATTCCTGTGTTTCATGGTCAATGTGAAGGTAGAAGGGATACAATAAGCCTGCACTGGTGCATCGGAAGCTAACACTGGTCTCCCAGGAGACGCTCAAATCACAAACTCTTAGAAGATTCACTCTTCTTGTACTTCAGTGGGCATTGTGCCTTTTGTATTTAATCCCGATGCAATTTCTGTGTTTCATGGTCAATGTGAAGGTCCAAGGGATACAATAAACCTGCACTGGTGCATCGGAAGCTAATACTAGTCTTCCAGGAGCCGCTCAAAGCACAAACTCTTAGAAGATTCACTCTTCTTGTACTTCAGTCGGCATTTTGCCTTTTGTATTCAATCCCGATACAATATCTGTGTTTCATGGTCAATGTGAAGGTCCAAGGGATACAGTAAACCAGCACTGGTGCATCGGAATCTCATACTAGTCTCCCAGGAGCCGCTCAAAGCACAAACTCTTCGAAGATTCACTCTTCTTGTACTTCAGTCGGCATTGTGCATTTTGTATTTAATCCCGATGCAATTTCTTTGTTTCATGGTCAATGTGAAGGTCCAAGGGATACAATAAACCTGCACTATTGCATCGGAAGCTAATACTGGTCTCCCAGGAGCCGCTCAAAGCACAAATTCTTAGAAGATTCACTCTTCTTGTACTTCAGTCGGCATTGAGCCTTTTGTAATTAATCCCGATGCAATTTCTGTGTTTCATGGTCAATGTGAACGTCCAAGGGATACAGTAAACCTGCACTTGTGCATCGGAATCTAATACTGGTCTCCCAGGAGCCGCTCAAAGCACAAACTCTTAGAAGATTCACTCTTCTTGTACTTAAGACGGCATTGTGCCGTTTGTATTTAATCCCGATGGAATTTCTGTGTTTCATGGTCAATGTTAAGGTACAAGGGATACAGTAAACCTGTACTGGTGCAACGAGAGCTAATACTGGTCTCCCAGGAGCCGCTCAAAGAACAAACTCTTAGAAGATTCACTCTTCTTGTACTTCAGTCGGAATTGTGCCTTTTGTATTTAATCCCGATGCAATTTCTGTGTTTCATGGTCAATGTGAAGGTCCAAGGGATGCAATAAACCTGCACTGGTGCATCGGAAGCTAATACTGGTCTCCCAGGAGCCGCTCAAAGCACAAACTCTTAGAAGATTCACTCTTCTTGTACTTCAGTCGGCATTGTGCCTTTTGTATTTAATCCCGATGCAAATTCTGTGTTTCATGGTCAATGTCAAGGTCCAAGGGATAAAATAAACCTGCAATGGTGCATCGGAAGCTAATACTGGTCACCCAGGAGCCGCTCAAAGCACAAATTCTTAGAAGTTTCACTCTTCTTGTACTTAAGTCGGCATTGTGCCTTTAGTATTTAATCATTATGCAATTCCTGTGTTTCATGGTCGATTTGAAGGTCCAAGGGATACAATAAACCTGCACTGGTGCATCGGAACCTAATAATGGTCTCCCAGGAGCCGCTCAAAGCACAAACTCTTAGAAGATTCACTCTTCTTGTACTTCAGTTGGCATTGTACGTTTTTGTATCTAAGCCCGACGCAATTTCTGTGTTTCATGGTCAATGTGAAGGTCCAAGGGATACAGTAAACCTGCACTGGTGCATCGAAATCTAATACTGGTCTCCCAGGAGCCGCTCAAAACACAAACTCTTAGATGATTCACTCTTCTTGTACTTAAGTCGGCATTGTGCCTTTTGGATTTAATCCCGATGGAATTTCTGTTTTTCATTGTCAATGTGAAGGTCCAAGGGATACAGTAAACCTGTACTGGTGCAACGAAAGCTAATACTGGTCTCCCAGGACCCGCTCAAAGAACAAACTCTTAGAAGATTCACTCTTCTTGTACTTCAGTCGGCATTGTGCCTTTTGTATTTAATCCCGATGCAAATTCTGTGTTTCATGGTCAATGTGAATGTCCAAGGGATGCAATAAACCTGCACTGGTGCATCGGAAGCTAATACTGGTCACCCAGGAGCCGCTCAAAGCACAAACTCTTAGAAGATTCACTCTTCTTGTACTTAAGTCGGCATTGTGCCTTTTGTATTTAATCCCGATGCAATTCCTGTGTTTCATGGTCAATGTGAAGGTCCAAGGGATACAGTAAACCTGTACTGGTGCAACGAAAGCTAATACTGGTCTCCCAGGAGCCGCTCAAAGCACAAACTCTTAGAAGATTCACTCTTCTTGTACTTCAGTCGGCTTTGTGCCTTTTGTATTTAATCCCGATGCAATTTCTGTGTTTCATGGTCAATGTGAAGGTCCAAGGGATACAATAAACCTGCACTGGTGCATCGGAAGCTAATACTAGTCTTCCAGGAGCCGCTCAAAGCACAAACTCTTAGAAGATTCACTGTTCTTGTACTTCAGTCGGCATTTTGCCTTTTGTATTCAATCCCGATACAATTTCTGTGTTTCATGGTCAATGTGAAGGTCCAAGGGATACAGTAAACCTGCACTGGTGCATCGGAATCTCATACTAGTCTCCCAGGAGCCGCTCAAAGCACAACCTCTTAGAAGATTCACTCTTCTTGTACTTAAGTCGGCATTGTGCCTTTTGTATTTAATGCCGATGGAATTTCTGTGTTTCATGGTCAATGTGAAGGTCCAAGGGATACAATAAACCTGCACTGGTGCATCGGAAGCTAATACTGGTCTCCCAGGAGCCGCTCAAAGAACAAACTCTTTGATGATTCACTCTTCTTGTACTTCAGTCGGCATTGTGCCTTCTGTATTTAATCCCGATGCAATTTCTGTGTTTCATGGTCAATGTGAAGGTCCAAGGGATGCAATAAACCTGCACTGGTGCATCGGAAGCTAATACTGGTCTCCCAGGAGCCCCTCAAAGCACAAACTCTTAGACGATTCACTCTTCTTGTACTTCAGTCGGCATTGTGCCTGTTGTATTTAATCCCGATGCAAATTCTGTGTTTCATGGTCAATGTGAAGGTCCAAGGGATACAATAAACCTGCACTGGTGCATCGGAAGCTAATACTGGTCACCCAGGAGCCGCTCAAAGCACAAACTCTTAGAAGATTCACTCTTCTTGTACTTAAGTCGGCATTGTGCCTTTTGTATTTAATCATTATGCAATTCCTGTGTTTCATGGTCAATGTGAAGGTCCAAGGGATACAATAAACCTGCACTGGTGCATCGGAAGCTAATACTTGTCTCCCAGGAGCCGCTCAAAGCACAAACTCTTAGAAGATTCACTCTTCTTGTACTTCAGTCGGCATTGAGCCTTTTGTAATTAATCCCGATGCAATTTCTGTGTTTCATGGTCAATGTGAAGGTCCAAGGGATACAATAAACCTGCACTGGTGCATCGGAAGCTAATACTTGTCTCCCAGGAGCCGCTCAAAGCACAAACTCTTAGAAGATTCACTCTTCTTGTACTTCAGTCGGCATTGAGCCTTTTGTAATTAATCCCGATGCAATTTCTGTGTTTCATGGTCAATGTGAAGGTCCAAGGGATACAGTAAACCTGCACTTGTGCATCGGAATCTAATACTGGTCTCCCAGGAGCCGCTCAAAGCACAAACTCTTAGAAGATTCACTCTTCTTGTACTTAAGTCGGCATTGTGCCTTTTGTATTTAATCCCGATGGAATTTCTGTGTTTCATGGTCAATGTGAAGGTCCAAGGGATACAGTAAACCTGTACTGGTGCAAAGAAAGCTAATACTGGTCTCCCAGGAGCCGCTCAAAGAACAAACTCTTTGATGATTCACTCTTCTTGTACTTCAGTCGGCATTGTGCCTTCTGTATTTAATCCCGATGCAATTTCTGTGTTTCATGGTCAATGTGAAGGTCCAAGGGATGCAATAAACCTGCACTGGTGCATCGGAAGCTAATACTGGTCACCCAGGAGACGCTCAAAGCACAAACTCTTAGAAGATTCACTCTTCTTGTACTTCAGTCGGAAATGTGCATTTTGTATTTAATCCCGATACAATTTCTGAGTTTCATGGTCAATGTGAAGGTCCAAGGGATACAGTAAACCTGCACTGGTGCATCGGAAGCTAATACTGGTCTCCCAGGAGCCGCTCAATGCACAAACTCTTATAAGATTCACTCTTCTTGTACTTCAGTCGGCATTGTGCCTTTTGTATTCAATCCCGATACAATTTCTGGGTTTCATGGTCAATGTGAAGGTCCAAGGGATACAATAAACCTGCACTGGTGCATCGGAAGCTAATAATGGTCTCCCAGGAGCCGCTCAAAGCACAAACTCTTAGAAGATTCACTCTTCTTGTACTTCAGTTGGCATTGTACGTTTTTGTATTTAAGCCCGATGCAATTTCTGTGTTTCATGGTCAATGTGAACGTCCAAGGGATACAGTAAACCTGCACTGGTGCATCGAAATCTAATACTGGTCTCCCAGGAGCCGCTCAAAGCACAAACTCTTAGAAGATTCACTCTTCTTGTACTTCAGACGGCATTGTGCATTTTGTATTTAATCCCGATGCAATTTCTGTGTTTCATGGTCAATGTGAAGGTCCAAGGGATACAATAAACCAGCACTGGTGCATCGGAAGCTAATACTGGTCTCCCAGGAGCCGCTCAAAGCACAAACTCTTAGAAGATTCACTCTTCTTGTACTTAAGTCGGCATTGTGCCGTTTGTATTTAATCCCGATGGAATTTCTGTGTTTCATGGTCAATGTGAAGGTACAAGGGATACAGTAAACCTGTACTGGTGCAACGAGAGCTAATACTGGTCTCCCAGGAGCCGCTCAAAGAACAAACTCTTAGAAGATTCACTCTTCTTGTACTTCAGTCGGAATTGTGCCTTTTGTATTTAATCCCGATGCAATTTCTGTGTTTCATGGTCAATGTGAAGGTCCAAGGGATGCAATAAACCGGCACCGGTGCATCGGAAGCTAATACTGGTCTCCCAGGATCCGCTCAAAGCACAAACTCTTAGAAGATTCACTCTTCTTGTACTTCAGTCGGCATTGTGCGTTTTGTATTTAATCCCGATGCAAATTCTGTGTTTCATGGTCAATGTCAAGGTCCAAGGGATACAATAAACCTGCAATTGTGCATCGGAAGCTAATACTGGTCACCCAGAAGCCGCTCAAAGCACAAACTCTTAGAAGATTCACTCTTCTTGTACTTAAGTCGGCATTGTGCCTTTTGTATTTAATCATTATGCAATTCCTGTGTTTCATGGTCAATGTGAAGGTCCAAGGGATACAATAAACCTGCACTGGTGCATCGGAACCTAATAATGGTCTCCCAGGAGCCGATCAAAGCACAAACTCTTAGAAGATTCACTCTTCTTGTACTTCAGTTGGCATTGTACGTTTTTGTATTTAAGCCCGATGCAATTTCTGCTGTTTCATGGTCAATGTGAAGGTCCAAGGGATACAGTAAACCTGCACTGGTGCATCGAAATCTAATACTGGTCTCCCAGGAGCCGCTCAAAACACAAACTCTTAGAAGATTCACTCTTCTTGTACTTAAGTCGGCATTGTGCCTTTTGGATTTAATCCCGATGGAATTTCTGTTTTTCATTGTCAATGTGAAGGTCCAAGGGATACAGTAAACCTGTACTGGTGCAACGAAAGCTAATACTGGTCTCCCAGGACCCGCTCAAAGAACAAACTCTTAGAAGATTCACTCTTCTTGTATTTCAGTCGGCATTGTGCCTTTTGTATTTAATCCCGATGCAAATTCTGTGTTTCATGGTCAATGTGAAGGTCCAAGGGATGCAATAAACCTGCACTGGTGCATCGGAAGCTAATACTGGTCACCCAGGAGCCGCTCAAAGCACAAACTCTTAGAAGATTCACTCTTCTTGTACTTAAGTCGGCATTGTGCCTTTTGTATTTAATCCCGATGCAATTCCTGTGTTTCATGGTCAATGTGAAGGTCCAAGGGATACAGTAAACCTGTACTGGTGCAACGAAAGCTAATACTGGTCTCCCAGGAGCCGCTCAAAGCACAAACTCTTAGAAGATTCACATTTCTTGTACTTCAGTCGGCTTTGTGCCTTTTGTATTTAATCCCGATGCAATTTCTGTGTTTCATGGTCAATGTGAAGGTCCAAGGGATACAATAAACCTGCACTGGTGCATCGGAAGCTAATACTAGTCTTCCAGGAGCCGCTCAAAGCACAAACTCTTAGAAGATTCACTGTTCTTGTACTTCAGTCGGCATTTTGCCTTTTGTATTCAATCCCGATACAATTTCTGTGTTTCATGGTCAATGTGAAGGTCCAAGGGATACAGTAAACCTGCACTGGTGCATCGGAATCTCATACTAGTCTCCCAGGAGCCGCTCAAAGCACAACCTCTTAGAAGATTCACCTTCTTGTACTTAAGTCAGCATTGTGCCTTTTGTATTTAATGCCGATGGAATTTCTGTATTTCATGGTCAATGTGAAGGTCCAAGGGATACAATAAACCTGCACTGGTGCATCGGAAGGTAATACTGGTCTCCCAGGAGCCGCTCAAAGCACAAACTCTTAGAAGATTCACTCTTCTTGTACTTCAGTCGGCATTGAGCCTTTTGTAATTAATCCCGATGCAATTTCTGTGTTTCATGGTCAATGTGAAGGTCCAAGGGATACAGTAAACCTGCACTTGTGTATCGGAATCTAATACTGGTCTCCCAGGAGCCGCTCAAAGCACAAACTCTTAGAAGATTCACTCTTCTTGTACTTAAGTCGGCATTGTGCCTTTTGTATTTAATCCCGATGGAATTTCTGTGTTTCATGGTCAATGTGAAGGTCCAAGGGATACAGTAAACCTGTACTGGTGCAAAGAAAGCTAATACTGGTCTCCCAGGAGCCGCTCAAAGAACAAACTCTCAGATGATTCACTCTTCTTGTACTTCAGTCGGCATTGTGCCTTCTGTATTTAATCCCGATGCAATTTCTGTGTTTCATGGTCAATGTGAAGGTCCAAGGGATGCAATAAACCTGCACTGGTGCATCGGAAGCTAATACTGGTCTCCCAGGAGCCCCTCAAAGCACAAACTCTTAGAAGATTCACTCTTCTTGTACTTCAGTCGGCATTGTGCCTGTTGTATTTAATCCCGATGCAAATTCTGTGTTTCATGGTCAATGTGAAGGTCCAAGGGATACAATAAACCTGCACTGGTGCATCGGAAGCTAATACTGGTCACCCAGGAGCCGCTCAAAGCACAAACTCTTAGAAGATTCATTCTTCTTGTACTTAAGTCGGCATTGTGCCTTTTGTATTTAATCATTATGCAATTCCTGTGTTTCATGGTCAATGTGAAGGTCCAAGGTATACAATAAACCTGCACTGGTGCATCGGAAGCTAATACTGGTCTCCCAGGAGACGCTCAAAGCACAAACTCTTAGAAGATTCACTCTTCTTGTACTTCAGTCGGCAATGTGCATTTTGTATTTAATCCCGATACAATTTCTGTGTTTCATGGTCAATGTGAAGGTCCAAGGGATACAGTAAACCTGCACTGGTGCATCGGAAGCTAATACTGGTCTCCCAGGAGCCGCTCAAAACACAAACTCTTAGAAGATTCACTCTTCTTGTACTTCAGTCGGCATTGTGCCTTTTGTATTCAATCCCGATACAATTTCTGGGTTTCATGGTCAATGTGAAGGTCCAAGGGATACAATAAACCTGCACTGGTGCATCGGAAGCTAATAATGGTCTCCCAGGAGCCGCTCAAAGCACAAACTCTTAGAAGATTCACTCTTCTTGTACTTCAGTTGGCATTGTACGTTTTTGTATTTAAGCCCGATGCAATTTCTGTGTTTCATGGTCAATGTGAAGGTCCAAGGGATACAGTAAACCTGCACTGGTGCATCGAAATCTAATACTGGTCTCCCAGGAGCCGCTCAAAGCACAAACTCTTAGAAGATTCACTCTTCTTGTACTTCAGTCGGCTTTGTGCCTTTTGTATTTAATCCCGATGCAATTTCTGTGTTTCATGGTCAATGTGAAGGTCCAAGGGATACAATAAACCTGCACTGGTGCATCGGAAGCTAATACTGGTCTCCCAGGAGCCGCTCAAAGCACAAACTCTTAGAAGATTCACTCTTCTTGTACTTCAGTCGGCATTGTGCATTTTGTATTCAATCCCGATACAATTTCTGTGTTTCATGGTCAATGTGAAGGTCCAAGGGATACAGTAAACCTGCACTGGTGCATCGGAATCTCATTCTAGTCTCCCAGGAGCCGCTCAAAGCACAAACTCTTAGAAGATTCACTCTTCTTGTACTTAAGTCGGCATTGTGCCTTTTGGATTTAATCCCGATGGAATTTCTGTTTTTCATTGTCAATGTGAAGGTCCAAGGGATACAGTAAACCTGTACTGGTGCAACGAAAGCTAATACTGGTCTCCCAGGACCCGCTCAAAGAACAAACTCTTAGAAGATTTACTCTTCTTGTACTTCAGTCGGCATTGTGCCTTTTGTATTTAATCCCGATGTAATTTCTGTGTTTCATGGTCAATGTGAAGGTCCAAGGGATGCAATAAACCTGCACTGGTGCATCGGAAGCTAATACTGGTCTCCCAGGAGCCGCTCAAAGCACAAACTCTTAGAAGATTCACTCTTCTTGTACTTCAGTCGGCTTTGTGCCTTTTGTATTTAATCCCGATACAATTTCTGTATTTCATGGTCAATGAGAAGGTCCAAGGGATACAATAAACCTGCACTGGTGCATCGGAAGCTAATACTGGTCTCCCAGGAGCCGCTCAAAGCACAAACTCTTAGAAGATTCACTCTTCTTGTACTTCAGTTGGCATTGTACGTTTTTGTATTGAAGCCCGATGCAATTTCTGTGTTTTATGGTCAATGTGAAGGTCCAAGGGATACAGTAAACCTGCACTTGTGCATCGGAATCTAATACTGGTCACCCAGGAGCCCCTCAAAGCACAAACTCTTAGAAGATTCACTCTTCTTGTACTTAAGTCGGCATTGTGCCTTTTGTATTTAATGCCGATGGAATTTCTGTGTTTCATGGTCAATGTGAAGGTCCAAGGGATACAGTAAACCTGTACTGGTGCAACGAAAGCTAATACTGGTCTCCCAGGAGCCGCTCAAAGAACAAACTTTTAGAAGATTCACTCTTCTTGTACTTCAGTCGGCATTGTGCCTTTTGTATTTAATCCCGATGCAATTTCTGTGTTTCATGGTCAATGTGAAGGTCCAAGGGATGCAATAAAACTGCACTGGTGCATCGGAAGCTAATACTGGTCTCCCAGGAGCCGCGCAAAGCAGAAACTCTTAGAAGATTCACTCTTCTTGTACTTCAGTCGGCATTGTGCCTTTTGTATTTAATCCCGATGCAAATTCTGTGTTTCATGGTCAATGTGAAGATCCAAGGGATACAATAAACCTGCACTGGTGCATCGGAAGCTAATACTGGTCACCCAGGAGCCGCTCAAAGCACAAACTCTTAGAAGATTCACTCTTCTTGTACTTAAGTCGGCATTGTGCCTTTTGTATTTAATCCCGATGCAATTCCTGTGTTTCATGGTCAATGTGAAGGTCCAAGGGATACAATAAGCCTGCACTGGTGCATCGGAAGCTAATACTGGTCTCCCAGGAGACGCTCAAAGCACAAACTCTTAGAAGATTCACTCTTCTTGTACTTCAGTCGGCGTTGTGCCTTTTGTATTTAATCCCGATGCAATTTCTGTGTTTCATGGTCAATGTGAAGGTCCAAGGGATACAATAAACCTGCACTGGTGCATCGGAAGCTAATACTAGTCTTCCAGGAGCCGCTCAAAACACAAACTCTTAGAAGATTCACTCTTCTTGTACTTCAGTCGGCATTTTGCCTTTTGTATTCAATCCCGATACAATTTCTGTGTTTCATGGTCAATGTGAAGGTCAAAGGGTTGGAGTAAAACTGCACTGGTGCATCGGAAGCTAATACTGGTCTCCCAGGAGCCGCTCAAAGCACAAACTCTTAGAAGATCCACTCTTCTTGTACTTAAGTCCGCATTGTGCCTTTTGTATTTAATCCCGATGGAATTTCTGTGTTTCATGGTCAAGGTGAAGGTCCAAGGGATACAGTAAACCTGTACTGGTGCAACTAAAGCAAATACTGGTCTCCCAGGAGCCGCTCAAAGAACAAACTCTTAGAAGATTCACTCTTCTTGTACTTCAGTCAGCATTGTACCTTTTGTATTCAATCCCGATACAATTTCTGTGTTTCATGGTCAATGTGAAGGTCCCAGGTTTGGAGTAAAACTGCACTGGTGCATCGGAAGCTAATAATGGTCTCCCAGGAGCCGCTCAAAGCACAAACTCTTAGCAGATTCACTCTTCTTGTACTTCAATTGGCATTGTACGTTTTTGTATTTAAGCCCGATGCAATTTCTATGTTTCATGGTCAATGTGAAGGTCCAAGGGATACAGTAAACCTGCACTGGTGCATCGAAATCTATTACTGGTCTCCCAGGAGCCGCTCAAAGCATAAACTCTTAGAAGATTCACTCTTCTTGTACTTCAGTCGGCATTGTGCATTTTGTATTTAATCCCGATGCAATTTCTGTGTTTCATGGTCAATGTGAAGGTCCAAGGGATACAATAAACCTGCACTGGTGCATCGGAAGCTAATACAGGTCTCCCAGGAGCCGCTCAAAGCACAAACTCTTAGAAGATTCACTCCTCTTGTACTTCAGTCGGCTTTGTGCTTTTGTATTCAATCCCGATACAATTTCTGTGTTTCATGGTCAATGTGAAGGTCCAAGGGATACAGTAAACCTGCACTGGTGCATCGGAATCTCATTCTAGTCTCCCAGGAGCCGCTCAAAGCACAAACTCTTAGAAGATTCACTCTTCTTGTACTTAAGTCGGCATTGTGCCTTTTGTATTTAATCCCGATGGAATTTCTGTGTTTCATGGTCAATGTGAAGGTCCAAGGGATACAGTAAACCTGTACTGGTGCAACGAAAGCTAATACTGGTCTCCCAGGAGCCGGTCAAAGCACAAACTCTTAGAAGATTCACTCTTCTTGTACTTCAGTCGGCATTGTGCCTTTTGTATTTAATCCCGATGCAAATTCTGTGTTTCATGGTCAAAGTGAAGGTCCAAGGGATACAATAAACCTGCACTGGTGCATCGGAAGCTAATACTGGTCACCCAGGAGCCGCTCAAAGCACAAACTCTTAAAAAGATTCACTCTTCTTGTACTTAAGTCGTCATTGTGCCTTTTGTATTTAATCCCGATGCAATTCCTGTGTTTCATGGTCAATGTGAAGGTCCAAGGGATACAATAAGCCTGCACTGGTGCATCGGAAGCTAATACTGGTCTCCCAGGAGACGCTCAAAGCACAAACTCTTAGAAGATTCACTCTTCTTGTACTTCAGTCGGCATTGTGCCTTTTGTATTTAATCCCGATGCAATTTCTGTGTTTCAATGTCAATGTGAAATTCCAAGGGATACAATAAACCTGCACTGGTGCATCGGAAGCTAATACTGGTCTTCCAGGAGGCGCTCAAAGCACAAACTCTTAGAAGATACACTCTTCTTGTACTTCAGTCGGCATTTTGCCTTTTGTATTCAATCCCGATACAATTTCTGTGTTTCATGGTCAATGTGAAGGTCCAAGGGTTGGAGTAAAACTGCACTGGTGCATCGGAAGCTAATACTGGTCTCCCAGGAGCCGTTCAAAGGACAAACTCTTAGAAGATTCACTCTTCCTGTACTTCAGTCGGCATTGTGCATTTTGTATTTAATCCCGATGCAAATTCTGTGTTTCATGGTCAATGTGAAGGTCCAAGGGATACAATAAACCTGCACTGGTGCATCGGAAGCTAATACTGGTCTCCCAGGAGCCGCTCAAAGCACAAACTCTTAGAAGATTCACTCTTCTTGTACTTAAGTCGGCGTTGTGCCTTTTGTATTTAATCCCGATGCAATTTCTGTGTTTCATGGTCAATGTGAAGGTCCAAGGGATACAATAAACCTGCACTGGTGCATCGGAAGCTAATACTGGTCTCGCAGGAGCCGCTCAAAGCACAAACTCTTAGAAGATTCACTCTTCTTGTACTTCAGTCGCATTGTGCATTTTGGATTCAATCCCGATACAATTTCTGTGTTTCATGGTTAATGTGAAGGTCCAAGGGTTGCAGTAAACCTGCACTAGTGCATCGGAAGCTAATACTGGTCTCCCAGGAGCCGCTCAAAGCACAAACTCTTAGAAGATTCACTCTTCTTGTACTTTAATCGGCATTGTGCCTTTTGTATTTAATCCCGATGCAATTTCTGTGTTTCATGGTCAATGTGAAGGTCCAAGGGATACAATAAACCTGCACTGGTGCATCGGAAGCTAATACTGGTCTCCCAGGAGCCGCTCAAACACAAACTCTTAGAAGATTCACTCTTCTTGTACTAAAGTCGGCATTGTGCCTTTTGTATTTAATCCCCATGCAATTTCTGTGTTTCATGGTCAAATTGAAGGTCCAAGGGATGCAATAAACCTGCACTGGTGCATCGGAAGCTAATACTGGTCTCCCAGGAGCCGCTCAAAGCACAAACTCTTAGAAAATTCACTCTTCTTGTACTTAAGTTGGCATTGTGCCCTTTGTATTTAATTCCGATGCAATTTCTGTGTTTCATGGTCAATGTGAAGGTCCAAGGGATACAGTAAACCTGCACTGGTGCATCGGAAGCTGATACTGGTCTCCTAGGCGCCGCTCAAAGCACAAACTCCTAGAAGATTCACTCTTCTTGTACTTCAGTCGGTTTTGTATCTTTTGTATTTATTCCCGATGCAATTTCTGTGTTTCATGGTCAATGGGAAGGTAAAAGGGATACAATAAACCTGCACTGGTGCATCGGAAGCTAATACTGGTCTCCCAGGAGCCGCTCAAAGCACAAATTCTTAGAATATTCACTCTTCTTGTACTTCAGTCGGCATTGTGCTTTTGTATTCAATCCCGATACAATTTCTGTGTTTCATGGTCAATGTGAAGGTCCAAGGAATACAATAAACCTACACTGGTGCATCGCAATATAATTCTGGTCTCCCAGGAGCCGCTCAAAGCACAAACTCTTAGAAGATTCACTCTTCCTGTACTTCTGTCGGCATTGTGCATTTTGTATTTAATCCCGATGCAAATTCTGTGTTTCATGGTCAATGTGAAGGTTCAAGGGATACAATAAACCTGCACTGGTGCATCGGAAGCTAATACTGGTCTCCCAGGAGCCGCTCAAAGCACAAACTCTTAGAAGTTTCACTCTTCTTGTACTTAAGTCGGCGTTGTGCCTTTTGTATTTAATCCGGATGCAATTTCTGTGTTTCATGGTCAATGTGAAGGTCCAAGGGATACAATAAACCTGCACTGGTGCATCGGAAGCTAATACTGGTCTCCCAGGAGCCGCTCAAAGCACAAACTCTTTGAAGATTCACTCTTCTTGTACTTCAGTCGGCATTGTGCATTTTGTATTCAATCCCGATACAATTTCTGTGTTTCATGGTCAATGTGAAGGTCCAAGGGTTGCAGTAAACCTGCACTAGTGCATCGGAAGCTAATACTGGTCTCCCAGGAGCCGCTCAAAGCACAAACTCTTAGAAGATTCACTCTTCTTGTACTTTAATCGGCATTGTGCCTTTTGTATTTAATCCCGATGCAATTTCTGTGTTTCATGGTCAATGTGAAAGTCCAAGGGATACAATAAACCTGCACTGGTGCATCGGAAGCTAATACTGGTGTCCTAGGCGCCGCTCAAAGCACAAACTCTTAGAAGATTCACTCTTCTTGTACTTCAGTCGGCTTTGTATCTCTTGTATTTATTCCCGATGCAATTTCTGTGTTTCATGGTCAATGTGAAGGTCCAAGGGATACAATAAACCTGCACTGGTACATCGGAAGCTAATACTGGTCTCCCAGGAGCCGCTCAAAGCACAAACTCTTAGAAGATTCACTCTTCTTGTACTTCAGTCGGCATTGTGCCTTTTGTATTCAATCCCGATACAATTTCTGTGTTTCATGGTCAATGTGAAGGTCCAAGGGTTGGAGTAAAACTGCACTGGTGCATCGGAAGCTAATACTGGTCTCCCAGGAGCCGCTCAAAGCACAAAATCTTAGAAGATTAACTCTTCTTGTACTTCAGTCGGCATTGTGCCTTTTGTATTTAATCTCGATGCAATTTCTGTGTTTCATGGTCAATGTGAAGGTCCAAGGGCTGCAATAAACCTGCACTGGTGCATCGGAAGCTAATACTGGTCTCCCAGGAGCCGCTCAAAGCACAAACTCTTAGAAGATTCACTCTTCTTGTACTTCAGTCGGCATTGTGCTTTTGTATTTAATCCCGATGCAAATTCTGTGTTTCATGGTCAATGTGAAGGTCCAAGGGATACAATAAACCTGCAATGGTGCATCGGAAGCTAATACTGGTCTACCAGGAGCCGCTCAAAGCACAAACTCTTAGAAGATTCACTCTTCTTGTACTTCAGTCGGCATTGTACCTTTTGTATTCAATCCCGATACAATTTCTGTGTTTCATGGTCAATGTGAAGGTCCAAGGGTTGGAGTAAAACTGCACTGGTGCATCGGAAGCTAAAAATGGTCTCCCAGGAGCCGCTCAAAGCACAAACTCTTAGCAGATTCACTCTTCTTGTACTTCAATTGGCATTGTACGTTTTTGTATTTAAGCCCGATGCAATTTCTGTGTTTCATGGTCAATGTGAAGGTCCAAGGGATACAGTAAGCCTGCACTGGTGCAACGAAATCTATTACTGGTCTCCCAGGAGCCGCTCAAAGCACAAACTCTTAGAAAATTCACTCTTCTTGTACTTCAGTCGGCATTGTGCATTTTGTATTTAATCCCGATGCAATTTCTGTGTTTCATGGTCAATGTGAATGTCCAAGGGATACAATAAACCTGCACTGGTGCATCGGAAGCTAATACTGGCCTCCCAGGAGCCGCTCAAAGCACAAACTCTTAGAAGATTCACTCTTCTTGTACTTCAGTCGGCATTGTGCCTTTTGTAATTAATCCCGCTGCAATTTCTGTGTTTCATGGTCAATGTGAAGGTCCAAGGGATACAGTAAACCTGCACTGGTGCATCGAAATCTAATACTGGTCTCCCAGGAGCCCCTCAAAGGACAAACTCTTATAAGATTCACTCTTCTTGTACTTCAGTCGGCATTGTGCATTTTGTATTTAATCCCGATGCAATTTCTGTGTTTCATGGTCAATGTGAAAGTCCAAGGGATACAATAAACCTGCACTGGTGCATCGGAAGCTAATACAGGTCTCCCAGGAGCCGCTCAAAGCACAAACTCTTAGAAGATTCACTCTTCTTGTACTTCAGTCGGCTTTGTGCTTTTGTATTCAATCCCAATACAATTTCTGTGTTTCATGGCCAATGTGAAGGTCCAAGGGATACAGTAAACCAGCACTGGTGCATCGGAATCTCATTCTAGTCTCCCAGGAGCCGCTCAAAACAACCTCTTAGAAGATTCACTCTTCTTGTACTTAAGTCGGCATTGTGCCTTTTGTATTTAATCCCGATGGAATTTCTGTGTTTCATGGTCAATGTGAAGGTCCACGGGATACAGTAAACCTGTACTGGTGCAACGAAAGCTAATACTGGTCTCCCAGGAGCCGCTCAAAGAACAAACTTTTAGAAGATTCACTCTTCTTGTACTTCAGTCGGCATTGTGCCTTTTGTATTTAATCCCGATGCAATTTCTGTGTTTCATGGTCAATGTGAAGGTCCAAGGGATGCAATAAAACTGCACTGGTGCATCGGAAGCTATTACTGGTCACCCAGGAGCCGCTCAAAGCACAAACACTTAGAAGATTCACTCTTCTTGTACTTCAGTCGGAATTGTACCTTTTGTATTCAATCCCGATACAATTTCTGTGTTTCATGGTCAATGTGAAGGTCCAAGGGTTGTAGTAAAACTGCACTGGTGCATCGGAAGCTAATAATGGGCTCCCAGGAGCCGCTCAAAGCACAAACTCTTAGCAGATTCACTCTTCATGTACTTCAATTGGCATTGTACGTTTTCGTATTTAAGCCCGATACAATTTCTGTGTTTCATGGTCAATGTGAAGGTCCAAGGGATACAGTAAACCTGCACTGGTGCATCGAAATCTATTACTGGTCTCCCAGGAGCCGCTCAAAGCACAAACTCTTAGAACATTCACTCTTCTTGTACTTCAGTCGGCATTGTGCATTTTGTATTTAATCCCGATGCAATTTCTGTGTTTCATGGTCAATGTGAATGTCCAAGGGATACAATAAACCTGCACTGGTGCATCGGAAGCTAATACCGGTCTCCCAGGAGCCGCTCAAAGCACAAACTCTTAGAAAATTCACTCTTCTTGTACTTCAGTCGGCATTGTGCCTTTTGTAATTAATCCCGCTGCAATTTCTGTGTTTCATGGTCAATGTGAAGGTCCAAGGGATACAGTAAACCTGCACTGGTGCATCGGAATCTAATACTGGTCTCCCAGGAGCCCCTCAAAGGACAAACTCTTA